>NC_044385.1:43055256-43401331 GCF_006542625.1 Nomascus leucogenys | reverse complement strand
GTGGGGGGCTAGAGGAGGGATGGCATTAGGAGAAATAGCTAATGCAGATGACGGGTTCATGGGTGCAGCAAACCACCATGGCACGTGTATGCTTATGTAACAAACCTGCACGTTCTGCACATGTATCCCAGAACTTAAAGTACAATAATAATAAAAAAAAAAGTCCTAAAACTCTGTCTACAGACTCACAGTGAGAGGCATATTAACATAGTTGTTAAGAGACCAGGTTCTGGGCCAGATTGCTGGATCTGAATTCTAGCATGAGTTACCCAAAACTTCCTTGTGCCTCTTGTCTCTTCATTTATAATCTGTTAATTACACTTCCTCCTAAGGCAGGATGATCACATGAGCTACTGAAGGAAAAAGCATGCTGAACAAAAGAAAGCCTTTAGTAAATGTTACCATTACAGCAGAGACGGAATAAGAACTGCTTTTCAAGAGGTACTCGGTGTTAGCTATTATTTTATTATTTACCATTTACATTTATTTACCATTTTGACCAATAAGCATACACTGCATCCCCAAGTACTAGAAGCTATGGAGAGAAATAAGAACAATATAACATCCCTCTATGCTGCTTTTCCATGGTCTCTGCCCTCATGGGGCTCCTAATCTAATATGTGAGTCAGAGAAGCAGACAATCACATCCCCAATAGGGTAAAAGGCAAAGTTTTATGAAAGCAACCGAGAGAGAGACAGAACTGAAACTGTGCTAGGAGAACTCTGGGAAAGCTTCCTAGGGAAGGTGATATTTGAGATGGGATTTAAAGAATAAATGGGGCCGGGCACAGTGCTCACGCCTGTAATCCCAGCACTTTGGGAGGCGAGGCGGGCGGATCACGAGGTCAGGAGATCGAGACCATCCTGGCTAACACGGTGAAACCCCGTCTCAACTAAAAAAAATACAAAAAATTTAGCCGGGCGCAGTGGCGGGCGCCTGTAGTCCCAAGCTACTCAGGAGGCTGAGGCAGGAGAATGGCGTGAATACGGGAGGCGGAGCTTGCAGTGAGCCGAGATAGCGCCACTGCAGTCTGGCCTGGGCGAAAGAGCGAGACTCCATCTCAAAAAAAAAAAAAAAAAAAAAAAAAGAATAAATGGGATTTGGCCAGAGTAAACGTGCTCACACATAAGTGTATATTTCCCAGCTTGCTTGTAACATTGCAAAATTCCCCAAGGTCAGGAATCATGACTTATCACACCAGCAATCCCAGTCCTCTACAGGATAGATGTCCAATATTCGGTGCTTACTGACAGGCAAAGGAAGCAAACATTATATTAAACAAGAAAAGGGAAGAAAGAGAAAACACACAGCGAAGCAGGTTGTGGAGTCTGGAAAGGGTGGAAGCCCCATATCCCTGAGGCAGGAAGTGTCAATCTGCCTATTTGTGTGTTTGCTAGTATAAACTGTAATGGCTCTTTAAATATTAATCCTTTTCATCTGGGATGCCCCAGTTGGGTTAAATTCCAAACCTCTCCCTCTGACTTTTATGAGCTTCGGCCTGTAACAGGGTCTGACAGAGGGCACACTGTGTCCTTTCATTGTTAGGATGAGGTAAAGAGCAGTCAGCAGCACAGCCCAGATCTTGGCCTCTCTAGAGGGATATCCCAAGGACTCATTGAGCACCAAGTGCCAGGCACTGTTCTAAGAGCTTTATTTGTATTAACCCATTTATTCCTTGAAACAATTCTAGTAGGTAGATGCCATTAACATCCTCATTTTACAGATGAGAACAGGGAAGTTAGTCCTGTGATGACAAAGTCTCACAGCTAGTAATGGCAGAATTAGGATTCAAACATCACAGCCATGATCTAGGAGAGACTGAGAGCAGGTTTTTCAGGACACAAGCCTATAAGCTAAGTCTTATCACCACATTAGTGAAAGGTGTGCTATGCTTATAATTTGAGACTTTTGTGGGATACTGGGCATATCTGCTCCTCTTACCCTAATAACCATATTAGCATCTTGCGTCTGCATAGGAGGCACTTCTGCCATGCCTGCTGTAAAATGACTAAGTTGCTAATAAAAGTAATGCTTCTCACTGTGACTGGTGCCAACCCCAGTCTCTGAGTGCCAATGGCCTCTTGGCTTTTCCCACCAACTTTTCTGGATGGCTCTAAGCAGACAAACCACCCAGACTGCTGCAAATGTTACTTGGAGAACAGCACATGCCAGGAGCAACAGGAAAAGGGCCCACCCTCATTGCAGTTGGAGCTTTCCTAAGTAAATCCATCCTCCACAATAAGTTAATTACTCCTACCCAGGATTCTTATGGAGCTTGCGATTGCCAAGTGCTTCAAGATCTATTTCATGAGCATTTCCCCGACTCCCTGTATAAGATGGAATTGGCCATTTGACAAACAGTTTTGGTGACTTCCATGAGGACAAGGATGCAGGTACTCAGAGCAGCCTCATGGTTCAAAACCACACAGTTGCCAGCATGCCAAATCATTAGGCTGGCTGGCAAAAAAAAACGGGAACCCCTTACATTTTGGTTTCTCACTTGTCAGTGGATTGCAAAGGACTATGGATAGTGAGACATTTTGTTAGGATTGAAAAAAGCATCAGCCAACTTTTTAACTCCTAAAAATCCAGAACAGGCCTAGTAGTTGAGGAAACAAAAGAAGCAAGATGGAATGTCCTGAAACTTAAATTCCTCATGATTGCAATGGAGTGGCTACATCTCTAGTTGTCTGAAAAGGGATGAGGCTTTGAGTCATGGAGACATGGGACTAACCCACCACTTACGAATGGTGTGAATATGAACAATTCACCTTATTTCCATGAGCCACAGCTTCCTCATCTACAATGAGGATATCAACATCCCCCCAGGAGTGCTGCTAGTCTGGATAGGCTACTCTATTTTTATTTATTTATTTTTTTAAAGAAAAAGGTGTCATCTGGGTGGAGGAAGTTAAAAAAAAAAAAAAAAAAAAAAGCATCCCCTTTGCTGGTCCACTCCGCAAAACCTTCCACCCTCCTCAAGGGCTGATGAGAAAATGTGGCCAGGGTCAGGCATTCTCCAGATTTAGATTAGATGTCACTCTTTAGAGATGCCTCCCTGATCCTCCAGAAGAGGGCCTCCTACAAAATGCTCCCAGGCCCTCCTGTGCTGCTATCTTGTTAAATACTTGTTTCAGTGAAAATTCTTGCACTCAGTGCCAGTCTTCACTGTCAAACTATAAGCTCGGTAAAGGCAGAGCCAGGTCTCTCATGGTTAGTTGCTATGAGCCCAGAGTTCAGCACATAGAGCAGCACACAGTGAGCTCTTTTCAAATAACTGAACAAGTGATGAAAGTATCGGAGCAAGTATCGGGAGGCAGTAGGCTGTATGAGATGGTCTCTCACCATACCTCAATGCTCTGAAGACGAGTGATTCTTCCACCCACCCCTTCCCATCAGGCCTGTCCATGGCCACTGGTCCCAAACCTCGGCTTGAACATAGACATTGAAAGACTTCCCTCTTATTTTTAAAAACTCATTTCTACTTATTTTTAATATATAATAAAAAATGTATTCACTCAATCAATCAATATTTGCTGAGTGCCTCTTATACAGCAGACACTGCTTGGAACTAGTGCTGTAACCTTGGCCAGAGTTACCTTCCAGTGGGTGGAGATAAACTGTCAACAAATACATGAGAAAACTTCAAGTAGTGCTGAGTACATGAAGAAAATTAAAACACTGTAATGTGTTAGAAAGTCACTCGGGGAGAGAATATGGTGAGTTTCTACAGAGAGGTCAGGTGGTTCTCTAAATGACAACCTAAACCCATGCTGTCTACATCTGGAATAACCTGCACAAAGTGAACTGTTAACCAGATACCAGAGGTTGCTAACTTTATAGTCTTATGAAAATGGAAGAACCCCGTGTTTAGAGCTACAAAATTTCCAGCTATGCAAAGATCCTGGAGAACAGCATTCCAGGCAAAGGGGACAAACAGCACATGCAAAGGTCCTCAGGCCCGCTGGTTTTGGTGCATCCAAGGAAGAAAAAGAAAGTCGTCATGACCGAGGCACAGTGAGCTGGGGAGTGAGGGGCATCCAGTGGAGGCGGGGAAATGGGCAGGGACCACAGCAGGTGGCAGTTTGCAGGGTAAGGGGTACAGATTGATTCAAAGTGCAATTGAAAACCACTGAAGAGTTTTACAAAAGCGAATGAATGATCTGGTTTATATTTTAATAAAATCACTCTAGATCCTCTGTCAAGCAGGAGTACAAGCAGAAGACCAGGTAAGAAGCTAGTATAGTAATCTAGGCTAGAGGTGAAGCTGATTTAGACTAAGGTGGTAACTAGGCACAATATAGATAGGCTTAAGGCATAATTTAGAAGTGTCAGAATTTGTGATGACTTCTGAGTGGAGAGGGAAAGAGAAAAATTAAGGATGATGTAATCCAGAAGAAAGTAAGCTACAATGATCCTCTTTGCCTGGGTACCTACTGTGAATCTGGCACCACTAGCTCAATTAACCCTCACAACTCAGAGAACGGAGTACTATCCTTATTCCCACTTACAGGTGAAAAACTGAGACTCAAAGACATTGAGTAACCAGCCCAAACCAACAGGACCTTGCGTCTCCAATGTCATTCACCTTTTCAAGATTCCACACGGCCTGGGATCCTGTTCCAGAGTTACACTGTCTGCAGGAAGTTTTGGGGGGGAACCCAGCACTCTGCGGGTATATTAAATGCTTTCTGAGCCAAGAGGGGCTGAAGTGCCATGCTGGGAAGCCCAAGGGCAGGTGTCACATGCAATCTGTTTTACATCAGTCGCCCAGGGTTATTTCAGCCCCGTGATCTCACATGCCCCGTGACATGATGGGATGTGACAGGGCCAACCCAGGAGGCCCTACCAACAGCACAGGAAGCTGGCGGTTGTTTTCATTATTATTATTATCATTAGAATCAAGCAGCTCTTTTCCACTGAGAGCCACTGCTAATTTCTTAGCCAGATGGTCACTAACACTGGTTAATCCATGTAATACAGGGGAATATGGAAACAAGCCTCAGAGTTGGAGCTGGAAAAACCAGGACTAAAGTCCACTTAGTCCTAAACACTTGGGAATAGTTAGGCTGTGTATAAGTCTCTTAACTCTCTAAGTCTCCAGTTTCCTCTTCTCTAAAATATGGGTAACAAAACCATCAACATCACAGGACTACATGAGGATTACCTGGATAATCTGTTAGAGCTCATCATCATCATCATCATCAATACGAAAAAGAAAAAGCCTGCTGTCTTCAGTTGCCGCTCTCCTCTATTCCTAGGAAAAGTAAGCTGTAGAACTCTTTATGAAATTCTGCAAATTAAGAATTCAAAGAATTCTAGAACAATTCTCCAATTCTGTTGCAAAGAGACGGATATTTTGCACAAAATTCTTGGCTTCGACATAAACTCATGCTATCTACCTCTGGAATAACCTGCACAAAGTGAACTGTTAACCAGATACCAGAGGTTGCTAACTTTATAGTCTTATGAAAAGGAAAGAATCACATGTTTTGAACTACCAAATTGAAAAGACTTACCTTTTACAAAGAGAAACAAATCCAAACCCCAGGCAAGTGAGCCTGTCTGAGCTTTAGGTACCTCATCTATGAAATTGGAACAATTTCATAATTCAAACTACCTTCCTCCTAGGAGTGTTGTGAAGAGTAAGTAAAATAACTCACATAAAATACTCAGTAAATGTTATGTCCCTCCCTTCCACTCCCCAGCCCACAGACTTCCTTTATTCTTAATGGATTCAGTGCAAGAAGGACAAGCTGTGATAGTCTAGGGGTTTCTATTGGTGAAGAAGAGGCTGAAGTGGGCTGCTCTGAAATAGCATGAAGCCAGTTTCCCCAGAAGCTCTATGCATCTCCTGAATACAGAATAGGCTGAGAAGCATAACAAGCCCTCAGAGAGACATAAACCAAAGTGGGAGCTCCTGAGCTACCCCCTCGTTCCTGCCTACTGCTGAAGACTCTATATTTTTTAATTATAAAAATGCACATTTGCAGTGCTTCTTTGGTTTTCCCATAAGCTTTTGTGCATCCTGTCTCACTTCTGCAGTCCTGGGTGGGCAGAGCAGATGTTACCAGTCTGCTTTGCAGATGAGGATATCAGGACACTGAAAGGCTCAGTGATTAAACTAGGTCACATAGCAAGTCTGTAAGTGAGCCCTGATGAGAACACAGATTTCCTGACTTCTAGCCCCCCACCCCACCCGCTCCACCCCACTCTCTCTGCTGCAGCTTATCAATCATGTTCCTAGGATAGCGTACATTCTTCCTTTAACTTTAAGGTGTGTTAGCGTTGTAAACCGTGCCATTGGGCCTTGAGGTTCCAAGCTCTTAGATTCCTTTGGTGCACATGGTAGCGACAGCAACGATAATCATCATGTTAAACTGGGGCCTGGGGCCAAATCCAGGCCTGCTGCCTCTTCTGGTGTGAAAGTGACAGTATGTTCCTGTCTTATCCTGCTTGTATTTCCTCTGCCATTTACTTGGTTCTCTAAGATCTTGCTACTTCAAGAGGTCACCTGGATGTGCAGCGTTGCCACCCCCTATGAGCTTGTTAGAAATGCAAACTTGCAGGCTCCACCACAGCACTTTCAAATCAGAATCTGCATTTTAACGTGATTCCCAGGCGATCCAAATGCACACTGAATTTAATAAGCACTGCCCTGAAGAACTCAAAATGTGTTCAATAAACCATCAGCACAGAACACGGAAGGTGATAAAATACCCCACTGGCAGTTCAGAGGTGATTACTGAGTTACTTCGATCGTCCTTTAATCATGGTGTCTGGCACACAGTAAGCACTACATAAACATTTTTAGAACGAATTGCTGATTCGTTATTTAATAATTTAGTCCGTTGGTAGGGTCTGTTCATCACCCTTCTCCCCTACTGCTCCCTCTTCTGGAGAGTTAAATGAATTTGGACACGTAAAGCACTGAGAACAGTGTCTCGCACAGAGTAAATGCCCAACGAGTGTCCAACATTCTTACTAACAGGCCATGAAGGTAGCTGCCTTCCTAACTGACCACTTTGGCTGTGAGAAGGAATGTGTAACACGGGCCACCTTGGGGCTTTGTGGGAATGCCACTTGGTTAAAGGAATGCAAACTTATCTTAAGAAATAGACACTCGGAAGCATACTTTGTAATGTATAAAAAAATTATTCCGGTGGATTCCAGGGAAATGATTAAGTGTCCAGGAGAGGTGGGCTGACAGATTATCAGTGTTGGTATGTAAACTATGTTTGGCAGAGTAGCGAAAAGCAAAGCACTTCCTCATATCTGTATCTGCCTCTCGTCTTGCTTTTGATTTGAAGATAAGAGACTCTGGAGTAATGAATCATGGTGGCGGAGAATGGCGTGATGGACAGGCCTCCTGAATCCGGTCAGACAGACACTTCTGGTTCAAAGGTAGCCTTAAGCGTTAATGAGCCTTCACTTGCTAACTACTCCACCCTCTTGCCTTGTTCTTTGCCACTACACTGACTTTACTCTTACCATTAAACCATACCTATGAGATGCTTTCCTGCTATTCTTTCCTTACCCATCCTTTGACAAACCAGCTCAAATAAATCCCTCCTCCCATCACCAGCCTGAGGTCTTTCCTTCCTCACTTACTTGGCAGCTAGGTGCTGTTTTGTTGTTTAATTTTTTTTCCATTTAATTTTCCAAGTTACACCAAAAATTCCACTAAAGCAGGGATTGCATCTGATATTTCTTTGAACTTTCCCATCCTGCCCAACAATGTTCCTCACACTGAACAGGGTCTCGGCATTTATGGGTTTACTGAGCTATTTTTACAAACAGATAAAAGAAAGACAGGAGATTACAGATGGATTTCCCATCACTTTTAATAAAAATAACTGCATTTCTATAACATGAGAAACAAAAGCAGCTTGCAGCTTTCAGCATTTTCAGCTGCATTTAAGCTACATTTATTTTGCCTCTGCTAAGCGGATATTTGGTAGTTTTCCCGGATAGTTGAACCACCTTATTTTCTGCTGATTCCTATTATTATCAGATCATGAGAAGGCATATTCTGAGACGAAGTTTTAAGTTATAGATCACTGTGCATCACTAATATTTAGTCAATACTCAAGTGCTGACAGCTGTGCTAAATGCTTTAGGTGCATTAATCATTACAGCATTATGACGGTGGCACTATTATGATCCCCAATTGAACAAAGAAACAGGCTCTGGAAGAGTAATTTACTCAAGGTCAGAAAGACAGGAAGTAGCAAGGCCAATGGAAACCAATATCTCGTCTTCCAAGAGAACCCAGATGCTTACCCATTATGCTCCGCTGTCTCTGTGTAAGTTTCCTCTATCTTGCTGAAACAATAAAAAGATTATCTAATAAATTAATATAGTTATCTAGTGCAGAAAAAAAAAAGCAAATTCAATGAACACTGCTCATAGGAAAACTCTACCTTTAGGGCAATTCAGCCCAGGCTATAAAACACATTCTCTGGGCTGATTTTTGGCATAAAATGTCAAGGACAAAATAAATTTTTTGCTGATTAAAAGAAAAACCTCTCGGTGGCGGCTATTAAATTTTACAGCTGAAGAAAGAGGGCATTCATCAGCATTGGCTCTTTTAGGTCCTTAATCATAATGCCTAAGCTCCTATTAGTTTTAGAAAAACAAAAAGGAATTTTTTTCTCAATGTGTCAATATAATGCACTCCTTCCCAAAACAATGTTAAATAAAAATGAAGCATTTTTTAAAAATGCTTGAAGAGAACCAGTCCTACCCTTTGACCCTGTGCATTGAACCATCATTTTAAAGATGTTTCAAAGCATTTTGGTCCTGTTATTTACCCTCTTGATATTCATGTCTTTTGGAAGATTTGTCAGTTTTTTTAAAAATCATCAAGATATGCATTAACATTCATTAATACTGAACTTTCAAGGCTAACTGGTTTTATTTGCTTAGCAAACTTATCTTTTTAAAAAGATGAATGGTTAAAGGTATTTCCTCATGCTGGTCATTGTCTCGTGGAGACAGCACTGCCCACCGATTTTGGGACCCAGGTGAGGTCTCAGGACACTCCTCAGAGCCTAGGGCCAGCTATGGAACTGTTCCACACACTCAGCCTCATGCCTCACTACTTGTGTGGGCAGCATTTGGCCCTCTCTCTATTTACACAAACTCCCTAACGGTCTCTGGCACCACTGACGTCTCAGAGGGAGGCACAGTACATAGAGTGTTTCACAAGAAAATCTTTAAACAAAAGGAATTAAAGAAAAGCCCTGTTTAATAGTAAGTTTTTACCAAGCTCCTAAATTCTCGAGAGCATGTGAAATATTAACTTTCCCCAAATGGGAGCACAGAGCTTGCCTTGTTTCAATTCATAGTGTTGGGTCACAAATGCTCTAGAGAGTATCATGCCCCGTTCTTAAGAACCTACTGAGATTCTTCATAAAGAGTGGTTTAATAGGCAAAGGGTCTGGGCTCAGACAGACCTGCGTTTAAATTCTGGTTCTGACACTTTCCAAGTCTCAGGTACTTCATCTATAAGGTGGAGATCATAGTGGTAACTACCTCATTGCTTTGTTGTGAGATTCCTGTCATATGATGTGCTGCTCATACCAAGCATTCAGTGCGTCGTGGTGGGTGGAATATAGTCAGCCTTCCACTATTCTGACTCAGGGAGGGACGCTTTGGCAGAAAGTACAACATGGTGAATCTCTAACATAAATTCCTAAAACTTCCTGTTCCAGGCATCCAAATGCAATCTGGGTCTAGCTTGGTTTACGGCAGGTGCCAAGCATGGCCTCAAGGGGGCACTAGACAAGAATCTGCGAGATGGCAGGTGGTGGTGACTCCTCACTTTGGAATAATAGTTGTCTCCCCAGAGCTGGCTTTCTCATCCTCTCTCCCCAGAGCTGGCTTTCTCATCCTCTCTCCCCATCACTAGGATGGGAGAGCAGCATTAAGAAATTAGCCACCACCCTACTGCCTTCAGAACCTCCTAGATAATCAAGGCAGCCATTTTGCTCACCCACATCACTGAGCCTGCAGAGGCCCTGTCATGCCATGTGCTTTCCACAAAACAACATTTGCCTCCACCAAGGGCAGGTGGCAACTCCTTAACTGCCCCACACTTTCCCCTCTACCAACCACAGTCATTTCCTGTGGCCAGGGCTCTCCCCACATGGTCTGTAGCTCCATCTGCCACATCTCCATTTTCCTGGACATTCACTCTTGATTCTCATCATATACTCCTTTTGGATAAAGTAAAATGCTGATTGAGAAGCAAAAATATTTAATTTTTTATAATTTTGCATCAGTTTCCATGAAACAATAGATCATACAAATCTGATTTGAGTCTAGCAATAGGGGATTGGTTGAATAAAATGATGGCAAATTAAATTTAGCGGATACTTAATCCTGTTTACCATACTATTAAGGGAAAATCATATTATTTTATGGAATAGAAAAAAAATTTAAAAAGTATATGCCAAAAAATGGAAAGTGGCTTTTCTTTGGTTGTAGAATTGCAATTGCTTTTTTTCTTCCTGTTTGCTTATTTGCATCTTCTGATATATCTGTGATAAATTTAATAATTAATTTCTTAAACAAATACCTATTGAGTACCTGCCAGGTGTCAGGCTTAGACTGAGTGCCAGAATTACCCTCATGGAACTCACAGTCCAGTGGAAGAGGAGACATTCATCAGGTAATCACACAAATGTATAAACTGGGACAGGAGCCACAGGGAAAGTATGGTGCCCAATGACCAATGTAAGAGGTCACCTGATGTCTTCTGCTGTGAGGTTGGGTTCAGGGAAAGCGTCCCTAAAGAAATAATATGTAATGTTGACTTAAGGAAAGAAGAATTGAAAGCTGAAGGGGAAGGGAGGAGAAGGGCTCCCACGCAGAGGACAGCAAAGGCCCTGAGGCTGGACCCACAGTAACAGTCTAGGAACTGAAAGCAGGCCTGAGCAACTGCAGAGAGAATGGTGAGACTTGAGCAAAAGGTAGGCCAGGGCTTTATAGGAGAAATTGAGGGTTTTGCTCTTTACCCTTAATGCAGTGAGTAACTTCAATGCAGGAGAGTAAAATGATTCACTTTAGCCATGAGATCACTGGCACCCTGGGCCACTGCCTCCCTTCCCCCTACTCTGTCAATAGCCAAGGAGTCTCAGATGCAGGCCAGGTGGAAGCAGAGGTCTCACATCAGGAGGTGAGAACTTTGAGCTGATCAGAGCACTATCTTGTCTCTAAGGACTGTTCAGGAACAAAGTGTACAGTCTATGCCTGGGCAAAGGCAAATTACACTGGCACAATGTTCAAAACTCTATTTTATCTCAAAACCTGTAACCAGTGCTTCAGAGAACAAATGGCAGGTGTATTTACATTAAACATGAAACTCATTCAATCTTGTATTTGTGAAGCATGGGGCTCTTTTATTCCTGGTTTCACAGGGGTTTTGTAGTCTGTTATCTCCTATTACCATGTTATTAGGCTTTTCCTCAATCCCTACCACTCCCTTAACCCCTACTCCTTTCAAACTTTCTCCACAAGTATGTGCCACTTGGTTTTCCACCTGGAGGAGCCCTTCTTGAGAAGGCGTCTGGCCCGATGAATGCTCTTTTTATCCTCTTGCCTTCAACAACGGTAGCCAGATCAGATGGATCATTTTGCAGTTATTGTTCATGCGAAGAGGAAACTTACAAAAATCTGCAAGGGCTGCCTATTCCTTAAACGACCTCAGAGCCAGAGGATATTTCAAGGGAAGAAAAATCGGGTAGAAATGTTTGTTTTCAGCTGTAAGCTTTGGGAGTAGCATAAATAGCAGGTTCTGGAGGTCAAGTATGTATAGGGATAAAACAACTGAACCATTCTAGAGTGTCTAGAGAGGTGCCAGGAACAGGTTCATGTTTCCCAGAGGGACACTGCGGTGGCCCAGGGGAAAGTTTACATGTATACTTGTAGATGGGGGATCCCACACAGGAGATACTGGGTTTCTGGAGTGGGAGAATTATTCCCTGGGCAGGACTGATGCATCCATTACAAGATATTTAGTATATTTGCTTCAGGGAGCACCAAGTGCCAATTGTAGCACACCACCCTGGCTTCACATGCATCCACCCCACCCCACCCCCTGCCAATCTTTGTGGCAAAATCAAAAATGCTTCCAAATCCAGGGAAGCAGTACTACTCTGTGTGAGAACTTCTGTATAAGGACAGCTATCCCTACATGGAGGCTAGCAACCATCTCCCATTATAAAAGACCAAGGATAGGGGGCAGAGGGTGGGGGATGTTGTGGGCTGTAAGTCCTTGGTAATAGTCATATGATTAAGACAGCCTTAGTCTCGTACCCTTCTCTCCACTGCACTCTTCTTATACTCCACTCAGCATTTATTCATGTAGTTTCTGCCATTCCCTATTCTCTAAGTCTGCTATAAAAACCCTGCCCACTCCTCAAGGTGCAGGGAAGGAAAGCTCTCTCCACAAAGCCTCTTTGTTGCTCTCCAAACACTTTTTATGTGCACCCTTCTTAGAGCCTGTATCCCACCTTAGGCTATACACCAGGGGGCAGCCTTATCTCCATCCCAGATTAGAAGCTTTAACAACAACGACCATGTCTCCCTCACGTCTGCATTGCCGACAGGCCCAGAAAAATGGTGACATGGGTTGAGATGGTGGAGTCAGAACTGGGTTTAATGTAACTTTGCCACTTACTATTTAATGTGACCATGGGCAGCCCACTTCTTAACCTCTTAGAGACTCAGTTTTTGTATCTTTAAAAGGAAGATGACTATAATACCTACCTTCTAATGGTTGTTGTGAGGATTTGATGAGAAAATACCAAGCATGATGTATTCAATAAAGGGTACCTATGAACACACTGGTACAGTGCTTTGCAATTAACCAATGACTTTCACACATGTTGTCTTGTATGATCCTGTGCCAGTGAACTCAGGAGGCTCTCCCAGACCCCATCTGCTCTCCCAAGCTGTGAGCGTCAGTTCTAACAGAGTCCATCAGCCAAGTTGCATGGAAGCAACAGAGAAGAGAGACTGATTCTGCCTTGGGGAGAGATGAAGCAGAAATAGGGGTGGATGGGTACAGATTTAAACCAATTTTTTTAAATGGCTGATTACACTGATCACTTCTGAACTGGTTCTTGAAGGAGGGTTTAGAGTTTGCCAAGCAGAGAAGAGGGTTCCAAGGGTCATGTGTACACAAAAGATTTGGTGTTTGGCCAGGTTAATAGAACAGTCTGGAAAGATAAATTGGGGTCAGACTTTAGACAGCCCAAGAGTCATCAGAAGGGATTTGAACTGTCTTCTTCCTACCTCGACTTACAGGTTCTCAGCTTTGCATAACAGCTTCCGCCTCTTCCTCCTGGAGGCCTTCTGATTGCTGGCATGAGCTGAAATACTGGGGACAGCCACAGCCTGAACTCAGCAGCACCCTGCAGCATGCTACTTTCTCTCTCCTCCTGCCTTCCTCTCCCTAGGAAGTGAAACCACACAATAAACCAGGCACGCAGGGTTCCTGACCCTCCACTTTCCTAGGCCTGAAAGGCATTCCCTTGCCTGTCCCACGGCCTCCCCCTGAGATTTTCTTAGCTGCGCTCAGTGTGGCCACAACACTAGGCTGGGCCACACTTGATCATTCTTGAAGTCATCACAACCCTGCGGGTCTGTACTTGAAATTTCACATATAATTTGTCACAGCTAGAAAGCCTGTTTCTAATAAAACATTTTCCTCTTTGCTTCACCTTCCTGAATACTCAAGTTCAGCTCAGGGCTCTGGTTATTCAGCCAGTGCTGAAAAGGAGAAAGCAAGAGCTAGTGAAGTCTAACAATTTTTTTTTTTAATCTTAAAACTTAAAAAAAAAAACAAAAACACTAATGCAGCTTCCCAAACTTAGCCATCTCTTTTACACACCTAACCTAGAGCTCCTGACACAGGCATAGGAACTTCTGATATTTGTTCACAGAAGAAACAACCAGAACCTTCCCTGAATTTGAGGCTGCACTGCTAGGGAAGGCTCCCCGGGAGAGGCTGGCATTCACAGAGCCACTGTGTGAGGACAGTGTTTTAAACTGCAGACAATAAAGTGCTCATCATGTGTAAAAAGCAATTAAAAACCTCCAGTGCAAATCACCTTGGTCATGCCATCCTCCCGAGTTTATTATTGTCTTTCCCCTGCTCTTATCCAAACAGGCTGGACAGCTTGTTTATGGAGGGCTCTAGAGCAGCCTCGTAGCAAGGGAGGTGATGACAGAATCACGGGGTGTTGTGGCCACACTGAGCGCAGCTAAGAAAACCTCAGGGGGAGGCCGTGGGACAGGCAAGGGAATGCCTTTCAGTCCAAAATAAGCCTGTCCAGAAAGGTACAGCTGGTTGATGAGTAGTCGCTCAATGAATACATGTAGAATGAATAATGAAAGAACCACCTGAATCTTACAGCAACTAGTGAAAGGTATCAGCAAGAAAGAAGCCAAATTCTTCCCGAAATACACAGCATACCCCCAATTTTATCCCTCTTCCTCCCAAGAAATCTGTTTTTGTTTCCAAGGTTGAGTACAGAGATCACACTCACTGAGAACTTTTGTTTAAAATGTTTAAGATTTATTTTTCTCCCAGAAAAAAATATATGGGAAATATAGAAGAAAACCTTGTAACCCAAAGGGCAATGTATATTACACATGTCTATTCTACATTAATATATGCATATTTTGTGTTTCTTTCATAAAATTCGAGATCTGGTTAGAGACAGTTTTGTATCCTACATTTACACACTATACCCTTTATCAAGCATAGAAAAATCCAGAAGCTAAATTTTCTTCACCTACCAGAAGTAAAACCACACTGCATTCCTGAAGGTGGAGGCTTTTTTTTTTTCCTAGAGATACAACAGCTTTTAAAGAGAGGGGGAAAATAAAAATAAATGGTCCCCAAGTAAAGACAGGGAAGATGTGGTGTCACTATCAGCAACCCCCGCCAAGTTTGCCCATTTCTTATCTGAAGCGCTTCTCCTCACACCCAAAGTTAATTTGTTTTGTTAATCCCAACTAAGATAAAGGATATCTGTGTCTTCCCATGACTGCTGGAAGATTTCTCCTCCTCTGCCCTTCTGTGGCCACAGTCCAACTCAAAAGAACAGGAAGAAGAGAAGCACAAGTATCAGATGAGAACAGCCCATATCATTCCCTCCCTTTGAAAGGTCCGCAGCCTTCCTCAGACTGAAACAAGGCAACCCAGCCTCTTAGCCCAACAGTGTCAAGGATACAACTCTGGCTGAATGTTCTGCTTAACTCTCTCTCCCCAGCCCTATAACATAACATGCCAGTCACAGCCAACATCATACCATTGTATTTTTGCATTACTTTGCCTTTGTATATGTTATCTATCCTTCCTACCCCTCCTGAAGAACTCCTAACTCACCCAAGATCCGACCTAAACGGCAATAGCTCTGCCTTTCTCCTCTTCCCTCAGACAGACCCTTCTGCTCTCATAGCGTCTTGTAAATGCTGCATTTAGAGTGGTTTCTCCTTGCATTATAATAAACTTTATCTTCCCTCAATAGAGTATGAAACCCTGAGAGTAGAGATCAGGACCATGTCTTCTTGTTTTGTTTTTGTTTTTTGAGATAGGGTCTCACTCTGTTGAACAGGCTGGAGTACAATGGTACCATCATGGCTTGCTGCAGCCTTGAGTTTCTGGGTTCAAGTGATCTTTCCATCTCAGCCTCCAGAGTTGCTGGAACTATAGACACATGCCACCATGCTCAGCTAGCTAGTATTTTTTTTTTTTTTTGTAAAGATGGGGATCTCACTATGTTTCTCAGGTTGGTCTCAAACTTCTGGGCTCAAGTGAGCCTTCCACCTTGGTCTTCCAAAGTGCTGGGATCACAGGTGGCAGCCACTGTCCCTGACCCAGGACCACGTCTTAATTTGCCTTTGTATACCCACACAACACCTCCACACACACGTGGCAGGTGATGGGGTTTCCAGAAATGTTTGCTGAATGAGTAGAAAATCCAGTGTCATCTTCACGGCCAAAGCCTGACACCTACAGCTTGAGAAGGAAGGAATTCCTTCCCTGTGCCCCTCAGCATATCTCTTGTACAGTCCAAGTGTTCCTATTAATGGTTTGTGGCTTAAACTTTTTATTCCTTCAGGTTTTTGTTTCTTCTCTTCCCTGGAACAAGAGTCTTAGTGATTTCACTAGTACAAACAATGTAATGACACGATACTACAACCAACAGTATCTACAATCTACAGCGGTCCTTAACCTTTTTGGCACCGAGGACCAATTTCATGAAAGACAGTTTTTCTATGGACCAGGGTTGGGGGTGGGGGGGATGGTTTCGGGATCTATTCCACCTCAGATCATCAGGCATTAGTTAGATTCTCATAGGGATCACACAACCTCGGTCCCTGGCATGCACAGTTCACAATAGGGTTTGCACTTCTATGAGAATCTAATGCTGATCTGACAGGAGGCAGGGCTCAGGTAGTAATGCTCGCTCACCTGCCACTCACCTTCTGCTGTGAGGCTCGGTTCCTAACTAGCCCTGGACAGATGTTGGGGTTGGGGACCCCAGTACTAACAGATAGAGTATCATTCTAATGCCCAGAACAACAACTGTAAGAGGTGGTCATTGTTATGTCCATTTTACAGATAAGAACACCGAGGCATAAGGAGATTAGGCCACACCACAGAAATGAGTGATAGTCGAGGTTCAGACCCAGGCCTGTTTAACTCCAGAGGTTATGCTACAAGGCTCCTCAGTTAAAGAATTGAGGCCACAAGTTTTTTGTCCAAGCATCATGGTGAAGGAGAGGTTCAAAGTGTCTATCATTTGATTCCTGTTCCATCAGACACCTGAAGGCCAGGCAATGAGCAAATAATCTCCCTGCAGTTCTCAAGTTGGAGAGAGACAGAGTCAATAACACTGACTTACATAAAAGTCATTTCTTTTTCTCTGACGTAAAAAACCAAAACTGTTAAATAGAATGCAGCCCAGGGCTGGTGAGAAGGGATGTGGCCACATCTTTTTCAGGGCGTCACTCTTCAACCCACTGCACTACAAAGGCTGGATGCATGTCCTTGTCGTTCTGAACCTCTGGGTTGGAACGTCTACTTCGACAGGCATTTGTGCAGTGGCCTGAGTGCAAGGCAGTCTGCGAGTCATATGGATGAACCAGAAAGAGCGCAGCCCTCACAGACATGACTTAGTATCTAGAGGATGGCATCAGGAAGAACACAAACGGCCATGCAGGAGCACACCAGGATAAAGGTCCCAACACAGCGCTATGGGGTCATAGGAGGTTAGTTAACTGGTTCAGGGATCAGGAAAAGCTTCCTGGAGGGGACACGCCTCAAAAGTGACACTAAATTTCAAGAGGCAAAGACTGGAACTCAGAATTCACAGTCCGTAGGTCCACTGTCTCATCCCCTTTCATCCCTATAAGGCCCTGGACACAGCCTTCCTTCACCAGTCCTGCCTTCATTGACCCCTGTCTTCTTGGTTTCTATTTAAACCAGCCAATGAGCCCTTTCTGTGAATACAACCCATGAGCTCTGCCTGAACAATGTCCATTGTACAAACAAGGACAGTGTCTTGGTCAGTAATTTGTCCATATATAAATCGTGTTTCTAGCATTTATTCTTTGTAACATGGGCATCTTGTGCAACTCACCATAATTGACTTAGCTAGCTGAAAAGTTCACCAACCACCTCATCATTCAAAGAGTGCAGCCAGTACCTGTTAAATGTAGCACTGTTGGAGAGTGCAAAGATGTACAAGACAGCATCCCTGGCCTTGAGAAACAAAAGGAAGCCCCGTGAATACTGCTTCATAGATTAAGTGCACTTAATTATATAATAGATTAAGTGCCTTGTTAACAGAATGTTAATCAGCACAAGAGGTCCCGTCCCTTGAGACTAGTTTCTCCCTGTTTTCCTCACTCTCCCACACACTTCCAGGCCAGGAAGCACAGTGTAAAATTCTTTCATATTAGAGAACAGAACATATTTTTTTGCAGCACGCCAAACAACTCAAAGATTGTTCAAACCCTTTGAATGCTTTAAAATAAGCCAGGAAGTGAGACTGAGGCGAATAAACAACTGCAGATCACTTTCTAGCATTTCCAACATATTTATTTCATTTTCTCCGTGGTCTCATGTAGCAGTTACTCACACTGATTGACTTTATATATTTTAAAAAAAGAAAACTGGAATAAAGCTGACCCAGATGTGTACAGTGCCTCACCCTGAGAAAATGTGTGCAGACTTCAAAACTTCACGCACTTGAAAGGCAGCTGGAGGAAGAGACTGGATGGACTGAGGTTTCTGAGAGTCTTTAACTACAGCACGAAGGTCAACTTAAGGGTAAAATAGCGATGATGACCTGTATCTCACCTAAACAACCCAACTGTGGCTTCTTCTTGAGGACACGCAGGTAGAGAGAGGCACAGAGTGGCTTCAAGGAATCCTTTAACTCACCTATCACCAAATGGCATCTGAAGATAACATCAATATACTACTTTTCTTCAAGTGCATACAGATGCTGTTGTAATTAATAAAATCCACAGTCACTAAAAGCAATTGAATTTTTGTTTGTAAGTACTTACTGAACAGAGATACTATAAATGTAATGACCATCAGCTCAGTTTCCTAAGTTAAAAAAGGGAAAACAAGGAGCTGAGGAAAAGTATTTGTGCTCAAGCTTTATCGGGGCAGGTGTGGGGATCCCAGGGTGGAAAGCAGGTGGGCAGGGGGCAGGGGGAGGTGAGGTAGGAATCGAGATAGAGCAAATATAGAGTGGTGCATTCGTTACTAAGCTGTCACAACTTCACAGGAAAGTGCTGGTTTGCTGGGTCGCCAAGATAAAGGCTATATGGAAACCACATATGGGTCAGAACAGTCTCCTGCGCTTCCATCTCCCCTTGGCCAAGGTTCACCTGAGGGCCTTAACTCCCTGCACTTCTGCATTGTATCAGTAGCTATGGAGAGGTACTGGAGACACCACTTCCCACTCGCTGGCACATTCTTCATCTGAGTCCTGGCATGGCAGGAGAAGTCAGGGCTTTCACGGTAGGGGCCTGGCTGCTGGCATTGCTGGGTTCTCCTGCACCAGGAGCTACGCAGACTGAGCTGCAGTTTTCCCCTAGGGAATGAGGTAGTACAAGGTGGTAGTAACAACTTGCTAGTAAAATCAGCAAGAGGCAGGCAGGATAAGCCTATCCGGGGAGATGCAAAATCTAGGTCCCATACAACTATCTGTGGGCAATCTATCATGTTTTGTTAGTAAAGATAGGTTCTCAACAGTATGTGCAAATTAAGAACATTCTGGTGAATACACATTCATATACATATAAATATGTAAATAGGGGAGTGAAGAGGTTAAGACACCAAAATGTTAACACTGATAATCACCAGAGTATTAACATATTTCTCTTTTGCACATCTGTATTTTGCCTGTATAATAAAATAATAAACTTCTGTTTACCAAAGAAAAATAGGCCCTCATATAAATCACAGATCTGAGCTTGTGGGTTATGAAGGAACCAGCATTTCCATATCCTATTTCCAATTGTGACCTCATCTTTTGCTTTGTCACTCCTCATTCATAAACAAAATACTCTGGCACTTTAGAGGGAGCTTGCTTCAAGGGGAGAAATGTGTGTTTTGCAGTGAAAGACATGAGTATGTAACCCATATCCAACAACTCTTGGCTATATGATCTCAGCAAATCCAGCCTTCAGTTTCCTTATCTGTGAATTGGGGGTGATAACAGACCTGCCACATGGAATTGTTCTGAGGAGCAAGTGAGTGTAATTATATAAATCAAAGTACTCTGGAAGCAACCATGCATTATCTATGCATTAGATAATATTATTGTAAAGGAGTGAGGAAGATCAGAAAAGTTTCAGATCCAGAATAATATAGATTTTGGATATGAAAGGATTTTTTGATTCATAAATAAGACTGAGGAGCCATAAAACAGATTTATTTCTCTAGCTTTGGTATCAGGACAAAAAGTACTGCCCGAGACCTAAGATTTGCTAGTAGCTCAACTGGGCACTGGGATAAGTCACTGCCCAGGATTGGAACACATGTTTTCACCTTTCAAATGATTAATTACATTGAAATCCATGCACAAGAAGTGTTTCAAGTTCTAGTAACCTCCTGGTAAGAATTTAATCTGAACTTTGGCAACCTTGCACACTGCTAGGCACAGAAACTATTCTTCCAGTGAACTAAGGCTTAAGAGGGGATTCAAAGGCTCAGTGAATTTTAGAAGTAGAAGGGACTATAGCTCTAAATTTCACATTTTATATGAGAAAGCCAAAGCCCAGCCACCTACATGGCATGACTTACTCAATGTCACATATCTGGTTTGTGGCAAAGCTATTTTTTTAAATAACAAAATAACAGCTACCACTTAAGTGTAATGTGCCTGGCAAGCACTGAACACTTAGCATAGTTGGTTTCATTTCATCTTTAAAATAACCCCAGGAGGTGGGAATCAATAGCCCCTTTACAGAGAAGGAAACTGAGGCTCAGAAAGCTTAAGTAATTTGCCTGGCTTAAGCAACCACCAGCCGGCCGCACAAGCCCCATGCTTATTATTTGCCAACATCGCCAAGTCCCTGTCCAACGTGCTGCTCCCACACCATACTCCCGGGCAAAATATTATAACAACCACTCTCAGCCTAGAATATCCTAGCCTCTGAGACACGACAGATATTCTAGCATCATGAGACCCAAAGTATCTGGGGGCGAAAGCTATGGAGAGAGCTGTCCATAATCTGAGCAGTTTAATATTTTGCCTTTTAAACCATTTTACCTTCTCTTCTCCCAAATCCAGCCAACAAACAACAGTTAAATATTCATTTCTGGGGCGATGATTTTGTTTTCCTCCTGGTCTTTCCTGAATTGATTTTCACAACTTTTCTCTCCTGCCTGTGGCTCTGGATAAAGTAATATTGAAGCATTCACTTCGCTTTGGATTTGGGAAACTTAGGACTTTTCTTTTGACAAAAAAATAAGAATAAAGTTCCACGTGTAACAAAAGAGGGTCTTCGGATTTGTACATATGCCTCAGTGGTGAGCAAAATGGAGAATGGTATTTCAGAAACTTAAAATAAAACTAAAGCACATATGTTCTGTAAAAAGCATTGTTTGACAAGATCAAATTACCCCAAGAGAGGCAACTGATTTCACTAACTGCCTCTCTTGCACATCTGAATCTCCCCCATGAATCTGGCAGACAGGGTGGGGGTGAAAGGGGTTAAACCCCACCCAGATGCACCTGGGTAATTACCCTCTGGACACTCACTAAAGAGCAGACTGCAGCGCTTAACCTTGAGCAGGCACAGGAGGGGTTACGGGAACTGACACAGCTGGATTTGCATTGAAGAAAAATCCATGGAACAGGCCTGAATAGCCACAAGCTGTGCAAGATTCTTGGAAAGGTCATTCGCAGGCATACATAAAATGTCTTTTACAAACACACACATACACACACACAAATCTTGATAGCACGTGTGCTTCTGAGGTGAAACCAGATGTTTACAAAACGATCCTTGCTTTCTACAAAAGAGGACACAGGAGGAGAGATCACTCCTGTAATCAATACCAAAGCATAGGACTTCGGGTTATCAGGACCCGTATCTATGAGGCTGAGAGCGTGTAAGAACAGGCGGTTGACTCTGAAACATTCACAGAGGTGGATGATTTTTCATCTAGTTTGTTTTGGTTAGTGCCCTAGAACAAGGCCTCAAAACAATCCCATTTGCCAAGATCTGTTCTCCCCCATATTACAAGCATGTTGTATTCCACCTTTGCTTATAAAATGTCTATAGGAAATAACAAGAATCCGGATTATCTAAAAACATTCTAAATGGAACCGTTTGATTACATTTAGCTAATTATCAGTAATAATTATAATATTCCCTGATTTATGAAGTCCCAATAACCTCAAGTACATTATTTTATGTTGATTATTATCGAGTTAAGTAACTAAAAATTCCTGTTATTTGAGGAATTGAGCTATAAATTACAGCAAAATTTTCTCATTTTTCTTATGAGACTATTTGGTTGTTTATAATTTTTGAATTTAGTTCCTTTTTTCTAATTTTAAGTGAGAGTCTTATCTGCACCTTCTTCTTCCTAAGGTCAAGCTAGAACGTCAACAGGATGAGCTTTTCCACGATGGTGCATGTCTATTACCTTGTATGCTTTGCCATGACCCGAACAACAAATTATAGATATCTTGTGACAGCTTTTTCCATCCTCAACTTAACTAGTGTTTTCACATTTTATTATCTTAAAAACTACATCCGTTTCTGCCTGCTATTTGTCAATTAATATAAACTTGTATACCCTTTGTTTCATTACCATCTGCATTAGAAAGTTGATTAGTTTTCTTCACATACAGAGGAACTTAAAGCATAAGGAAGAAAATTAAAACTCATAATCCCATCACCTGATTTTTAAAACTTGTTACTATCCTGGGTATATTAAGGTCTGTAGTGAGGCAAAACATTTGAGAATATTAAAAAAGCTAAAAAGCATAATTTTTAAAAATACCTTTAAATCCCTGAGTATGCACTTAAAATCAACAAATAGTTTGTGTCCACATTGCTTATAGAATTGAGGAGATGGAAATGGCTTCAGAGATTCCTAGTTCAACTGCACTATTGAATCCAGAAGGTTAGGCAATTTATTTTCTTGGCCAGTGAGTGGCTCCATCAGACTCCCAATCTGCCCTCCGTGTTCTCTGCACTAAGACAAACTCCCCTCCACTACTCTCTTACCTCCGAAGCAGTGTGGCTGAGTAGGTGACATAAGATAGGGCCCAGGGAAGGCTCTTAACAACAGAAAGGATGAGGAACTGTAACTAGCAGGAGCTAAGACACCAGCCTGGGTGTGCGATCCCACAAGGAGCCAGTTAAAATGTAGGTTAAGGCATGGGCTGATATGCTAGGGCTGCTATAACCAAGTGCCACAGAATCAAACGACAGGAATTTGTCTCACAATTCTGGAAAATAGGAGTCTGAGATCAAGACATCAGCAGGTTGGCTTCCTCTGAAGCTTGCCTCCTTGGCTTACAGATGGCTGTCTTCTGCCTTCTCCTCAAATCTTCACTGGTCTTTCTTCTGTGGGGATGAGTTTCCTAATCTCCTCTTCTTACAAGGACAACAGTCAAATAGGATTAGGGCTCACCCTAATGACTTCATTTTAACTTAATCTGTTTAACAGCCCCATCTCCAAATACATCCTCTTCCTAAGGAACTAGGCTTAGGCCTTCAATATACGAATTTAAAGAGAAGGAGGAAGGGACACACCTCAATTCGTAACAGGCTGGTTTAAAGTTTGCTGTTAGTCTGGTTGGATTTGGAGACTTGGGACTAAATGAATTGAGAAGTCCAGACACAAGCCGGCAAGGGAAAAACTGCCAGGTCTATGAAGCACGGGGCCACCTTACATCCTGGGGAAATCCTGAGGAAAAGAGCATGGGACTGTGAGTCAAGGGCATGGCTCTTCCAACTCTGCCAACATCTGGCTATGAGACCTTGAGCAAGACCCTTGTTTATCTGGGCCTCAGTTTCCTCCTCTATAACATGGGCACACAATGTCAGTTTAAAACGAATCACTAGATGATGTCTAAATTCTCTAGAAACCCGTAATCCACAAAAAGCACACGACACTCAGATTGCACTTCCTGTATCATCGCAATCTTGTCACACTCTTCCCTAGAGACTTGCATTCTTCAGCTCCACCATGAGGCTCCCCTGAACTGATGCCCTGGACCTGGCCCCACTTCCCTACTATTCCCTGACTGTTCTCCTCTTCTATCAATGTCTAGAAAAATCCTTCCCTTTCCTGCCATATCCCCCATTCTCAAGACTCTGCTCAAATGCAGCCTCCTTCATAAAACCTTTCCTAAGCAGAGGTCTCTCCCTTGTATTGTTTGGTTTTACCTCTTTTACTGGACACCTGTCATTCTCCCTAGTCTCATGATTATTTCATCTCTTATAACTATCTACATAGACTCTTGAGTAAAGAGTATCTAAAGTATGCTACCTGCTGTGTAAGAAAAAAAGGGAATGAGAAAATAGATCTATATACAAAAATATATATGTGTATGTTATATAACTATATAGCTATATATAGTTATGTTTATGTATGCTTATATATCTATATAGTTACATAATCTGTGCACATTTTGCAAAAGCAAATACAGTAAAGTTAAACCAGAAACAAATGAGACTGAGCACCTAGGGGCGTGGGGTGAGTAGGAATGAGGTGGAAATGATGGGAGGGTGGAAAGGAGCAGAAGGAAGACGAGAGGGACGTGTCTTTGAGTATTTCTTTTTGTAACATTCTGACTTCCAAAACATATGAATGTTTCACACATAAACAGACAAACACATAAATAAAATCAGTGAAGTGGGTGTAAAAAAAAAACCTAAAATGGAAGACAAACTAAATAAATGAACCCAACTATATTTCAAATGAATGACATCATCAAGTGGGAGTGGAAGGGAGAACTATCCCTGGCACTCCAACCCGAACTTCAACTAAAGAAAATACACTTTAATCTGAACCTGGGTCTGTGAAGATTTAATGAAGAAAAGGCAGGGAGGGTGCATTCAAAAAAGTCAGCTAACTGCTGATTAAGTTTATTTCCCAGCCGATAGGACAGAGATTAGTAGACTCCTACCTGATATCCAGCGGCCCCCTTTCCCTTATCTTAACAGAACTCTGATTTTATTGGGGGGCAAAAATGTGCTCAGCTAAAAAACTTTTTCCAGCCTCCCTGGCAGCTGAGGGTGGTCATGTGACATGGTTTTGGCACATGAGATGGACTGGGAAGTGACTAGGTAGGGTTTCTGATCAAGCTTTTGAAAGAGGGCTGATTCAGCTTGTGCCTATACTTTGCCCATCTCATTCTTCTAACAAGAACATGGACGTGAGGCAGAAGGAGGATCAGCAACCTTACGACTACAGATGAGAAGCACACACTAAGGATTATTGGGGGAAACAGAAAAGGTGTCTGGGTCCCAGAAGACATTACGGGATGGAAATGTCAGTTTCCATGGAAATGTCTACTGCCTATCTCCTGTTTTCATTACATGAGAAAATTAAAACATGGGTTTTAGGAACTCTCCATAACTTATTAAGCCAATACTTTTCAGGTGTCTGAACTCACAGCTGAATGCCGATTGTAATACAGCTGTGGCTAGTGATGGAGCTAGATTTACAATCCACATCTTTTGGCTGGGCAACGGTGGCTCATGCCTGTAATCTCAGCACTTTGAGGGGCTGAGGCAGGAGGACTGCTGGAGCCAGGAGTTCGAGACCAGCCTGGGAAACCTGGTGGGTCCTTGTCTCTATAATAAGTAAATTTAAAAAAAAAATAGCTGGGCATGGTGGCATGTGCCTGTGGTCCCAACTATTCAGGAGGCTGAGGTGAGAGGATCACTTAAGCTTGGGAGGTCGAGGCTGCAGTATCTCATGATTGAGCCACTGCCCTCCTGTCTGGGCAACAGAGCAAGACTTCAAACAAAACAAACAAACAAACAAAAAAAGGTCTGTTATTGTCTACTAGGGTCTGATCACAATAAGGTTCGGAAGTTTCCCTGGTTACTGTTAATTCCACTAATTCACTTGAAACTATGAATTACATTTAAAATGTTGCATATGACAATTCTTCCTTCTTTTCCATTTAAACAGCTATGAACAAAGAATTTTTTTAAAGCTAGGGATAAGCTCTTTTCCTATTATCTGCAGACTTAAACTGAATATATTCAAAAAAGCCTTGAAGTCCAATCATCGAAAATATAACTTAAATATATCACGGTTTGGATGTTTCAATAACGTCACCATAAAAAAAAGATATTTCCTTATTCCCAAGTTCATATTCAACCTTTCTCCACTATACTGTATTGCAATATTTAGAGTCGTGTATCCTTTGTTTACTCTTTATCCATATGTCTTAGGATAAATAAAGAAACAGAACAGCGTATCTTTGTTTATTTATCTTTCTCACTAGCTTGCTAGCTTCTTGAGGTCAGGGCCTATCTAGTTTGTACACTAGCTAGCACAATCTCCATCTAAAGGGGGTTGTATTCATTAATGTATGATAGAAGGAAGTATGTATAACCCATACAGAATAGGTTATGCTGGACCCCAGAAAAGCAAAAGATATAATTAAAAGGGCTAATGTTGTATCCCTTAAGAAAAAAAAAATTTAATAAAGAGAGGTTTCACTCTACAAGCAGGAAAGTATGTATCTGGGTGTTTTTTGTTGTTGTTTTTTTCCAAATTAAATTTCCAAAATCTCTACAGATATCATTAGAATCTGAAAAGTGAGATTAACTTATGCTGAGCTCATTTGGCTAGAAATCCCAAAACACATCAAGGAACACTCCAGGCCCTTGAGCACAGTGCTATTACACTGCTATTACAGCTACAGACATGGAATCTTGACTTAGTGAAAGTGTGTAAACTGGGCATAATGGGGAACTGGACAACAACTCCCAAGGCCAAGTGTAAAACTGCTGTGTCATAACCTCTGCACACCTGTAGGTGATCGGTGGTTCAGAAACATTGTCGGGATAGAGCTCTGCTGGTCGTAGAACCTTCAGGAAATAAACACATGCCAAGTGTGGATCAGCACCCTTCCCCAAACCAGGAAGACACTGTTCTCATGCACCACGTCAGTACTCATTCAGCACACACGTTTGCTAGCCTACAGTGGGCCAGGCCAGGTCCCGGGAGACAGAAAAGTCATACAGAATGGGTGACCATTCTGGCTCTGCCACTTCCTAACTGCATGACCCTGCAGGTTATGTAACCCCTCTGGGCCTCAGCATCCTCACCTGTAACATGAGGGTAATAATGCAACCACCTCAGAAGCTCACTATGAGGATACGTGAGTTACTGTTTGTAATGTGCATAGGAGAATGCCTGGCCCACAGAGCCATGTTAAGTGTTAGTGATTATCATTTGTTGAATAAATGAAGAATGCAACCACAACATGAGGCATGTCTGTGATATATTTAGATTTTTTTTAAATTACATTTCAATAGGAACACTTTTACACTGTTGGTGGGACTGTAAACTAGTTCAACCACTGTGGAAGTCAGTGTGGCGATTCCTCAGGGATCTAGAACTAGAAATACCATTTGACCCAGCCATCCCATTACTGGGTATATACCCAAAGGATTATAAATCATGCTGCTACAAAGACACATGCACACGTATGTTTATTGCGGCACTATTCACAATAGCAAAGACTTGGAACCAACCCAAATGTCCAACAACGATAGACTGGATTAAGAAAATGTGGCACATATACACCATGGAATACTATGCAGCCATAAAAAATGATGAGTTCATGTCCTTTGTAGGGACATGGATGAAACTGGAAACCATCATTCTCAGCAAACTATCGCAAGGTAGTTTGAGAACACTGCATGTTCTCACTCATAGGTGGGAATTGAACGGTGAGAACACATGGACACAGGAAGGGGAACATCACACTCCGGGGACTGTTGTGGGGTGGGGGGAGGGGGGAGGTAGGGGGAGAGGGGAGGGATAGCATTAGGAGAAATACCTAATGCTAAATGACGAGTTAATGGGTGCAGCACACCAACATGGCACATGGATACATATATAACAAACCTGCACATTGTGCACATGTACCCTAAAACTTAAAGTATAATAATAATAAAATAAAAAAATTACATTTCAAAACAGATACATACAGTAAGATGTTAAATTAATATATAATGCATATGAATAGAAAACAGATGAGTGGTAAATAAAAATATTAATAGGGGCTTCCTCTTAGACATGGAATTGCAGATCACCTGTGTCTTTTTCTCCATGGTTTTTAATATATTTTAGTGTAAGAAAAATGGTAATAATTATTCATATTAATTACACAGACCTCAGTTTCCTAATCCATGGGATGGGGGCAGCATTCCATGATCTCTAAGGCACCTCACATGCTACACCTTCTGATACATGGTTACCAGATGCCCAGCTAAAGAAAATTAAATCATTAACTTTTCCTTTTTTTTTGAGACTGAGTCTGACTCTGTTGTCCAGGCTGGAGTGCAATGCCACCACCTTGGCTCACTGCAACCTCCACCTCCCAGGCTCAAGCGATTCTCCTGCCTCAGCCTCCCAAGTAGCTGGGACTACAGGCGCCCGCCACCATACCCAACTAATTTTTGTATTTTTAGTACAGACAAGGTTTCACTATGTTGGCCAGGGTGGTCTCAAACTCCTGACCTCAGGTGATCTGCCTGCCTTGGCCTCCCAAGGTGCTGGGATTACAAGCATGAGCCACCACACCCGGCCAACTTTTCCTTTCTATAATGTTAAGAACAGATTCTTAGAAATAGCTTTCTTCAACCTAATCAGAGTCAGTGGTAAGCATGAAAATTAGTATAAAAAGTAAACAGACTTGTCTTACAAAGCTAATTCAGCAACACTAGTCTCACTAAATCCTAAATCCCTCCGTAGTAACTGGAATCTAGAGGGAGAAATAACACACTGTTTTTAAAGGGGGAAAGGGGAGTAAAAAGCCTCCCATATGGTGTCTGTTCAGATATTTAAGTGATTTTTCCCTTCAGTAACATTAAGAGGTTCCTCCCTCCCTTTCACCTGGTTTGATATTTAAAACCAAGAGTAACAGTTATGGTGTTAGCAACTTTACCAAAACTGCATTGTCCAATCCTACATGAAAATTAGAAGAACTTTGTAAAACCCAAGCAAGCAGAAGAGGAATCTACACAGAGAGCAAAGAACATTTCCTTTCCTCCTTTGGTGTTGAATTCACTTAGAATTTGGTCATGGAAATACTGCTTAGGTTTCCTGGTGCCAGTGTAACCTATATGCCTGAGTGCTGTTTTGAATTCACAAGTACATCTTTGACAGGGCTGCAGCACTGTTGAAAAGAGGCTTGGGCTTAAGGCTCGGAGCAATTCAGACTGATGCCAGGCAGCATAAACAAGACACTGAAACTTTCTGCGCCTCAGATCCCTCATCTATAAAATGGGCATATTAATATCGCTTTGAAGAATTGCTACAAAGTAGGCAAATTTAGGAGATACAAAAGGGAAAATGTTAAAGGCACAAAAGGAAAGAAAAGGCAAAAGATTCCACTGTGTATATGGCAAGGATGCAACTATCAACGCGCTGGGTTTGTGGTTGGGAGACTCTGGCAGGCATCTGGGCACAGTATACTCATGCCTGCATATGCGGCTACAGTCAGTCAAATTATTGAAAATCTTCTGAATGTGGATTTTGTGGAGAAACTCAGTGAGTTAGGAATGAAAGAGACTGATGAGGAAGGCAAAGTAAACAGAGTATTCTTAGGGCCTCTGGCACCACCTGGTCCACACCCCAGATCTGAACAACTGTGTCTGGGCTGCACAGAACCTGGCCTGAGAAACTGTAGGCTTGAAGAAGCAGGTCCTGTGTGATGGAGAGCTTTGCCCGTCCCGGGGCTTCTTGGTGGGTGGCAGGAGTACTTTATGTACTGTTTCCATGGAGAAGCACAAACTTTCCAGGAGATTTATTAACTTCATTTCCCCATCAGACAACAGGGAGATATTTTTGTCCTCTATTGGGGTGGGCAGATCATAAAGTTGCAGAAATTAGGCCAGAAGGACCAAGAAAAGCAGAAGCCAAAGAGCAAGGTCTCTCTGGGAAGCCTTCCCTGACCTCCTAGGCAGGGGGAAAAACTCCCTCTGCGGTGAGTACGGCGCCACACAACTTACCTCTCAAGAACCTCCTGTGTTCTCGTTCTCTCGCTCTTCCCTCCTTTCTCTCCCTCTCTCACTCCATTCCCTGTTCTTCCTCTTGTTCAACTTCTTTTTCACCCCCTTTCCTCTGTCTCCTTTCCACTTTCCCTCTCTTCTTTCCTTTTTATTTTTTCTCTCTCTCTTTCCTTCCTACCTTCTTTCTTTCCCTCCTCCCTTCTTTCTTTCCCTCCTCCTTTGTCCTTTCATTCTCTTTCTCTTCTTTTTCTTTCCCTTTTTTCAATATGTGTTTCTTGAACACCTACCATCCTGGAACCTGGTATCATGCTTTGCAGATCTTTATTATAGCAAATGGTTTCTTCTTCTTCTTTTATTCTTTCCTTTTTTTTTTAAACTACTTTATCCAAAAAAAAAAAAAATGTAAGCATCTATTACGGTGCCCGACATCCAACAGAAAAACTACTTTTTTTACTTTCAATTCAGAAAACATCTATTTACCTGCTGTACTATACTGGGAACTAGGGATAACAGAATTGAGTAATATATAGCCTTTGCCCCCAAGGAGATCACAGGTCATGAAAGACCCACATGTGAACAGAAAACAAATGGCATTTTGTCCATAAGGCAGAGATGGCCAGCTGTTCAAAGATTTGTGCACTCCTTTGAATATGCAAAATTATTGCTGGGATGAGACCAGCAAGGATCTACATTTCTTGCCCCAACCCCTCCAGTTGTCTACATGTAGCAGACAACAGAATGAGCTCCGGCCAAAAAGGCCCTTTTGGAACCCTCCAGGCCTTCCCTCTCCTCTGTCTCCTGGCTGGAGATTGATAGTAAGTTAACTAAAGAAGACACAGGTTGAAGATGGCAGAACCTCTGTCAGGCTGGGTCCCTGAATGACTCTATGGAGCAGGGTCACTCAATCTACTTCAAGTTGGGCTTTACATGAGCAAGAAATGTACTTTTATTTTACTAAGCTGAGTTTGAGTTACCCAGGATTATCAGTTATGACAGCTAGTATTATCTTAACTAATAAAATGCGACAGTTCATTTGATAAATATTTATTAAGCACTTCCATGTAGCAGATATTGTCTGGGAATATATCAGTGAACAAAAGAGACAAATATCTCTGCCCTTCTGCTGCTGATGTCCTGTTGGGTACCTAGCTCCACAGCAGGTGTTCAAAAACTATTTATGGAAGACATAGCTTAAAGACTCATTGAGCTTACATCTTAGGAAAAAGAAAGAAGGAACCGAGAAACAAGGAAACTTTACGTGGAAAACAGTAAACACTTTCAGAACATAGCCTCGATTTCACTGAGTGGAAAAGCCTCTCTTCCCTTTTTCCTGTTTATTGAATATGAACACTGCCATCTGTGCCCACTCTCAGATAGGGAGATATCTCATGGCAAGGGTTGTCTTATTTGTCTGGGTATCCCCAGGATCTGGTACAATGTCAAGCATTTCATAGGTGCTCAATAAATGTTGACTAAAACAGTCGTATGCTTTAAAATTTATGTATGTTATGCATATCCTTTTATTTTGTCGAAGGTTACATTTTTAAAAATAGTAAAAAATTAAAAATATGAAAGCCATAAACTTGCTAGAGAGAAAATTTCTATCCAGGGGAAGGGTTGACCAGCATCACAGACGAATACGTGAAAAGGCCAAAGGGCAGTACCAATAGTGAATAGGAGAAATGCAAAATCCTGAGAGCTGGAACAGCCACGAAAATTTTACAGAAAATACTGTTAATAACAACAGCTTGACTTTTTATGACCTTGTAGAGTTTACAAAGCATTCCCATACCTATTACTTCATTTGACACATTTAATAGCTCTCTGGGGTAGTTATTATTAACCTCAAAGAGATTAAGGGATTTACCCAAGCTCAACAGCTAATAATTAATGGAGAGTCAGAACTCGAACTCTGGTCTTTTTATTCTGCATCTGAAATAAGGCTCCAAGGTGAGATGTGGGTGTGCAAGGCATACATAAGGGGCTTTCCAGAGAGCAGCCCCCCAATGCCCCCAAATCAAGGGTTAAATGTGTTCACACACGAGTCTACATTTTCAGTGACCTGCTCCCCTCTGCTTATAAGCAATTTCAGGCTGTCTTCTAAGGAAACCGTAGACTAGTCCGTTTTTCCCCAGTGTCCTGCCAGTTATTTCTGGTGCTTCGCCAACATCACCATCTTACCGTGATTACATTATTGGGAAACAGAATCCAGCTCCTTGATTAGATGAGAAAGGAACTGTTAAGTCCAACAAGTCAGTTTATAATGAAGGAGAAGGTGGAGGAAGCATTCTTTAGTGTCTACCAAGTGTTATGGAAATCTTTCAGAGTAAAGGAGGGACCCAGCACATACTTTGGAGAAGGCTTCAGATGGCATGGAGTTCAAGTTATTGAACACAGATTCTAGAACACTGGAGGGTTCATTAGTCACATTTTCAGAAATGCCACCAGAATCCAAGCAAAGTCCCGACAATCCAGGCACCAAAGACATCGTTTAAAAATTCCACCTGCTATCAAAGGAGCTATCAAAACAACTTCAGAAAGGGTACATTTATATTATTTTTTAACAAAAATATCCTTATTTTTTAACAATCTGATAGAAGTCATTGAATAAATATGATACGATATGAAATCTAATATGTAATAATGGGAGTGGCTGTTTTGGTTAAGGAGGAAGCACATTGTGAACGAAAGACTCAAGCAGGGGTTAGCCACTCATCTAGGGCACTGTAGGTGCAAGCGTTAATCTTAGAGGAGGCTGGATATCAGGACCTCCAAGTCCATCTAGCGACCTGTGAGCCCTTTTACTGAACAGAGGGTATCCAGAACTTAGAGGGGTCATAGTTCTAATCTCACAGATGCCAACTCCAAGACACCACTGTGTATTATTTTCTGAGCACAAAACACTTAATATCAAATCAAATAAAAGTGGCAAGACAGAATAGAAAGAAAATCATAGGGCACCTAGAATCAAGACGAAAAGAAAAAATTGTAAAATTTTTCAACAATTATCGAAGAACATGTCTACTTAACAGCTGGTAAATGTTCACGGTTAATGATCTCAACTCTGAGACCTGGTTCCTTCATGGGAAAATGAGAGGGAGAAGAGATTGACAGAGCACCCCAAAATTCACTATCAGCCCAGTCTGTGAATCAATGACTTCAAGAAAGGCTAATGATATGCCAGGTACCTAATCGAGATGTGTGAATATCAATTCTTGGCCTTCATCTTTTCTGTCTGGGAGACTAAACATGCCAAAACCTCACCCTGACTTCACGCTAGCTCCACTTCAAATTCCACCTTGGTCAACAGAAGTCATCCTCTTTCTCAGGTCTAACCATCTTCTTCATGAAACCAAGATACATGGTTCATTTTCTTAAGTGAGTGTTAGCCTTTACCCACAGTTTCAAGTCCAGCAATGTAGCTAAACTAAAGACAATACTATATCCCACTGTCTGACAGAGACAATGAAGAAAAATGCAGATAAATCTGAGTAATAGTCCTGTGTTCAAAGAAGAACAAGAATATATTACAAGAATGCAACATCCTGTTAAATTGTCCAGTGACCTTTATTGGCCAACTATCATGCCATTAAATGCCATCTCTATCTTGAGAGATTACAAGATTATATCTAAAAAGTTTAATAAACTTTCCTAAGCCCTGATCAAATCACATACTTACATAAAACACAAGCATGCCATAACTTTGTCCATGTCATGTGTCATCCAAATATGTTTTATAAAGAGCATTCCAAGATCTAAAAGCTTCTGTAATCCACATCCAGGAGTTTTTCTAGACTGAGAGAAAACATGCACTGTAGGATTTCCCACACCTCTGTCAAAGATTTGAAGGTCTTTAGTCTACTTGGCAAAATAAAGTACACTTAAGATGCATCACTCTTGCCAAAGAAAGGGTTTCGACCTTTTGGCCAAGCAGATTTCAACCTAATGGCCAACTCAAATGAAAACCAGTGTTTATTCTAACAATTTGTAGAATATTTGTAACTACCAGTTCTGTCTTTCTCACTTTGCCAACTCACTACCCAGTGCCCAGAAGGAGGGATTATGCATAGGGCAGTGGTTTTGGTGTATAAACAATAAAGAATCAAATCCTTTTTGCTCTTCCTTCCTTATATTTCTCTTACCCACCTATCCCAAAAACCTCCCCTGTGCTACAGGAGCCCCATCCTGAACATGATCAGTATAAACATCAGCTTCACAAAAATCAAGTGCACAAATGTAAGGTGTGTGTGGTGTGTGAAGATGATGGGAGGCTATATGTATATGTATGTAGGAATGCATTAATGAATGGGAGCGGTTTTTGCAGAGATCAATGCAATGGCATTTGATATCACCATCAAATTGCTTTCTCTTATAAATTTTTAGAATATAGTAGTCTCCCCCTTTATCTGTAGTTTTGGTTTCCACAGTTTCAGTTACCTAAGATACCATGGTCTGAAAATATGGAGTGGAAAATTCCAGAAATAAACAATTCATAAGTTTTAAATTATACACCATTCTCAGTAGCATAATGAAATCTTGGGCCATTCTGCTCCATCCTGCCCAGAATGTGAGTCACCCCTCTGTCCAGCGTATTCCCACTTTCTATGCTACCTGCCCATGAGTCACTCAGTAGCTGTCTTGGTGATCAGATCGACTGCCACAATATCACGTACTTATGTTCAAGTAACCTTAATTTGACTTACTAATAGTCCAAAAGCACAAGAGCAGTGATGCTGGCATTTGGATTTGCCAATAAACTGCAAAGTGATTAGGTAAAAGATTGAAGTGAGAAGGTGAAAAAGATCTTGACTTAATGAGGAAAGAAAAAAATCGTATGCTGAGGTCGCTAAGATCTACAGTAAAAATGAAACTTCTATGCATGAAATTGTAAAAAAGGAAAAAGAAATTCATGTTTAGTATATATAGAATTTGGTACTATCTGCAGTTTAGGCATCTACCAAGAATCCTGGAACATATTCCGAGGACACAGATAAGGGGGGACCACTGTACATCTCTTGACCCACTTTGTATAGCACCATCCAGAGATTACCAATACTTTTGATACCATTAATTGATGAAAAGACGGCTGCTTCCTTTGTTTCTTAGAAACACGGAAGCCTGTAAATGTAGCAAAGGCAACCAGAAAAAAAATAAGAGTCCATCTGTCCATGCCCAGTCAGTAAACAACAAAATTAAGAAACCCACAAAAACCTTTTAACCTGGACATCATGAAGGATACACTTGAAATGGTATCATCGAAAATCAGCCTCTTTTCTATTCACATGGCATATTAGCAAGCACAGCAAACAAGTAAATAACCATCTTCAAGGCCAAATTTAATGAATTCTTTTTTTACCCCCCTCTTTTATCCCAGTCTCTATCTCTGCCCTTCCAGGAGCTAGGTTTTCTCATGGCTGCTGCTCCTCTCCCACACGGTGTAAGCAGACAGCTGGAGAAACAGGGCCCTAAGCTGGGGAGTGTGAGCAGCAAGCCTCTGACATCACTGGGTAGCAGGAAGTACCACAGGAGTCTGAGGTTTCACGCCTCACTGCCGTCTCAATACAAAAATCCTTCCAGTGACACTGTGCCCAGAAGATGTTTACTGCCTAAGTGCACAGTCAATCTCCCCTCGAAGAAACATGCTTCCCGCTGTAGACTGTGTCCACCACTCTAGAGACAGGGAAACCGCACCCTCTGTGGCTGACACCATAGAAATGAACTCATCTTTAAATCGGCCGTGCTGCTTTTTGCTTTCTTCTGCCAGCTGGTCCTTGGCAAAGCTACTTGATAAATCCAAACACATCAGTTTCACTGGCCGCTGAAGGGCCTGTGCTTTTGGGAAACAGGCTTGCCATAAAGCTAGTCTTTGTGATGGCAGCTTCTGGTCTCTCCTGTCACCCCATTGCCCTTCCCTGTTCTGTCTCTAGAAATCACAGACTGCGTAGCTAGAAGGGCCTCAAGTCCTACTTTCTCCACTCTGCAGATGAGAAAGCCTAAGTTTAGAGAAGGTTGGCAACTTGTCCAAGTTTACAGGGCTCATTAGTGGTGGCAGAGCTTAGCCAAACCCAAGACTGCTGTCCAGTATGGACTTCCACGCATGGGTTTTACTGTAAGAAAAAAAACTACTGGGTTTCAGTCCTAGAGTGGCTAATCACTGGTTGGTGACCTAGGGCAAGTAACATTTATCTATCTGCCTTCTCAGGCTTTCACATCTGTAAAATAGACAATAAATATACAATAAACATAGCTACAGCTCACTATGTGGATGTGAAACTGTGATACTTTCAAGTGTTCACAGGAATATGATTTGTGCTTTTTGTACAAATCATACTTTATAAACCACACTCAAGTTTCCTTAATGTGCTTAAAGACCCATGAAACCTCTGGGTCAGACAGATTCTTAACTCATCTTTTCAGATCCAATTTGTTATTGTCTCCTTCAGAACCTCCCCTGCCCTCCCAGATTCAGCGAGGTGCCCAGCTCCCCCATACACATCTATCTTTGCACCACAGTATAACCGTTCCTTGTAACTTTTCCCCTATTCAATTGTGAGATTCAAGGAAATGAACTGTGTCTTAATCATAGTCCATTAATCTTTGCATTTCCAGCACCTAGCACTATTCATGGTCCATTAGAAGCGAATTAATGAATGCTTATTGAATTAAAGTAGAAGTGAATAAAATCACTAAGTAATAGGGACAAACTAAAGGTGAATATACTTTCCTCCTTTCACTTGCTGTGTTAGAGTTCTCCAGTGAAACAGAACCAAGAAGATATATATATGTAGAAATTCATTATGGGGGTTGGGTCATACAATCATGGAGGCTGAGCAATCCGACAATACGCCATCTCTAAAAGCCAAGTGAGGGAACCAGGAAAGTCGGTGGTATAATGCAGTCTGAGTCCAAAGGTCTGAGACCAGGAGTAGGGGAGCACTGGTGTAAGTCCCAGAGTCCAAAAGCCCAAGAACTAGGATCTTTGATGTCCATGGACAGAAGAAGGTAAGTGTCCTAGCTCAAGGTGACATCAAATTCGCCCATCTTCCATCCTTCTGTTCTATTGGGCCCTCTACAGATTGGATGATGCTTACCCGAGGCATGAATATCTGAGGGCAGATATTCTGTACTCAGTCTACTGATTCAAATGCTAATTTCTTCTGGAAATCTTCACAGGCACACCCAGAAATAATGCTTTACCAGTTATCTGGGCCTCCCTTAGCCTAGTCAAGTTTACACCTAAAATTAACATCACACTTACCAATCCTGAAATGACATTCCTAGGCAACCACTCACACCTGCAAGTCTTCCCATGAGGTGCATTTCCAGGCAACACACCTCCATCAGCTCTAAGTGCCTCAGCCAAAGGAGTCCTCACCACCACCCTGTAGTCAGGAGGCATGAAATAATATTTCTGAAATATTTTCACATCCCTCTTTGACAGTCTCTAGGGTATTTCCAATTTACCACAACAAAAAGAGAAATACTTTTATTTTGCTGTTTCATGTAACAACAGGGCCCTAATGATGCAAAGAGATAGAAACAATAATATAACCAATCAGGCATAGGAGAATTTCTTACCAAACTGGAACTTACGACTGCTGCAAATTTCAAGAACAGTGAGGGAATCAGCATTTCGTGTATTTGATTAGCAAAAGTAGTTTGACATGCGACGTTCCCATACCTGACTCATGGTGAGCCCATGTGACATGTCCCAGATATGTCCCCAAGGGTCATGATGAACACCAGGCAGAAAAAATGTAGTTTTAAAACATTATTAGTCACGGCAATGAGAATAAGTTTTGAGCTCCTTGTGATACACTATATTTTGGGGGATAAATGATACAACATTTGGATTTGGAACAGTCCTAGAAAAACATTCTAGTTGCTGAGACTCTGGAAGGTAGAGAAACAAACATCAATTATGGCCCAATTTCTTGTTCCAAAATGGACCAGGTTGTCTCTCACTTTTATGCCTTTGCGAATGATTTCTTCTACCTGAAATTCCTCCACCACCACCCCAAACTTTCATTTCCCTTCCTTGCTTCTTCTTTTAGCAAACTCCCCCTCATCCTTCTAGATCCATCATCACCCCCAAGAAATCTTTCAGTACTCCCTAACCAGAGTAAATTACTCTTTCCTGCATGACTCCTGACAAATCAAAGATCACCTTGAGTTGTAACCATCTTTCTCTTTGTTGAATCTCCCATTGGACTACGGGCTCCCTGAGGGCAGGAAATTCGTCTTTTTCATCTTTTTCCCCCTAATATCTAGTATGGAATTTTATACCTATTATTTCTAGCACAGGACAGGTATAAAATAAGTGTTAAATGAATAAGTGAGTAGAATGAATAACAAATCCCCTTAACCTAGGCAGGACAGATTAGCAAATTAATAAGAAAAAGGACTAGAAAGTGACATTTCCCTGTTTCTATAAAATAGTCCAAGATCTCCAAAGAAAAGGAGCTTGAGAAGTATGTGTAACTTTTATTATTTGCTTGGTATGGACATTAAAAAGCAGACAGATGTTTATATTTTTAATAGGCCAGCTAGAGACCATATAATCTTCCTGAATTCTTTCCCTAAAATGAAATTCCCTTAAGTAGCCATGACAGGAAGATGTATCTCAGTGGTCAGGTCCTCTTGCAGTGGAGGCAACTATAAAAATGCCCCTTTCTGGATGTGGTAAGCCAGGGTGGCTTGGGATGGTCTGAGAAAACACCATATATACACCAACCACCTGGAATCTTAAACATAACTAGACTTTCACATGGTTTATTAGTATCCTCCTTGGATCTCAAAATATTTTTAAATAAGATTGAATTCCACATTTACTCTAGAAGGGAAAAACTAAATCTTCCCTTCAGGGTAGTTTCATTCACCCACAATTGCAATACTACTGGTATACTCTACTACCTGAATGCTTATTTAAAAGCCAGTGATAAATTACCAAGTGATACAGGAAGATATAAGCAGAAGTCCCTTAAATATTGAACTCCCATCATGTATCTTAAATGAATTGAATCTGCAAATCTTTGGTTTATGCCCTGCTCTTCAGGGACATACTAACTATATAAGGGTAGGTATCTTTGTGAGCAAACAGCCATCCAGGGGCACTCTCCGAAACATGCTAGAATACCCAAGGCCAGGGCTTCATGCACTTTGTTCTTCCAGGACTCTCTGCATTGGGCATTCATTCTGGAAAGCATACAGGCAGTGCAGTTCACCAGATCAGTGTTCAAATCCCATCCTGCTCACTTCCTGGGTAGATGACTTTGGGAACTTATGGAACCTCTCTGAACACGCATTTCTCAGCAGTAAAATAGGGCTAATAATGCCTATGGTAACCAGCCTTCAAGATAGCCCCAGTGTTTCCACCTCCTGGCTTTCACATCCTTGTGTAGTTCCCTCCCATATTTACCACAGTCAAACTCTATGACTAATAGTGTATGGTAGAAGTGATGGCATGTCACTTCTGTAAATTAGGTTATAAAAGACTGCGACTTCCATCTTGGGCTCTCTCTCTCCTCCTCTGTCCTAACACTCACTGGGAATGCCATATCTTAAATAGACTCATGGATTCCTTGCTCATATGTCAAGGAATTTTCCTGCCAAAAGTCATTGAGTGAGCCTGGAAGCAGAACTTCCAGCCCCGGTCAGGCCTTCAGAGACTGCAGATGCAGCTGACAGCATGATGGCAATCTCATGAACCACTCAGCCAAGTTGCATGTGGATTCTTGATCCTTAGAAACTATATGAGATAATGAGCTTTTATTGGTTTAACCTGCTAAATTTTGGGGTTATTGGTTATACAGCAATAGATAACAAACACAATGTCTCTTATGCATCATATGTTGAAATAATATACGTCAAATGCTGAGCATATGCTTGGCACATATTAGGAACTCAAATGATAGCTATAAAAATTTAAATTATATCACTAATAATTATATCAATCAATATTTAGTTTTATTGTTATTTATATTTATAAATAATATTTATAGATCCATCATAATGCTTTTCTGTGGGAAAGAAACAAGTTGAAGGAGCATCAGTCTTTTCTTGTTTTTTTGGAGACATGGTCTTGCCTTGTCACCCACGCTGGAGTGCAGTGGTATAATTATAGCTCACTGCAGTCTTGATCTCCTAGGCTTAAGTGATCCTCCTGTCTCAGCCTCCCAAGTAGCTGGGACCACAGGTGCATGCCACCATGCCCAGCTAATTTTTAAAGTTTTTTTGTAGAGACGGGATCTCCCTATGTTGCCCAGGCTGGTCTTAAACCCCTGGGCTCAAGCAATCCTCCCACCTCATCTTCCCAAAGTGCTAGGATTACAGGTGTGAACCACTGTGCCCAGCTGGGCATCAGTCTTAATGACAGACTTTTTTTTCATGTTTCCTGTTGGTAGCACAAGGCTTAAACTTAGTACCCACAGTTCTAATTTGCAGATACCCACTGATGTCAAGCATTCTGAAAACTAGATTTTTTTCTATGTAAATATTTAAAAGCTAATAAAATAGAAAAAAAGGAAAACTGTCCTCTCTGACCAATAGATACTGCTTTTAAAATAATAATGACCTCTGCTTAGCTGCTACTTCAGTTCACAAGAGTCCGTCTCTCATAGGCCTGCTCTAGGTTAAAGCCCTGGACACAAAGCCTCCTGATTTGAATTATGACTGACCGCTCTGTGGCCCTAAGCAAGTTACTTCCCCTCTGAAAGCTTTGGTTTCGCCATGTGTTAAAATAGGAAAAATGATACACATCTCAAGGTGTCATTTTGAAGATTAAATAAGATAATGAAGTAAAATGTTCAGAAGAGTGAAGTGGTCAATAACGGTATGCAGCTATTATTATCATTTTCTGCTATGTGGCAGGAATTATTACTATAATTGTTTTAGAGATCAGGTCACCTAGGCCCCTCATCGTCAAAGGTTTGCTAAAGGTACGGGAGAAAGCTGCTCCTAGCTCCAGCCTTCTGATTTTTTTAAAAACAGTCCCAAGTGAACTGTAACCCTTTTTGGATTTACACAGGTTGCAGTGAATACATGCTTTTTAAAATTACCCTGTGTATAAACTATGGTGATAGAGGCCAGAAAGTGATTGCCTCTGGGTAGAGGTGTGGGAGTAGGGATGGGAGGCAGGAGAGTACAATTGACTAGAAAGGAGCACAGGGGAACTTTCTGAAATGACGCAAATGTTCTATAGCTTGCTTTAGGTAGTTTCATGAGTGGACACGACTGTTAAGACTGATGGAACCAAACACATAATTCATCTATATTAATTATACCTCAACAACAAGAATAAAGTAAACAAAAACCGAAAAAATTACCTCATGTATTCAAAATAAGCATTGGCCTCGTCACAATTTCAAGCCCACCCTCCTCTTCTTTCTTCAGACATTGTTATGGGAAGAAAGGACAGCAACTCAGGGTGAACAGGCATGGCCTATATATCCCCAAACCCCCCCATCCCAAAACGCAAAACAAAACAGGAAATAGTAGGGCAAAGGAAGGTGAGCTCCTAAAGGGGCCCTCAGACAACCGCCCCTCTCTCCCTCAAAGGTGGTCTGTGCCCACTTTCCACAGACATGCTGCAAGCCACCCACATGGGCCATGGTCTGACCTGCCCAGGTGGAGACACAAGGTCTCCTGGGCTGTCAATCCTGCACCTTGAACAAATAGGAAATTCATTTGGGAGGAGGACAAAGTGTGGAAGAGTGAGGATCCCTTCTGCCCACTTTATGCACAGCAGAAAAACATCGTATATTCAGGTAACTGCAATAATTCAAAAGTTGCTCAAACTTCAACTCCCATTCCTATCCCACCTGCCTGGAAGAAGAGTCCACAGCCCAGCTCAGGGTGAGCTGAGGGTTCTGATTTAGGCTGGATTTGTGCCAGTTTGGAGGTGGGTGGTCGAGCACGGAGGGTTTTCTTTCCTGATAGTTTAAATAAAAGCTGCTATGGAAGAAGACAGAAATATGAGCTCTAGTAGAAAAACTTTTCTTCTTTAAATCTAAGGGAAAATGATGTAGCAGCCAACCTTCAACATTCTGAAGGAGAAGATGCAGACACCTTTGCAACCTCAGTTAGTAAGTGCCAGGAACTGAGTGTGGAGATTGGGTGACCAACTAGGTTGACTCACCAGCCATGTGACTCCTTCTGGCCAAATCCTTGCCTCAGCAGAATTATAAATTACCGGGTGCCACAGGCCTTCCCAGATCCCTGGCAAGTAGCAAAAACCATGTGTGTAAAATCCATAATACCAGGGCCCAAGAACAAGAATGTTTGTGCTAAGAAGGGACCTTAAGAACCATGCATTGCAACCACCTCATTTTCCGAAAAAGAATGCAGCCCATATGAAATGGTCTAACGCAGGGGTCCCCAACTTCCAGGGCCACGACTAGTACTAGTCCATGGCCTGTTAGGAATGGGGTTGCACAGCAGGAGGTGAGCGGTGGGAGAGTGACCGAAGCTTCATCCGTATTTACAGCCACTCCTCATTGCTCGCATCACCGCCTGAGCTCCACTTCCTGTCAGATCAGCCAGCGATGGCATTAGATTCTCATAGGAGTGTGAACTCTACTGTGAACTGTGCATGCGAGGGATCTAGGTTGCATGCTCCTTATGAGAATCTAATGTCTGATGATCTGACACTGTCTCCCATCACCCCAGACGGGACCGTCTAGTTGTGGGAAAACAAGCTCAGGGCTCCCACTGATTCTACATTATGGTGAGTTGTATAATTATTTCATTATATATTACAATGTAATAACAATAGAGAGTGCAAAATAAATGTAATGTGCTTGGATCATTCCAAAAGCATCCCCCCACTGCTGTCTGTGGAAGAACTGCCTTCCATGAAACTGGTCCCTGGTGCCAAAAAGGTTGGGGACCACTGATCTAACACAGGAGGGTTCACGTTTGGAGGAATCAATCTGCTCGGTTGCATTGATCCTATACCCAAGGGCATCTCTGGGCACCTACTCTTGGGAGAAAAATGCTTTCAGGAAGCAAACAATTAGGTAAAAGATGCTAAAGAGGCGAGGAGAGAAAATTGGAACCAGATGACAACATCTTAAGATACTGGTCTCTCTCCTCTTTCCCAAAAGAGAAACCTCATTGTTGCACCTCTTCAGGGCACAGGCATCTGCGGGCACACGTCCCCACTTCTGGAAGGAAGCTCCTTCAGAACAAAGGCCATACCCAGAAACCATCACTGGTCCCCCAAAGCCCCAGACACTGCCATATCCCCTTGTTTGTTCAATAGAACAATACTCACCCCTCTGTGGCCCCAACTTAGAAAAAACCATGAAGGAAAAAAGAAATACTAACCTTCAGGCTTTCTTCTTCCCCAAATCCCTTCTCACCCACTGCTTCCAGACTGTACCCGCCCATTCCCACCTACGTGCCTGGTTTCCCTAGGAGGAGCCCCAAGCAAAACCAGCATCTTTCACTGGCGACTATGCTAACATTTCTACATCTTTGGTCACCGTTGAAACATAGGGATCTGTCTCATCACTCAGCATACTATTCAAATACAGCTCTTGAAATAATAATAATAATAATAGCTATTATGTTTTTTCCTATATGCCAATACACTTTTAAAGTGTTTTCCATGTATTAACCCACTGAACTCCTACAATAAATCTAGGAGATAAGTAAAATCAATTTTCTCACATTTTTAGAGTGGAAATCAGAGGCACAAAAAGCAGCTTGCCCAGCATTACTCAGCAGGTGAGCAGCAGCGCTTGGATTCACATGAAGGCAGTCTGGTTCCAGAGCCCATTTCCTGGGTCACTATGCTATTTTATGTCTCCAGGTTACCTTGGTGCCTTTTCTGACTCTCCTCAAAAAAACAAAACAACAACAACAAAAAAACACCAAAACCAAAACACAAGTCAGGTACTTTCCCCAGAGAAGGGAAAGAATAGCCTTCTATTCTTACCTCCATTTACCAGCACTTGCCACATTGAGTTAATTTGTATAATCTCCTGTCTCCTCCCCAGGTCTGAGTTGTTTGTGGAGACAGACTTTATTCATCTCTGTCACAGTTCAATAAATATTTGCTGAATTTCTGAATAAATATATTCATTTAAAAAAGGGCAATGCTTTAACCTAGGAGAGAAAAAGGACCCCTGGTTTATGAATCAAAAGGCTAAGGCTGCAGTCCCTGTCACCAACTAGCTGTGTGACCTTGAGCAATTTCCTTCACCTCTTTGGTCCTTCGTTTCCTCATTGCCAAAATGAAAGGGGTCGGGCTTGATGACCTCTGAGTTCCCTTTCAGCTGTGGTATCCAAAGATCATGGCACTGGGGCAGGCCAGTGAGAGAAGAGACTACAGCAAACTGGTCTCCATGTGTCCCTCACATCACACCCACAGGTGCAGGCACCATCAGTCTGACTTTACCAAGAGTCACCAGGAACAGCAGGCGGGAACGCTAACTGGGAAGGTGGGGTGGCAGACTGCAACCAAGCCCAGTGGTACCACCCTTCACGTGGGAACCACCCAAGAGGGGACATCAAAGGGATACCAAGAGTCCAACTGCTTTCTGGGGGCTGCTGGCCATTGGTGTGAAAAGAATGAGACCAGCCACTCTGTCTGCAACAAAGCCACTGAAATGCCTGTAAATCAGGAAGGGATTACTCCACTTGAGTAAAACCTGTGATGTTCCTTTCACTGCTTTTCCCCCTACTATCATTACCCAGTCAAGCATGCTTGGCAATGTAAACAGGTGATTAACAGGCAGGTTTTGGAAGAAACCAGGAGTAGGAGCTGGATCTCTGCTCAGCACATGCACTATGTTCTTCCTCACCTCCTCTCCTCTGAGCAGGAACCCATTTAGCCACACGGCTGCCCATCCCTCTGGAGGAAGATTTCTCCTAGGGGCGGGGGAAGGAGTATCGTGATGGTGGGAACCTTCTTTATTCAGCAACACCAAGATGAAGCTGGCATGAGAAATCAGACTCAGAACTCAAGCTGGCAAAACATCTGACGGGGTGCTGGCAGCCAGAGACAACAACATGGGTTACGGAGAGTCACAAATGGCAGAGGACGCCAATCAGCCAAAGGATTCCCTGTGTTTTCTGGCCTGTTCTCTGAGGCCAGCTCATTTCACCCAGTCATAACACAGGTTTTAACAAAAGCTCAGAGCTGGGAAATAAGGCTTTTGTGTCTTGTCCTCCAGGTTTTAGGTATTTTTATTGGAAGGTGACTTCTTTCCTGGGCAAATATTTTATGGGGTGCCTTTGAGTGAGTGGCCCAGAAAACAGAGGAAGGAGATGTTAAAAAAAATAAAAAGAGAGAGAGAGGACTTTTAAGAATACAACAAGTAAAGTCCAGATGAGGGACAGATCAAGCAAGTCAAGAAACTTGCCCCAACAAGAGACACAACTTAAAGGTTGGGCTCAAATTTATAGATGTTCTTTTTCTGGCTTCAAAGACAGTACAGTGTAGGGATATTTTTTTTTCCTCTAGAATGAAAAAATGAAAAAAATCTCAGAGTTGGAAGGACTTTTGCGCCCAAACAATATCTAATACATAAATCCCTTCTACAATCTTTCCAACAAGTGTTAACCCATTCTCTGCATCCTCACTTCTGGGACAGGAAACTTATTATTTGCCCTTTCCACTTCAAAGAAGCTCCCATCATTGGAGCCTTCATCGAGAACCTGAGCTGAAATTTGCTTTCCAGAAATGTTTACCCATTTTTCATCACTCCATACAACATAAGCGTAAGTGCTAGGCTACTGATTATCTTCAAAATATTTGAAGACAGTCCTTAATTTTCTGTTTCTGGGTTTAGTAACCCTAAAATCATCAACCAAAATATCTCCTCAGCCTAGATGTTTTCCTCTGGACTCAGGCCAGCTAATTTTTATCTTAACATCTTTACCAAAATGAACACTCCTTTTGTAGTAGGCCCATGACAGAAGGGGAAAGGATGATTAGAACTCTTTTAGAACTCTTCATGCCCATCATTACTATTTTCTCAGGGTAGACATGTCACATTGTGGACTGGTGACATTTGTAACCAAAATCTGACTCTTGTCACACATATTATTGCCGGGCTAAATATTCCTCCATCCTGCTCTTGTACAATTTGTTGTTTTAGCCAGAGTACAGAATTTATATTTTCCCTAGTAAATACCCTCTGGTTTGGAATCGTTCAAGCTGTTTGAGACATCCGGTTTCAGATTAAGTCATCCACAGGCTCACAAACCTTCCAAACATTGTGTCTTCTATTAATCTGATCAACATGCATGTCATCTTTGTCTAACCAAGCCATCAGTATAGAGGTTGAACAGAACAGACCAGAGGCCAGAGCTCTAAAGGGTGCCTGCCATCAGTGCCTTCTTTTCAGATTAATATTTTTCAAGGATCGGCATTTTTTTAGTGTTGTCTCACAGTCCTCCAAGGCTCCTGGGCCTAACATCCAAATCCTTCAGTGAGATCTGGTCTTGGCAAAGTTTCCCGGTACAAAGAACAATTTGCTTTTCCCAACACATCCTACTATTGCTTGCTTCCATGTCCAACTTTGCTTCTTTGCCTAAAATGCACTTCTCTTGTTTATTCACCAGGGGGGATCTCCTACTAATTTTCAGGTCTCAGTTCAAAGTTTCAACCACCTGTGATGCTATTATCTGCTCCATGTGCAGAATGAGGTGTTCCCAGAGTATCCTATATGATCCCCTCCTATAGTACCTAACATATGGAGCTGCAAATGCCTGCCGGTCTCTCAGAAGACTAGGTACAGAAGCCGGGCGCGGTGGCTCAAGCCTGTAATCCCAACACTTTGGGAGGCCAAGGCGGGCAGATCACGAGGTCAGGAGATCGAGACCATCCTGGCTAACATGGTGAAACCCCGTCTCTACCAAAAATACAAAAAATTAGCCGGGCGTGGTGGCGGGCGCCTGTAGTCCCAGCTACTCGGGAGGCTGAGGCAGGAGAATGGCGTGAACCCGGGAGGTGGAGGTTGCGGTGAGCCGAGATCGCACCACTGCACTCCAGCCTGGGGAATAGAGAAAGACTCCATCTCAAAAAAAAAAAAAAAGACTAGGTACAGAAAATGGGTGGTACATCTGCCATTATTCCCTTTCTATCCTCAAGGAAGATTGTTCTACTCAATCACTGTGTCCAGACAAAGCCTCAGAATTCTCCCCAACACAATCCTCCAGGCAGCCACTACCAATTAATAGATTGGATCTGACACTTAAGTTGAAACTTTATACTATTTTATATTTCCTTAGGGGCAATGCCATGCCTCATTCACCTTTGTATCACTAGGCCTAGCAAAGTGTCTGGTGTAAAATTAACTCAATAGATATCTGGTGAGTGAATGACTTTGTTTACCAGAGAGCTAGCATTTAAAAAATAAATTTTCCCATGCTCATATAAGATCTCTATATACAAAATAATTCTGGTAGTAGCAAGAGGTAGTCTTTTGCACTAATTGTGATTACTATTCAAGAATAATAATTGACTACGGCTTAAGAATGTTCTCCACCTGATTCTGGGCAGAGCTTCCTGAAAAGCCTGGCCTGATTGGTCTTGGTGTCCATAGCCCTCATGTGATACTTATGCATGCAGGGCCTTAGTGGCCTGGAACCAATTTGACTGCCTTCCCAGCTTTCTATATCCTAAATCTCTATTAGCTGATAGCAATTTTAGGAGGTCTGAATGCCAGGGTTGAAAATGGATCTGCCAAAGTTTTATCTATTAAAAAAATGTATATCATGAAGATTGTTTTCCCATGGAACACTCTTCAGAGACAGTGCCTGAACCAAAAAGAAAAATTCCTAAAGAAACTCATTTATTATCACACTCTAGTGTTGATAAAGATAGCCCCTGGGATGAGTCCAGAGGCAGCTGTGCTTATGTAAAGGTCAAATAAGGGCCAGCAGCATCACCGACTACTATTAGTTATTTAGTAATTAGCCATTCTTTACCTACCTCTGCCTATCGACAGGATATTTTAGGTCTTAGATTTAATCTAGTCTCCAACATTACTCTTACAGAGTCACAGTGTACACAGAACAGAACTTAAAAATTAGGAGGATAAGAAAATAAGATAGAACAGTCTCCTTCATTTTCATAAGTAACTTTCAGAGGCCTAAAGAATTCCTAGTGCTATATTTAAACCCCATTTGGGGGCTTTGTGAGGATGCTTCATAAACTGGAAGTGGTTAGTAGTACTTGATTGATAAATATTTACTGCATGGATGGATGGATGGATGGATGGATGGATGGATGGATAGATGGATGGATATGCAACTTCATGTATGAAGCAACTAGAAAACCAGACATTCTATCACTTGATTCAACTGCTTAGAAACCAAAAAGAACCTGGCATAATCAACAAACAGAGGCAACACCTCAACAGAGCTCAAATTAAATCATGAGTAAGTTTACTAGATTCAGATTCTTTTACAGGCAGAGTCTTTTAAAGAAATAATTTAAAAGATTATAAAGAAAGACTTTGGGTTCAGCCATCAGGGCTACTTATGATTATTGATTTGGATGTACTTGCATACAGCATGACTTCCACAGCAGTACTGCAGGAACACACATTGTGGTTCTCTCTCCTTGTATGAAGCCTCAGGTTTTTCTCCAGCTGGGAAACTATTACCCCATCAGCTTCTAAACGTATTATCATTTGCCTCAGGCTGGAAAAGGCCCCATGAGAAGAATATTTTGGCTATTAGACATTTCTAGAGTTTGTTCTGAGTAAAGGGCTCCAATCTTTCCATGCTTATTAATTCCTTGGCATTCTTTAATCAGCAATACTAATAGCTAACATTTATTAAGCTCTTACTTTGAACCAGGCACTGTTCTCAGCATTATACATGCATCATCACATTTAATTCTTAGAAGAGCTCTTGTAGTCATTACTATTATTACCCACATTTCACAGGTGAGGAAGGAGGCACTGTGATGGTAGCCAATGTCTTATGTCATCCAGCTAAAACATGGTAGACCCTGAATTCACACCCAGTAACCTGTCCTCCTAACCACCAAAACCCTCCATTAAATGACACTGGTCCATACCATTTTCATAAAGGAAAGATCCTCACTCCCTTAATCCTTACTTTTTGGGGACCCCCACTCCAACCACTACTATAATAAAACACACACAACAAATCTATTTCAGCTTAGATCATTCTATTTCTATTTCAAAGTAGAAATGTTTCTACAAAGATAATTGAGTTTCTGTACCTTGATCTCATGCTGGTACTTCTTGTTCTCTACAACTCCTAAATTAGCATTACTCAGGTCTGTTTTGAGGGAAGTTCTATGATTATGTTTTCTGAGGTCAAATAATCTTGAAAAATGGTGGATTAAACAGCTAAACATCTCTTCACTATAAGACTCTCACTTCTCAGGGTCTTTATTTATTGATATGCATTATACATCTTCAAGGGTGGGCCAGGATATAATATGCAGTGTTTTGCAAACCTATCTGACTAGAGAATCCTTTTGTCACAGAATACCTTGAAGGCCCCCGGAATACACACAGGAAAATGCTGCCAGAAAGGAAAGGGGTCCCCATGTCTGTGGCATTGGCCCTCATCTCAGACCACAGGCTATCTTCCTAGTTTGCCCCAAGTTCTCTCTAAATTATATACAGGCTTTCATTTCCACCCCATCTCAACTGACGCCCTCTCACAAACTCTGTCCCTTTGGCAAACTACAATAGAAGACACCATTCATAATGGGAGCAGGAGGGTATTTTTTATTCTTTATGGATTCATTTTATAATTTTCAGGTCAAATTTAGTGCCAGGAAAAAGTCACCACTCCAGATGAGCTTCCTCTCAGCACATAATAGGAACCAAGTCATCTGCTTGGGTTTCCTTTTTCTGCCTTCCTTATGAGACTGCTATTTAAATAAATAAAGCTTTCCTCAAAGCTTGTGTTCCTGCTCAGCTGTAAGATCTGACTTATTTCCAAGTTTCTGGGGCTTCTATCTCTCCCTCCTCTAACAGTTTATTTTCCTTTAAATTGTCCTTTCAACATAAGCCTTAATATTTGGGGTTTCCAAACCCTTTAGAGGAAATTAATTAATTGGTTAATTAATTAATGAAATTATTCAACAAATGGAGGCTTAGGACCTGTAATGCAACAGGCTTCATATACCATGAGGACTGAACAGGCTGCGGTCTGCACTCCCGTGAAGTTCGCAGCCTTGTGAGGGAGACTGGCAAGAAGTAAGTACATAACTATGTAGTAGTAACAAATTGTGAAAAGGCCTCACAGTACTTATAAAAAGAGAATGAATGCCCTGGATCAGAGTAACCAGGGCAGCAGATGGAGTAGACAGGGCTCCACCTTTAGGTTTTCCGGAAAGAGGGAAGGATGAAAGATGAACAGGTTGGTGCTGAGGAGCAAAGTCAGCAGAGGCTAGACCCACAGAGTCCTGTAAGTCAAGCCATGGCGAGGATTTCAGCCCTAAGCCTGTAAGCAAATGGCAGCCATGAAGGAGTTTTAAACCAAGAAGGCTCATGATCAGATTTCTGTTTTCAAAAAAAAAAAAAAAAAAAATCACTCCAGCTACAATGTGGTGAATAGATTAGAAGGGGACAGAGAAAATGTACAGAGATCATCAGGAGACTGCTGCAAGTTGCAGGTCTTGAAACTGTTAAGCAAATAACAATTAGTTTTATTTCCGATCAGTTCCTCATCGCCAAGGAATGGTAATGGTGTTGTCAAAGCAAAATGGAAGTAAAGGTATATAAAAACGCTTGCGAATGCTCAGGGATATTTGGAAATAATGCATCCACAAGCATTCCACATGAGTCCTGTAAGGCCCTTCACCTCCCTGGTTCTCCATGGCCAGACCCTGCTATCCCTCCATGCTACTGAAGGACACCAAGGCCCTTCTGGAGTCCCCAAGGCCACACCATCTGCCCACACTTAGCGGGGTGCCAAAGTGGGGCAAGGAAGCAGATGCAAAGGAGAAAAGGGTGGCACGTGATTGAGCCAGATGCTGGAGAGGTCCCTGAAGGAAAGCACTCTAGAAGCACTACTCACTTAGGAGGAATGCTTCTGTGGTCAGAATCCAGGCTTGAGGTTAAGGAAAGTTTTACCCTTGCCCACAAGCAGCCTGCAAAGCTTCACCTGCACACATTAACAAGGAGCCTCTTTGTCTTGTTTGATATGTTCTTACTAATTCATCAGATAGTATATAAACTTTGACAGCATACATCAAATGGGACCAGTCTCATTCATTCACTGTTTTCCCCCCAAAATGTCTAATAAATATATAGGAGCTGATAAATTTTCCTCTTTAAAATTAAAATAGAAATTTTTCCTTTAAAAATCAATATCCCTTAAATTTTCTCTAATAAAGAAAAATATAGAGGTCTCCTCTGGCCTGCTGTAAGAAGCAATGCTATTTACTTACTGAGTCTTCAGCCATCCTATACATTTCTATCGTCCTCCCTGTACCCTTGTGCTACCTTCCTGAAAATGCCATCTCACCCTACTCCCTCCAGGGCCAATCCCTTCACCACAATTTTACAAATGAAGAGTAAAAAGAATAGGCTAAAATGCATTTTACTCTTGCCAAATGCCAGATCTTACACGAGTGCCCTATACACATTGTCGTGCAATTATTACAACGACAGGTGATTTGCGTTATTATCCCCATCAGACAGATAAGGAAACTGAGACTTGGGTTCAGCAATTTGCCCTCATCACACATTGAGCAGCAGAAGCACAACTGAATCTACGTTGATCTGGCTCCGAAGCCTAAGTTTTTAACCACTATGGCCTTCCACACCCAGAGGAATTTAGCTCTGTACCCAGAGGAATTTTTCTTTCAACTTTGGGCAAAGTTATTAACTGATTGGATTTTGGTAGCTGAATATGAACAAAACTGAAAGCCAGGCCCTTTCCATTAAACCAAGCATGTAAGGGGAAATAACTCTGCCTCACTAGAAAATCTTAAGTTGGACACGTGAAAGAGACAGTTAGCACTAATCATTGTGTGCCCTCATTTTCTAAGAAAGTTTTTCCTTTCGAAGAAAGGAAAAACAATGCACACGGCATACCAGGTAGAGTTGTTTAATATGTTATTTTCATTGCAGAAACGTTATTGCTTTCTAAGACAAAGCTATTTATTTTTTTCTGGCAACTCAATGGCAAGTAAGAATATAATACATGAGATTCTCACTGGATGAGCTAAGCAGTGTTCTACTTGCTGTATTTTGGCTTTAGGGGATGAGGCTGTGCAGTGCAACCTCATTGCTGTATAGCCAACCTAAAATATAGCCTTGAAACGACAAAAAGAAGAGGAAGAAAGAGAATGAATGAAAGAACTGACCTAAACACATGTACACACACACACACACACACACACACACACACCCCTTTCATGGAAACACACGCATACATACTCTCTTTCATGGAAACAGCTTCCAATTTGTTTCATAATTGCATTGAGTCATCTGGGCTAACATTCAGACCATTTCTCAAGTTCACCATGCCCCTTATAGACATAAAAATTAGGCATTTAAGGAAATTCCCCTCCTCCCCATCTAATATCTTTCACTTTAGGTAGTCGGATGGAGGTGGTTGGGGGAGGAGGGGGCAGAAGTTTTGGAAATCAGAGTTGATGAATTGCAAACGTGTGCAAGTGATGCACAGGGTGGGAGGAAGTAAAAAATGAAATTCTTCTGTGAAAATAATGCACATGTCCCAGGAAAATCAGTCACACATTTTTTATGAATCAATAGACCAGTGCTTTCTTTATATGTGTGCCAAGCAGCATTCCTGGGTAACGGTTCCATGTCTCATGAGGTGTAAGCCACTTCACTCCATCTTATTAGAAACATTCAAAACAAGGCAAAGATTTTGAAACCCATAAAATTTATGAAATCCTAAGCATACCAAAGACAGAATGAACGAGGGACTCCTCTATTTAACTGGCTTTAACTTATATTCACTTTAGCAGTTTAACCCACCTTTAAAATCCCACCAAGATTTGAAAACATTAATAACTATAAACCATTTTAAAACATAGTCTCCCATTTTCTCAACAACCTCAAAACTCACTTGCTTAAAACTTCAAGGACACAAAAATAAATCCCAGAGTGCCAGGAAAATTGACTATAACCTTTGCCACTCACCTGATTGCTTACCCACCTCACAGGCCATTTGCAAGATTAGTAGGCAATGTAGCTACCAGACTTTGTATTCCCTCTAAATTCCAGACAGTAGTTAATGAGGAGAGAAGTGATCAAGGAAGCCTATTTATTCTGAAGCCCAGTTCATGGTGGCAAGCAGAATATATTCTTCAGAACAACCAATCAATACACCACCATAAACTTGTGAGTGCGCAGTTTTGAGTAACATAGAAGTATTTAATTTTTCTACTACAAGGTAGACTGAAGGGAAAACTCAGTTTAAATATTTACTATTTTAATTTAGCAGTGATTATAAACATGGCATACCAGGTAAAGTTAAGAAAGAAGAAAAAAAAGCAAGTGTAGACCATGGCTCTGCCCTCAAGGATCTTAATTAGGGCTCAGAAATTCAACTGATTTTATTCTTTTATGCCCTTTTCACAGATGAGGAAACTGAAGCTTAGAAAGGCAAAGTAATTTGCCCCAAAACACACAGCAGAGCTAAGATTTAAACATAGCCCTGTCTAATTCTAAACCCTTGCTGAAAAAATTAACTGCACTTCAGATAGTAAGACCCGGATGTTTTTCATTGTAAATTCAATAAAAGCTAACACAGAGTGCTTATTTCACTCCAGGCATTGTTGTGGGCACTTAGCACAAACTAATTTATTTACTCCTTATAATAACTTTATAAATAAGTACTATGATTACCCCCGACTTTACAAATGAGGACAAGTTTGCAGAGAGGTTAAACAACTTGCCCAGGGTCAAACATTTCATAAATGGTAAGTCTGAATTCAATCCAAGACAGCGGGCTTCAGGCTGTTCTCTACGCCATTCCATTATCTACCTGTCTAAGGCATGGTGGCCCCAAAAGGTCCAGCAAATGCTGGTTCTATTAGTAGGATAATAACAATGCCCAGAACCTTAAGAGAAATGCTCCACCATACTCTATGCTTATCAGACTATACCTGGCCTACTTCATTCAGATATCTTTACAGTATTTTACAAAAAAACATTGACAAAATGAAACTTGCCCTGTGGAGAGCAAGAAGGAGAGAAAATGTGGAAGCAATGTCCAAAGATCACGGAGAAATTGGGGCTGTCTGGCCTGGACAAGGAAACTTGAAGGGCACACATTTATCATCCTCCAAAAATGTCAAGAGGGCTTTAACCACTCTAAGAAGAAGTAGGAAGCAGCCCAGGGACCTTACTCATTCATCATTCATTTGCTCTTTTACTGAGTGGCCTGTAGGTGTCAAATGGAGAAAATGCTCCCTAGCTTAATAACTTTTGTATTTCAGAAGTGGAGGTACAGCTCACTCATCAATGAAATTCTTTTCCTAGAATGTATCCAGTAGAAGTGGGAAGAACAGATAACAGAGACCAACCATCTCAGCACCCAGTGGAAAGCTGGACAAGTGATCTATGAGACCTTGCTAATAAGCAGATGCTATGATTCATGTATCCTGTCCTGCACTACCACTGCCAAAAAATGCCATCAAAATCCTCACAAATTACAGCTCTTAATTATCTTTAAGAGGCCAAAAGAAGCAACCTTCAAAAAAGAAGGAAAGAAAATGTCTTAAATGGCTTTTACATTGAGAATTTGACAAGTTTAAACAAAAGTGAAACATACCACACTTTGAAAATATGCCAAAGGACTACTTGTGTTCTGAAACAAGAGAGTAATTATGCAGGAAAAAATGCAATTTCTCTCCTCCATTTCCTTCATCTCAAGTTCCTCTCTCATTAATTTATTCATGAACATATCTCAATAATAACTATCTTGTACTTAGTATCTTGCCCATTTTTAAATGTTTTTACATAAACAAGAAACTGGCATCAGCATCATGGTTCTCTCTGAGCGACAAGACCAGCTCTTAACAGGTTAGCCCTGAGCAACATACAGCAGTAGCGGTCTCTCACCACTGGCTACTCTAGCAAAACATTTTACAATTTCTGAGTCAGGAGAAGTATCTAAGGTCAAGATCTATAAACACATTCCAGAATATGAGCACTTCCAAGTAAAAAAACCAATCAAACCCACTGCAATGGTTTCAAATTCAAGGTAGACAATCCTTCCCATGGACTACTGCAATCTTTGTTAAAATTAAGATTCATGCTTATTTTAGTTTTGCTATTAGTGTGGCTTTTTAAAATTTCTTTTTTCTTGAACCATGTATTACTTGGGAAAAAAACATAATAAAAATATTCTGCTATTTCAAGACATCCTTCTGGATAGGATAATGTATTTTCCATAGATAAAGAATATTCTACCTGAACCAATCCTGTGAGTTTTTAGTGATACTTTTTCTTTTGACTTGATCAATGGACTGAGACATTGCATGAACCAGTCAAAACAATTTAAATGAATCTACGAAGAGATGGTAACAGGATTCTACCATGTCAGGATAAGACTCCAGCCTAGGCCTGCTCACTCCTTCTGGGTGTTACTTCAATGCAAGTTTTTGTTTGTTAGTTTTGTTTTGTTTTTTAAAGAATGGGTTGGAGGAGTGGGGTGGGAGATAATACACCAAGAAGAAAAACAAACTCTCCCAACAACAACAACAACAAAATTCTTACTCTGTAGTTTACAATACTATTGGAAACAGAAACACCATTTAGCTGTAGCCAGAATCACTCAAACAGGCACTCAGCCCTGAATCAAGGAGCAAACATATCAGTGGAAGGTACATGTCTCCATGTAGCCTTGATGACTCCAGAACTAAGAACAAAGAGAAATCATAGCAGGATCTGGTGATAGCAGTTCACAGTAGGTCTCTCACATCACTTACAACCTCGATTTGGGGGGAGGAGAGAGAAGAGAAAAGAGAAGAGATGACAGAATACCTCTCTATTGGAATACTGTCTCCAAAAAAATAAAATCATAAATATATCTGAAAATCCTGGGAATGTAAATACACTCTCAAATCATCTCCCACCTTCTCACTGTCCTTCTATGGGTTTGGGGAACCAAAAGAGATTATAAAAACCACAACATACTCTTGCTATTGTGGGATTTGAAGAAACCAAGAGATTGTGACTAACAAAGTCTATGAAGATAATTGTGTTTCCATTAGCACCACTAATGAAGTGAAAGATAAATAATGGACAATCCAAAAACCATTTGTATTTGATCCTACAGTAAGATAGATTGCATTAGGCTAGGCTTCCTAAATATTTCTTGCATTAGGCTAGGCTTCCTAAATATTTCCCCACTTTCTAAGCCAAGGATAAAATCAGACTGCCTTCAAGAACACACACTAACCAATCATGGGAGAAAAGGCCAAGAAAGGCTGAACGGCCTTGGACAAATCTGAGAGGAATTCAACTTGGTGGTGTGCATATCTTTCAATCTATCCTTTAGGGAACACCAACTATATGTCAGGAGCTACGTTCACTACTTACATTATCACCCCTACTAAGTGTTTGGATAGCACTGCCTGTTAGTATACCACCCCCATGTTGCAGGGAGAAAAAAAATATCTAAGCAAAAGGAGGTTAAAGAACTTACCTGGCCACCAACTGGGAGCTGGGCTCAGGCGTAAATATATGTGTCACCAGTGCCTATAATCTTTCTACTATGCCTTGCTGCTTCCCATTTTTAAGAGACACTTCTCATAGTGGAGAATTCACAGGTAGATCATCAAAAGAGGATGTGTACAGCATTTCACAACAGACACAAAAGTATTCAAATTTACCAGGGAAGGGTGATATTTAACCGTTTACTAACGGGACCTACTGTAGACCACCCTGGTATAAAACGTGAATTTCTTCAGAGATGGGTATGTTGACAGTTTCTGCTGAAAGCAGGCAGTTTGTTTGTTGCCTATTTCTCCACGAAGTTTATTTAATAGAATATTTTGCAAAGCTACATTTCAGGCTATCTCTTACACTTTGACAAACGCAGTATAAGATTGGTGTTAAATCTCAACAGCATCTCATTAGTGTAAATTAGTGACTCAATATTTATAACTAGAAAACAAGTGGTTAAGAGACCCCAGCTAAGACAAGTTTCATTAAAACAATAATGACTTAATACACACTATGCCCAGTTTCAGAGAGCTTCAAGCTCCCTAATCATTTTCTGGATGGTTTTCATTCCAACCAGCTTCCATGTTGGTGTAAGCCCATCAATCTCCAGTAGGGATAAGCACGGGAAAATGAACATAGTGTTAAGTCTACAGAGACCTTGTTGCAATGTCAAAATCAAGTTATGTCAGTTTAAATTACAGCTTTACAAAAAAGGCACTGTCAAGGCAAATGTCTCCTGGAGCCTGTCTGGTTGCCTGGAGCAAATGTTCTACCAAGTTGGGTAGAGAAACCGGTTTCCATTTGTCTGGCAGTTTTCTCACTGCTTCCAAGGTGCTTGGCAGTGATAACACACTCTACAACGTGGTAAACATGACAGAGCAACTGAGGACTCCAGAGTGCATCAACTTCTGATGCTCCACAGGGGAACGATCTCTCATAGCAACCAATCAAGTTCTTTGCTCATGACATCCCTCGATTTACTCCCATTATTACTGGAAACCCACAAGCTTTCACTGAAGCACTTGCTAACTTCCTCCGCTCGAGACCTCAACTTTTCAACACAAAGGACCCCTTCTGGATTCTTCCCCTGTGGGTACCATGTTTCAAAGACTCCATCTGTCATGTACCTATTATGGTGACCAGAACTGTCTCCTTTTCATAGATTTTGAAATACTGAAAATAGCTCACAGACTCCACTACTACCTAAGTTCAGAGACACCAGTCTGGAAAGCAATAAAATTATAATGTGAAGCAGGGAATAACAACAATAACATTTCACATTCATTGAGTGCTTATTATTTATGCCAGGCATTGTGCTAAGTGCATTATTTGCATTATCCAGTTTAATACCGACCACAACCAAGTGAGGTGGGCAATGTAATTATTTTCCTCATGGAAAGATTCAGAAACATTAAGTAATTTGCCCAAGGCCACCAAGCTAGTGCCAGAGCAAAGTTTTGAATTCTTGCTCTGTGACTTCAAGCCACTACTACTCTCTACTCCACTGGTTCCCCTGCCTCTCACTCCCAGTGGCACTTCCAGATCCCTCTTCTCCTTTTGGAGAATTTCATATGCATTGTACACACTCTGGGGACTCTTGGAAAGCTTTGAGTTATCATTTTACACCCCCCAACACTTCCATCCTCAGTCTGGGAAGGGATACTACTCACCCTCACAGGAGAATGACAGGCAGATGACAGACAGAGACAACAAGAACACCTAGAGCATCAGACGCATTCAGCCCAAGTCAAGAGCATCCCAGAATACACCAAATTGCTAGGTGTTTAGTTCCTATTAATATATACCTACACCTAACTTGGTCTACTAAGAGTAATAATGTTGGAACCTTTCTCCTGGGCATCTTAGAGTCCTTCAAATATTTCCTTCTAAATTTTCTTCTTTTAATGAGAAAGGCAAACAGGCTTTAATAGGCAATACCTCTAGATTTCTGATGAAAATACTAACATAGCCTTGGACAATGAAGTCTGGGCACTCTTGCTACCTAATTCCTATTCTCACCACAAGGGGAAAAGAAAGTACCTAAGTGGGCTGGGGGCAGCAGCTTCCTCTAGATGCTCAGAGTTCAAATTATGGGCTCTCTAAGGATAGCTAAATGTCTGCATGCAGACATGACTAAACTTTAGAGCATACATGAATCATATTACGGCATATGGGGAGAACAGAACATCCAATGCTATCTACAGTATGATTTCCACTGTGTGCAAAAGTTATGAATTCATGGATAAGGACTATGAGTGAACACACAAATATATTAAAAGTTTTACTCGTACAAATGGTGAGCCCACACACATTTTTCCTTGTGTTTTGAGTTCAGTTTCTGTTGTAATATTTGTGCAATAAATAATAATTTCAAAAGCATATTATGTACAGAGTGTATAATTATGTGGCACAACTATAAACAAATTAGCTTTATAACATGCCAGTCTAGCATTAACATTTGGAAAATAAGAGTTACGATACTTATCTGAGGTTACTTACTTACCTCTGTCTCTGTCTAAAGAAACTACGTCCAGTTGCAAGATTCCTTTTGATCATTCTCTGTGCCATCAGGCACAAATCTGGTGGACAGCACTCTGTCTCTACCACGAGCTCAACTAGTGTTCTAGAATAATTGAATGAGGCCTTCCATGAGTGTTGTTTTGCAACTCAGACAAAGACCAGCAAGATTACAACTACAGTAGATACAAGTTGGGTTCCTTAATAACCCAGCACCACAAAGCTAAGTTCTGTACTGGGGAAAAAATGTGTATGGAAGAGAGGATGATTCTTCAGTGCAAAGTGCAAAGAGGAGAGAGTACTGCGAATCAGGTTTGTGGTGAGGGCTTCCTATTGGTCCTTGATCTGTAGGACACAAGCCCCCTTCTTAGCAGGCCTGACAAAAAAATAGTAAGGTGCACAGCATCTCAAGGACTTGGCAGGTTGGCATAGAAGCCAGGCACAAAGGCCAAAGTTGGCCCAGTCACAATGAGCTGCAGGCCAGTGTGGAAGGACACTGGGCTGATACCAGTATATTCAGACTCACTGAGGAGCAGCATGTCTTTGACCAATTTAAATTCTGGATTATTAGAAGTTACAAATAATCAATAATAGTAACAACTGCCATAATCATCGTCGAGGGCTTGCCATGCATATTAGGGACATCCTGCCATAACATCTCTAGGCTTTCATGGTTCCAAAAAACAACAGAGAACTTGGGAACCAGATACCTTCTCTAAAACACATTTGATCCTAACAAGGAATTGGAAGCGTGTCCCTACTAATGCAGAGATTCCAACACAGCCAAGTCATGAGTCTCTGCAATCACTTAATAGATGCTGTTCAGAGGTTGTGGGCGACAACAAAAGAAAGCAGAAGAAAGAAACACACAGCTGTTGGCACTGGGATTCATGCTAAGGCTTAAGTAATCTCACAATTTGATTCACATACTGCAAATAAAAATGATGCAAAATAAGTGCCTATTTGCTAAAAACAAAACAAAATGTGTAAAAACCTATGTCTTGAATACAGTTTCTTCTCTATTCTCCTTCACGACATTCCCAGATCCTACTCATTCTCCCAAGCTCAGTGCAGATGCATGTGCCCCATGAAACTCCTGATCCTCTTGCTGATCCTCTCACTCCTGTCCAGGGGTGGAGACTGCCTCCCCTGAACTCACATAGTTATCAGTACCTCACCAGAGATAATAAAATAATAAGAGCAGCCATTTGTCAAGTGCTGACTCTAGACCAGGCCCTTTTCACAGCTTATTTCAAATCCTAAAACAACCCTTCCAGGATGCTGTGTATTATGCACAATTCAAAGATTTAGAAACTGAAGTTCAAGATTAAGTAAATTGCCCAAAGCCAAATGTGCTCATAAGTGGTAGAGCCTGAATTTGATCCCAGGTCTATCAGACTCTGGAGCTCTTTGCTCTGCATCCTGCCATATCCTATGGCCCAGCCTCCCTCTGCCTCATATTTCTCTGCCTCTTACTAGGTGACAAGATCCTTGAGGATGCGACTCATTCCTGAGTCATCGCACATTCATTGATGCTTTAAGTAATCCCTGAAGTATGGTCAAAAGCACACAGGTAAACAGCACACAGAAAGTAGAGATTTAACAAACATTTGTTTAACGAGCGATAAAATGACAGAAAACCCATGGGAACAGGTAGAAAGAGCAATTGTCATAGTGCTGGCAAAAACAAAAAAACAAAACAACAACAACAAAAAACGACGCTAGTAGTTCTCTGAACCTTTAATTACAGAATGTCCTCCTTTTTGCTTGATTCGTCCTGACCTGCCATGGCTGATTTTTCATTAGCAGCTTCACTCCAGCCACGCCTGGGATCTCTTCGGTGTGGTGCCAAGGCGTGTGGCCCTCCAGGCAGGGAGAGCAACAGCTTGTTTCCAAAGAGAACTAATGACATGACCATGCTCGGCAGTAACCCTCACGCCACAAGCTTCAGCATCGCCCAGACAGCCGGAATCAGGCAAAAAGAAGCAGACCAAGGAAGGTGGGATATTTGGCCTCTGCCCATCATTTCCATGGTCCAACAGTAACCTATGGATCTTATCCTAGATTTATTTTTTCTTTTAAAGGATAAAGGACAAGTGGTCAGGGGCAGGCCCATAAATTTGCTCTGACTTTTATTAGATGGGGAATATTTTCGTCGGCAAGGTCAGCATAACTTGGAAGAAAAGACAGAAAACTCTCCACAAGTGAACCACCTCGTTACCCCTGACATAACACAGGCCTGCTGCCTACTGACAAGGGAGTCGCCTGCTATCATGCACAGTTAGAACTCCTTAAAAGTCATCAAAATAGGTTAATTTTTTCCCATTCAACATTATCTTTTCATGGATTTCACATCTCATACACAGATTCCAGGAGGAAAGGAACAGGACTGGGACTATTAAGTAATGGAGCTGAATCCTTTCATGATGAAAGAAAACTAGACTCGCCATCTCCACCATCTCGTAGACAGGAAACGCAGCATAGACACAAGCTAAGGAAAAGGTCAAAGACATAGGAGGAAGGCCAATAAACCTCCGTGAGCACTTTGTTTTGTGAAACCACCTGGTCTAACCCTCAAATTTTGTACAAATGTCTTATTCATTTGTTCATTTTTTAAAAGTATTAATTATATGTCTATTATAGTGGAATGCACTAGGAATACTCTGATGAACAAGGCTTTGTCCCTGTTCTCCAGTCCAGCAGGAGTGAGACTGTCTAAGAAAGAGGTCCCCATACAGTATAAGTACAGGAGCCAAACAGTGTAGCAGCTACTACATGGCAGCCTTCAGCTGCATGGCTAGCTGTACAAACACTGTAGCTAGATTAATTAAAATAATGGTTTTCACTATGCCTACCCAGTGATTTTACCTATGTTATCTGATTTCATCCTCAATTAATCTATCACAATAACATATTCTTCTTAGAGAAAAAAAAAACCTGGACTATCAAATCTATTCCTTTCAAGTCTATGTAAAAGAACACCTGGCATTTCACAGAAAATAACTTTCTATACAGAAAGGAAACAATTTATGACAAACTCAGATATTTCATGAGATAAACCAAAGCTTTTCTATAAAGCCCTATTAATAAAATCGTTTCCAGCCACTGAGCAGGCCTAGTCTAAAACAATAGATCCACAACTATATCTAATGAAAGATACTTTTTTTTATTTCAGAAGGAAATGTATAAGGAAAGGAGAATGAAACAAAATAAAACAAAACCAAAAAAAAGTCTAGGTCCCTAGGACTTCAAGGGAAGGAGGAAAGCTTTCTTCTCCTAAATTTGACTGACAAGAGGAAATTCAGCCAATTCTCATCTATACTTGGTGTAGGAAAAGTAGAGCTCTTGTTTTCAAAAGAAACCACTTATTCAAGATGATCAAGTGGAAGTAACATTCCAAGTCATTTGGGGAGATGTCGTAGACACCTTGGTGGGTTTTGCATTGAGCAGCCACATTTGCCTTGCCCATATTTCTTAATGTTTGATACTTGGATTACCCCAGCAGGAAACGAGCAGTCTTTGAATGGAGGGTTTTGTTCAGAATTCTAATAGCTTCCAGCGTTTGCCCCAGACCACAAGAAGTACACCAAATTTACTTAGACATCCAGGCCAGACGTGAAGAATTTCTCTGTCAGATCTAGTAAGCTCCACCAATTTAACATTTTGGCTTCTCTGGGGCAAAGAGAAGACCGCCAAACAGCACTGGTGCTGGGGGGGCACCACTGGTGATATGTGGCAGTTCTTGAAAGAAAATTAATGAACATGACCAATAACCTTTCCGCCCCTCTCTACTCCTCATTCAAGGAAGAGAAGGAAAATTTCAGCAATTGGGGTGACTAGGCAACTGCTACTCTTTAAAACAGCTTCAAGTTTGTTGGGTTTTTTTCTCCACCAGACTTGCCACATTTCATCATTTGCATTCAAGACCACTTCACTATGAAACTTGTTGACTTAAAGGTAGAGCCATCAGTTATTCTGTTCAACAATTTCCTCCTTGTTAATCTACTGAGCAAAAAGCTACCCCTGGCAACCTCTGATTCAGTCACAAGCGCTATGTACAATCAAATCCAATAAAATATTTGTTCAGTGCCCACTATGTGCCAAGCACTGTACCTAGCATATTAAACATATTAATGATGACGATGACAATCAATAACACAAGCATCATTTATCAAGTGCTTCCTCTGCCAAAGGCCAGAGCGAAACATATAAACATGCCTGACCTCACTCCTCATAACCCTTTGAGCAACAGGTAATTATTGTTTTCCCCTTGTATGGAAAAAAAAGGACTCCACAAAATTAAATAAACTTGCCCAGAGTCATATGGTTTGTAAGTAACAGAGCTGAGACTTGAACTTAAGCCTGTGTCGAGGGCAATGCCTGAACTGCAATTGAAATAATATCAGAAGTTTGTTGCAGTATATAAGGATGAGATAGATGGTAAAAGTTTTCCAGAGTACAGCAAAAATGACACTGGACATGCTAGTTGTATTACTCATTTAGACCAAAATATGACAAAACTACTTTGTAATAGAATTTTATTGTCTCTCTAATACTGGGACCAGTATATGTGTGACCTATTTTCAGTCCTAAAAAGACCTACCTAGAGTAATCAACTATAAAGACTAGGACCAAACAGGTAATACAAATATCAAAACTACCAATAACATTTAAAAAAAATTCCCGGCCGGGCGCGGTGGCTCAAGCCTGCAATCCCAGCACTTTGGGAGGCCGAGGCGGGAGGATCCCGAGGTCAGGAGATCGAGACCATCCTGGCTAGCATGGTGAAACCCCGTCTGTACTAAAAATACAAAAAATTAGCCGGAAGTGTTGGCAGGCGCCTGTAGTCCCAGCTACTCAGGAGGCTGAGGCAGGAGAATGGCGTGAACCCAGGAAGCGGAGCTTGCAGTGAGCCGAGATTGTGCCACTGCACTCCAGCCTGGGGAACAGAGAAAGACTCCGTCTCAAAAAAAAAAAAAAAAAAAAAAAAAAATTCGCTTGCAGATGCCCTCAATTTCTATGAAGCTAAATTGTCTAGGGAAAAATGTATATGTATGTTTGTGTTTCCAGTTGGATTTTCTAGTTTTAACACTTTGTTTTTATATTCATATATAGTGAAACATTCTTTACAGGGGTTTGAAAGGACCCATCTTAACAAAGAAAACATTCATAAAAGTTAAATGGGAAACTGAACTCACAGATTGGATGAGTAATAAAAAGCTTATTGATACCTGATTTCTGAACAAAGCCAGAAAGGAGAAGGTAAAACAAAAGGAAAAATAAATAAATAAATAAACCAACCAACCAACCAACCAACCTTGAAATTTTGAGGTTCCAAAATTTGGAGGCAAAAAAAAAAAGATTGAAAAATTTGGAAAGCTTCAAAGACAGAAAAGGACATTGTACAACTGCTCCACAGCAGCAGAGTTCCAAGGGGTGGGAGGACATTTGGAAAGCCTGGTTCTTCCAGGTTCCTATAGCCACTCATTTGTTCAATGGGGAGCTATATCCTAACTCCCAGCCCAGAATCTTGATTTAGATTTGGGCTGACAAACGCCTGCACAGCTAGGATCCTGCCAGTGACAGAGTAGAGGCTCCGCTGATACTGTGCAGAAAACCATCAAGCCGCCTACCCCCTGTCATACCAACACAACACACATGGACACATAAATGCATTTGGCACACAATTTCCAAGGGTTCATGAGTCACCTGAGACATGAATCCAGACTGAGAACACCTGTGCATAGTAAGAATCCTTAGACTTGAGGATCTGGCCAAGTTTAGAGCCACAAGTAAGCTGATACAACTGCTTTCTTAGCCTGTGGCATCATAACAAGGCCAGTTTCTCCAGGTTCTTAATAGGCTGAGAGTGGGCAGCTTTCATTTAGGCGATGGTCCAGCCATGAAACATGAGGCTGCCTGAGGCTGACTGCCTGAGTTTGAATCCTGCCTCCATCTCTTAATAGCTGTGTAATCTTGAATAAGTTTTACTTAATTTCTTGTACCTCGGTTGTCTTATCTCTAAAATAGGGATGATAATAATACCTACTTCAAAATGTTGTAAAGATTACATGAATTTTTATATGGGAAGCACTTAAAACAACACTTACCTATCACACAGGAAAACACCAAATAAATGCTAGCTGCTATTATTCTATGGTCCTTTTTAGGAAAAAAAGAAGGTGGTTTAATATAAAGGTTCCTAACAGAAAAACACTGCAGAAAGGCTGAGAATAGTAGTTAATGCTAGCATTGATTTTTGTGTCCTGTATTAAATCATCATGAGATGTCCACTTCTACTATTTTTGCAAAGTTGACCATTTGGTTAACTGAACAAGTATCGCCATCTATGTTCCAATACAATACAATACAATACAATGGCAGTGTTGAATGCTGGAAAATGTAGTCTGTGAAACTTATCACAAATAAAGAAAAATACACCATCAGATTAATAGCTTTCCTTCATTTCAGTTTGTGAAACGAATTAATCGCTTTCCTTCATTTCAGTTTCAGCTGGCAAGCACACAGCTTTGGATTATCACAGACCCACAGATGGTGACAAATTAGAAGGGATCTCAGTGATCGTGATCATTCTGTACATCTAGTCCAGGACCTCAATGTGCAGCTGGGAAACCTGAGCCCAAACACAGGCATGACTTGCCCAGAGAGACCCTGTGTGTAAGTACTAGCACCAGAAACTCAGACTCGCAAGTGTCTATCTGTTTACTCATTTACCTCTTTTCACTAGACTTGACAGCCCCTTAGAGGCCAGAATCTATCATACTTGTCACCTTCATGCCAGCTCAGCACGCCTAGACACAGAAGCCGACAGCAAATGAAGGCTGAAAAGAACTACAGTGATAGCGTTCTTTGCTTCTACTAAAGTATCATTTTAACTCAAGAAAGGAGATAGTTACCTCCTTCACTGAAAGATGACCCAAGTGGTAAAGCAAGGCAGAAATCACAACTAAGCATCCTGCTGGTGTGGGAGTCAGGAGATCAGGGCTTTTGCCCTACCCCTACCCTAACTTGCTTTGTGATATTGGACAAGCACCTAACTTTTCTAAAAAAAAAAAAAAAAAGTGATTAGGCAAGATGCTGTCCTTGATAGAACTGAAAGGAATCAAATTGTATGGGGTCACAAAGTGAAATTCAATTTATTATTGATTATAATTCATTGTATGTCACTATGCTTATACTATACTCCAATATTAATTTTTAAAAGTCTTCTTCGTACATGATCACTTAATCCTCACGGTAACCTTAAGTAGGTCAGGAAATACCTTATAACCCCATTTTACAGACAACGACACTGAGGCGCAATGTTCCCATGTTTATGTCAGAGTTAAATTAACAAGTACCACCTATACCGAGAGGCAGAATTCACACCAAGAAAGAAAAACATATGCTCAGCAGTAGATCAAGGGCCCAAGAAGAGGCAGGACGTGGCTTGAAGGTGAAATTAACAAGGAGCCATGGAACCTAACTCTCAGGTTTCTTTACTCAAAATTCTACTTTCAAAGATATACTTCTTTCACAGCTACATGAAGATCAGATGGGTTATGGGAAATACAAAGCCAAGATATTTGGTGGATAGATCAGACAGAGAAGGTGAAGTAAGCCTCTTGAAATGTATCCTGCCTGCAATAAAACAAATTTTTTTTTTTTTTTTTTTTGAGATAGTCTCACTCTGTCTCCCAGGGTGGAATTCAGTGGTATGATCTTGGCTCACTGCAACCTCTGCCTCCTGGGTTCAAGCGATTCTCCTGCCTCAGCCTCCCAAGTTGCTGGGATTACAGGCATGTGTCACCATACCTGGCTAATTTTGTGTATTTTTAGTAGAGACAGGGTTTCACCATGTTGGCTAGGCTGGTCTTGAACTCCTGAGCTCAAGTGATCCACCCGCCTCAGTCTCCCAGAATGCTGGGATTACAGGCATGAGCCACTGCGCCTGGCCAGCAAAATGTATTTCTAAGCATTTTATTGAAACTTCACAGTAAGAAAGACCCTGAAATAAGGTAAAGAATAATAAATGAAAATTATGTGATAACCATTATTTATTGCTTAAGCTTAATTAAAATACCATTAATATTATTTTTCCCTATAGAACATGCCATTTTTTATTTTAATAAATCTTAGCAAATACATAAAATCAACCCTAGACTTGTCAGGAAAGGCATCTCCACTCTAAAGTCCTATATTATCACAGAAACCCTAAGAAGACTGACCTACTGGCTCAGTTGGAATGGGCATTTATCTTTCAAGATTTCCTAAAACCTTTTGAACCCCTTCTTAACATCCTGATACTGTAGTTTCCCACTGCACTGAAGAGTACCATTATTTCAAAGTAGAATCTCCAAAAACCATATTTCCTATGTTTCCAACAGCAAGGCAATCATATGCCCCTCTGCAAATCACGGATGCAGAAAGACATACCTTCCAGTAAGCCTACTGGTGAAGTATTCCTGAGCACAGTCAGTTCAATGTGCTCGGCTGCACTGGCAGTGGTATTTCCTACAGACCTGTCTTGTGGCAAAACCAGGCACTGCTACACAATGTTCTTGGCTGTGTAACATCCAAACCTGGTGTTCTGGCCTTCCTAGAGACACAACACTCACACAGGCTATGACAGAGCAATGCCCAAAAGGAGAAATAAATAAATAAAATCCAAGGGAAAACCAAAGGAATGACTATTGGCAAAATGGAAAATGTTATTCCCAATTTTTACATTTGCAACATTTAATTATTTCTCCCTAAACTCAAGAGAACCATAAAAATAAAAGTTCTGGCAGCCACGTCTCAGTGTGCAGCTTTGTTTCATCACAGACTTTAACAACATTCTTTTTCTGCTGGTGAAACACTGGGGAAAGGGTGGAGAAGGATCGAAGTTTCTGGACTCAACAGTCCCAGATTCCTCCTGGACAGCTGTGTTCTTCCCTGGAGTAAAGCCCCTTTCCAAAGAGAGAAAACCTTTTTATTTTCTGGCCCAGCTATTTTCAAGACAACCTAATTTAATTCACTCAAAACTCCATCAGGCAAAACAGAATCTTGGCCATTACCAACCGTGTGTCAAGAGAAGAGAAGGATGTCAGAAGGACAAATTTGTTTCTAAACTTTAAAGATTGCACACCCTCCTATCTGTTCATCATTGTTATAAGGGATGGCCACATAACTGATGTGTCATGTCTATTTCTTTTACTCAAAAACACTATTTGCTAGCCAGAATATTTTCAAAATGGTGTCTACCACCAGACTGTACCCTTCCATTCTTCTTCTTTTCTTTTTTTTCCGAGACAGAGTCTTGCTCTGTTGCCCAGGCTGGAGTGCAGTGGCGCGATCTCTGCTCATTGCAACCTCCACCTCCCAGGTCCAAGCGATTCTCCTACCTCACCCTCTTGAGTAGCTGGGATTACAGGCTCATGCCACCACACCTGGCTATTTTGTGTGTGTGTGTGTGTATGTGTGTTTGTGTGTGTATTTTTAGTAGAGATGGGGTTTTACCATGTTGGCCGGGCTGGTCTCAATCTCCTGACCTCGTGATCTGCCCACCTCGGCCTCCCAAAGTGCTGGGATTACAGGTGTGAGCCACTGCGCCCGGCCTCCATTCTTCTTATTAAAAACTTCTTTCCAGCTTTCTAATACAGAACCTCATAAACTGGTTTGCATCTCTGGTTGTTATTTTATATTTTCATAACTTCCCCCATTTTAAGATATTCTATTGAGCATTTCTCCTTACAGATAGGAAAGTTAACCACTTTCCCACACATAAAATTCATAACCAATTAAATCCAATAAAGTTTTATTGAACAGCTACAACATATATTACTCAGTGTCAGTGTGGTGAAGAAAGGCCTGAATTTTAGAACAATAATAGTAATAAGAATAATAGCTACTATTTTCTCTGATCCTGTGTGCCAGGAATCGTAACATGTCTGGACCGATAACATAGCATGACACTATATAACAGTGAAGAATGTGGCCTCTGCTCTCTAATAGGCCTGGGTTCAGTGAAAAGCTCTACCACTTAGGCCAGTTTCTTCACCCTTCTGTGCCTCAGGCTCCTCATCTATAAAATACAGATATTAACAAGATACACCTCACAGGGCTATTTGAGGATTTCATAAAATCACAAGAGTAAAGAACTTAGCCCAAGGCCTAGTTAACAATGACACATGCAACTACCCTATTATTCCCATTTTAAGAGGAAGAGACTGAAGCTCAGAGCTAGTCCACAACACAGCTGGGATTCAAATCCACACTCATCCAACACTGACGCCTTTGCACTTTCTAGTGTCATGCATTGACCAGCTGTACAGTGAGGGAGGGCACATTAGAAGCCTAGAGTCTGGCAACTGGGAGGACCTTACAGTCAGTCCACCCTCCAAGCATGGCATCTCTCCAGTGAACTGGCAGGTGATCGACCCTGCTGCTTATACACAAGCTCCAAGCTTTACCCATGTCTGTATCCCAGATCTGGAGAAGAGCCTACAGAGGGGACATTTGCTTATTGCATGAACGATTAAGGCAATTTAAATAAACTAATAATTATAGCTAAGTATTGAGCAGAAACTATGTGCTGGCACTAGAATCAACATGTACTAACATATTTACTATTAAATTTTAAAAACTCAAATAAGCTTTGCAGGATGTGGTGAGGGAGGTACATATTTTCATTAAATCAGACTCTGGAGAGACAGATCACAAAAGGGTCCCCAAAATACAATAGGGGATCTTCATCTTCACAGGGCCTGCACTTGAAGAAAACATTGAGTAGGATAAGGTGACTGTCTTCCTTAAAAGCACTCAACACCAAAACCCCCAGCCAGCCAGAAAATGAAAGTCAGAGGGTCTTCATACAACTGTGTTGGTTGTACCCTGCAGAGGGGCGCCCAACCCAGGGAGCAAGTGAGGACAGAAACACACCAGGACTCCTTCAGTCATGCTGAGCATCATGACGTGGGTCAGCACACACACAACAGAAGGGGCAGTTTGTACAAAGGTACCATAAAAACTTTGACTACCTTAACACACACAGGCTAATTTCTTATTCAATTATCCCATCTCACATCCCAAGACGGAACACATTTAAATCAGTAACTATATAAATATATTGATTTATTCACATTTATTCAAACGTGTGAGTATACATTCACATACTCACACATTTCTTTATGTGCAGAGTACTACACTTAGTATAGCAGGAGATAACAGAGATTACCATCTAATAGACATAATTACAAGTATCATAAACAATAAGGCCAAAGAGAATAAATATCTTAATTAGCATTCTGGACAGCATCAAAAAACTTGCTGCCTAGGTCACTGAGGCACTAGGGGTCAGGGAAGTGAAGAAAATACCCTCATCTAAACAAGACAAAAGGAAAAACAACACTATCATCAGATTTAAATACAAAGTACACTTGAAAGTTAAATTCAACTAGTAGTTTTAGAAGCAACACAGTTTACGCTTTAAGCAAAAAGTCAGATTTTTTTAAGTGGTAGGGTCTAATCTTGGTTTAGCCACAGAATCACTGTGTCATTCTAGGAAAATATGCAAAATACACCCAGTCTTAATTTGTGCATCAGGGAAAGGTTTCATCAATAGCTGAGAGGTAGAATGAGAAATTCCACTCTACTTAACTAACGCAAAGTGGTGTTGTTAGTTAAAGCCACCTCCAGTCTGGGCCATAGATTTGAAAGGGGAAGGATAGGGAAGGATGGAGATGTCTTTAAACAACTGGATCACCAGGCAAGAGCAGTGAAAAAAGAACAAAAAAGCAAAGATTGTACTTTAAGTCAAGAAGACACCATTTCAGGAAAATAAGCATGGGGCCTAAAAGCAAAGGAAAACACATTAAACCTTCAAGGAAAAGCTGATAAGTGAAAGATACAGATACAATAACTCCATATGTCTTTAATATTAGTAACCACTCAGCACAATTCAACTTCAGAGGCTGATGGCTATCTTTTCAATTAAGTTTGGGGGAATGGGGAGAGGGTTCCCATGTGCCTGAAACTGTGATAGGCAACTAACATTTATTACTTCATTTATTCCTCATAGCAACCTGACAAATTACACCTTATCCTACTTATATCCTACTGCACAGATGAAAACACTGAATCTGAAAGAACAAGAACCTCAAGCCATTTCCATCATGCCAACTGCACAGGATGGGGACTTGGAGGCGGGGCTCCAGAGTCACCTTTGGTAACCAAGAGCTGCTGAGGAAATGGAGCAAGACAGTCTTAAGAGGCTTACCAAATATGGTTCATTCTACCGACTCTTAAAGATCCAAATATAGTATGAACTTGCACTTGACCATAACTCTAGTGGCACATATCCACTGTCAATTGTCTCCAGTTGATAAGAATGCACGACTCACAGCTATTTATTCTCCCTGACAGAGAAAACACTCTTTTATGTGCTCTCCACATGCCTGAGGAACCATGAGGTTTCCCAATACCAAATCCATAGAGCTATTTGCAGACCATCTGAGTCTACCTGGATAAAAGGCATCTAAGTACATCCAACATGGAAAAGGCACTTCAGATAAGAACAACCTCCTGGCAGACTTGGGATATACCACACCTGAGGGTCAATCATAAAATAGATACCTAAAAGTTAGTCTTCATTTTGTTTGTTTATAGAATATGGCTATTCTGTTCTTGGTCCCTTTACCTCCACGTGTTATTTCAAGCATCAACTAGGTGGCTTTTATTAACACCTTCTAAGGAGAGGCTACAAAAAATAAATAGGTAAAAACCATGTCCAAGCCATCAACAACAAGTGATTATCTAGAAATTTAAGAGATATTTCAATTGCATATAGGAAGATGCATATCTAATCTCATTTCTGTAAAAAAAAAAAACTTCTGAAAGTTGTTCAACAACAGATACTTTGAAAATTGAATCCTATTTATTCATTCATTCATTCATTCAACAAGTACTTATTGAGCAACTGTTACACACCTGAGTCTATGTTAGGTGTTAGAAATCCCAAGATTAAAGACATTCCCTGTCCTCAAGGAAACAAAATCTAACAAGAAAAGAGAGGGTAAAAAAAAAATGCAAGAACAACACAGGGAGAGGAGTGCTGCACTAAGTTATTGTAAGCACAGGTATGACGGGAGACCAGAGAAAGGGCTCCTAACACAGTCACATGGAGTCAAGGATGGCAGTTTTTAAACATTGGGGATGGAGAATTATTTCAGACAGAAAGAATAAAATGTATCACTTCCATTTCTGGCCAAGTTGGAGTAACAGGATAATTGTCAAGACTAGGATAACAGTCAGTAAACGGCAGTGATCCCTGGAAGAAGGAAGGCAAATGAAACAAATCCTACGAGTCCTCCAGCTTACTGCCTGAGAGAATTTCCAGCTCAAGGTGTCTGGAGGAAAGGGAGAACTCAGGCAGAGCTCAGTGAACTGCCTGAGTTGAATGAATTGAGCTAACAGTCCAGGGAGACCAACGCAACTAGAGTTTGCACGGCCAAGTATCAGAGAAAAGAGAGCTGCAGAAAGAGCCACAGAGATTCCTCCTCAAGTATTCAGCAGAGTGCTGATCAGTGCATACATGTGTGGCAACAACCTAACACTGGGGAAAGAAATATCCAAAAAGATATTTCCAGATTGGAAAACCTCATGATTCCCCAGGCAACGAGGAGAGCACATAGAAGAGTGTTTTCTCTGTCATGGAGAATAATTAGCTCTAGACCAAGTACAACTATTTCAGTCTTCCTAATCTTCAAAGCAAGACTTTCCAAAAGGATCAAACTGCTTCTAAACAACTTAAACACATCCCAGAACAAAGTTCAAAAATATTTACAGGAATACAAAAATAGCCAGTACCCAACAAGGAAAATTCACAATGTCTGGCATCTAATCAAAAATTACCAGGCATTCATAAAGCAGGGAAATATAACCCCTGATGAGGTGGAAAAAAAAAACAATCAAAACTGACACAGATGTTAGAATTAGAAGACAGAACATTAAAATGGTTATTATAACTATATTCCCTAAGTTCAAAAAGTAAGTGGAGACACTGAAGATATGAAAAAGAGCTACATCAGCAGGGCATGGTAGCTCACACCTGTAATCCTAGTACTTTGGGAGGCCAAGGTGGGCACGTCACAAGACCATCCTGGCCAACATGGTAAAACCCCGTCTCTACTAAAAATACAAAAAAAAAAAAAAAAAAAAATTAGTGGGGCGTGGTGGTGTGCGCCTATAGTCCCAGCTACTTGGGAGGCTGAGGCAGAAGAATCGCTTGAACCGGGGAGGTGGAGGTTGCAGTGAGCCGAGATCATACCACTGCACTCCAGCCTGACAACAGAGCAAGACTATGTCTCAAAAAAAAAAAAAAAAAAGAGCTACATCAAACTTCTAGAGGTGAAATCTACAAAGTATGTAATGAAAAATACTCTGGATGGGATTAACATCAGATTAGACATTGCAGAGGATAAATATTAGTAAACTTGAAAACACAAAAATCAAAACTATCCAGAATAAGATACAGAGGGAAAAAGGGAATTAAAAAAATAAACAGAATCAGTGAGTTGAGGAACTTCAACTAGCCTAATATACATGTAACTGGAGCCCCCAAAGGAGAGGAGAGAATTAAGTATCAAATATAGTATTTAATAATTGCCGGCCGGGCGCGGTGGCTCACGCTTGTAATCCCAGCACTCTGGGAGGCTGAGGTGGGCGGATCACGAGGTCAGGAGATCGAGACCACGGTGAAACCCCGTCTCTACTAAAAACACAAAAAATTAGCCGGGCGTGGTGGCGGACGCCTGTAGTCCCAGCTACTCGGAGAGGCTGAGAGGCAGGAGAATGGTGTGAACCCAGGAAGCAGAGCTTGCAGTGAGCCGAGATTGCGCCACTGCACTCCAGCCCGAGTGACAGAGTGAGACTCTGTCTCAAAAAAAAAAAAAAAATGTATTTAATAATTGCCCTTGCCTCCAAGAATTTACAATCTTGATGGGAAAACAAATTGTAATAAAAAACAAAGTCATAAGGTATTTGAAAAGCAAAAAGTATTATAAGAACAGAAACAAATGTCATGAGTCAGTACATAATTAATTACCAAACACATAGTACACATAACTGTTTAGAGGAGAGGAACAGATTACTTCAAGTTGGGAGGTCAGGTTGAGAATAGTCAAAGAGGGCGTGAATCCGGGAGGCGGAGCTTGCAGTGAGCCGAGATTGCGCCACTGCACTCCAGCCTGAGCGACACAGCGAGACTCCATCTCAAAAAAAAAAAAAAGAATAGTCAAAGAGGAAACATTTGAATTGTCCATTTCATAAATGGATATTTTCATATAATCTGAAGTAGTGTTCATTGTTCATTAGTATATATTGTCAGCCCTCCATATCTCCAGGTTCCACACCCATGGATTCAATCAATCACAGATCAAAAATATTTGGAAAAATAAGTAAATAAATAATAATAAAAACATACAAATTTAAAAATACAGTGTAACAACTATTTACATAGCATTTATATTATATTAGGTATTATAAGTAACCTAGAGATAATTTAAAGTATACAGGAGAATGTATGTAGGTTAGATGCAAACACTATGCCATTTTATGTCAGCGACTTGAGCATCCAAGGATTTTGGCATCCATCAGGGTCCTGGAACGAATGTGCCACAGATACCAAGATACGACTGTAGTTTTTCTTCTTTCATCACTTTTTCTTCTTTATTCATTCATTCACCATTAATTGAGCAATCTGTATGTGCCAGATACTATCTAAGCACAGACATGTTCTATTTCTACCTATGATGGGTTTAGAATCCAGAAGAGGTAAAAGAGAGAAATGGCTATTGCTCACACTGCTAGATACTCTGTGATGGAAGTACGTTCAGATTGTTGTAGGAAGGAGGCAGTTAACTCCACTAGGGAAAGGAAATAGAAGAAATTCATGAGACAAACAACTGTCACCTATTTGTAAAACCTCCATCCTGCCCTGTTTCCAGACTTGGCTGTCAAAAAGAACTGCTGGAAAATATGTAGAAAAGTCTACCTACCATGGAAGGAAGCAGAAAGCCAAGCAGTTTTTCCCTTGATTTCAATTCACTAACACACAAGAGAAAGAAAATGCAGGAACCTCCTCCTGCCAAGCAATCAGCCACACCTAAGTGGTGCTAAGGTTTAGATAAGCCCTGACAAGTCTATTGAAGAATGCCTTAAATAGATGGGCAGCAGAGCAGTAATACGTCACATATTTTTATATGACATAAAGCCTCAGTGAATAAAAAAAAATTCACTGGAATCAGGTTGGTGATCTGATATTTCCATTGAAAACATTTTATTTTTCCTGAAGCTAGCAGTCATGCACTATGCAATATACAAAGTGAGAAGGAACATTCATTATCACAGAGGTCAATGCTCACATTCTACAGATGGTCCCACTGAGATCCAGAGAGAGTAAGAGGCTAGGCCACAGTCACAGCAGCATTAGTTAAAATTCCCACCATCCTAGTTCTGGGAAGCTGGTGATCTTTACATGAAACCGTATAGTTTTTATCCATCTCTTAGAGTGAACGAATTTCAGCTGTGATTTTAATAGAGAATTATGATAATACAGGAGAGGTATATTTGGATGTGGAATGATCCTTTATCATAAGCCTTGGTTTAATAGTTTTCCTAAAAATAGTGTTTCACTAAGGAAATCTCATATTTGGAAACTTTTCATTCATACTCCTTTGGCAATGAAAGATTCCTTACTGTGTCCCCAGTGCACTGCTTAATGTTCAATTTACAGACTATTTTGCTGAAGAAAGAAACAAGATATAAGAGCAAATCGTAAGCTAGACTCTCACTCTACTATATACAAGATACAGGTTGAGTATCCCTTACCCAAAATGCTTGAGATCAGAAATGTTTCAGATGTCTTCAAGATTCTGGAATATATACGTTTATACCAGCTGAGCATTCCTAATCCAAAAATCCAAAATCTGAATGCTCCAAGTAGCACCTTTGAGCATCATGTTGGTATGCAAAACGTTTCAGATTTTGGTGCATTTTGGGTTTTGGATTCTCAGATTAGGGATACCCAACCTATATATGATCTTGGGCAGAATACTTAACCTCTCAGTTTTTTCATCTATAAAACAAGGCTAACAATAGTACTAACTATGGTATATGTAGCGTGCTCTCAAGTTTTGAGAATGAGCTAGCTGATATAAAATACATCACCAGGCATACCACAGGAGTTCAAAAAACATTAGCAGCAGCTGTTGCCGCAGTTGGTGACTATGATGCTGGGAGCAGGGAATGGGTATAATCATTGTTAATGTCCTGAGGTTAAATCATATTAGACATCTTTTCCCTTATGATTCTCAAAGAGAACTCAGATACATGTATTTATGCCAGGTACTGATAATGATACAACATCTTAGTCTTAGAACTCTCCTTAAAGAGTATGTACCTGTCCCTAAGTTTAAATCTTACTTATAATAACAATAGTTACTCTTCCAAATCTGAGTAGAGCTAAATTATTTGCCACCTTATGCTGTAAACCCTGGGCCACAGAACTTGGTAATAAAATGTAAGAGTATCATACTTTCTCCATCTGTATAAAGTCCTTACAGAAAAGCAGGACTCTATTACAAATGTCACCCTGGGTTTCCCATGGTTAATGCATATGGTAAGACTGAACTGTCATGCTACAGATTTGTCCTAAAAGTAGAATGTGAATTCAACAACTGCACTCTCCCAGTGAAAATGATCTGTTTCATTTTTTAGTGTTTTTCCTTCCATCAATACTCAAAGGAACTGGTTTGCATTAGTGAGTGTCTACAGAGGTTTCTTCCTCTTCTGGACAATTAATTTGTATCATATAAGACAAATATTGGCACATCTGGACAAACTCAGCATGAGTCTAAAAACCATGAAATTTCTCAAGGCATCTGTGAATAAAAACACCTCTCTGAACTTTTCCAAGATGACAGACCGAGAGGGGAGAAGTGGAGAAATGGACATGATAGCCCTCTTTGAAGATTGGAAGGGCTGTTGTGTGAAAGAGGGAGCAGACTTCTAAGGCTGGGTGCTCAGGAGAGCAGGATGAGAATAAATATATAGGAAAGCTGCAGGGGGCTGCTTTCAGCTCTACAAAAGGAAGAGTTTGCCAGGGCAAGGGTACACACACATGTATGCCCCAGCAGAGTAAAATAGATGGTGGCTGAGTCCAGGCAGCACCACTGATGAGCTGTGCACACGGGGCAAGTTTCTTAAACTATCTGATCTCTCCCGTCAGTCAGTACAGTTATTCCCACATTCACAGCTATTCCGGAATTGAAAAATATATGTATATTTAATGCTTAGTATATGGTAGGCATTATGATTACTTCAACTCTTAAGGATTTGTCATATGCCTTTGGAATAGGAATATCTACGTCACCTAATGAATAAAATCTCTTTAGTTCTGCCTTTTCTTTTGGTCTTAAAACCCAATGAGCAAAGCTCAAATTGTTCTACCACCTGCTGTGCCACTGCTTTTAGGTAAGATGCCAGTCTACTTGTCTTCCATCTTCCCTGGATCTTTCCAGCAGCAAAACCTAAAGAAAAACACTTATCATCCACCAACCTTAACCCAAGGAAGGATTATAGGATTATTTACAAAATCATTACAAATCATTTTTCATATACAGGTGTTCTCCCCTTTGCCCAGCACATGTTTTGTGTAAATCACATTCTTATTTTCCTGCCAAATGAGCTTATAATTGTTTGCATATGCTTATTATTTTATTCCAAGAATATGACTCCATGACCATTAAAAAAGCTTTGGAAAACAGAAAAATAGGGCAATGAGGGGAATAATCACCCACAGTCTATTCATTGTTATTTTTCCCTGTCATCTTTATACATGAGTGACGGTGGTCTTTTTTTTACATAATTTTAATTAGATTAGAATTTTGAATGTGACTTCTTAGCATTTTTTAACTGTTCTTCACTTAGTGGTGGCTCCTGCATTAAGTTCCTCTGTTCTCAATGCCAATTAAGTATTAGCGATTTTTAAGATGTTTTAAAGTACCAAGGGTCAACGCCACTTCGAAGCATGGAATTTTGAAAGCAGAAAAGAAAATCTGCACTTGAAGAAGGAATGAGTAACGCAGTCTCTCATTTTATGGACATTAAAACCCAAAAAGCGGCCGGGCACGGTGGCTCACGCCTGTAATCCCAGTACTTTGGCAGGCTGAGGCTAATGGATCACCAGGTCAAGAAATTGAGACCATCCTGGCCAACATGGTGAAACCCCATCTCTATTAAAAATACAAAAACTAGCTGGGCATGGTGGCACGCGCCTATAGTCCCAGCTACTCAGGAGGCTGAGGCAGGACAATTGCTTGAACTCGGGAGACGGAGGTTGCAGTGGCCTAGATTGTGCCACTGCACTCGAGCTTGGAGACAGAGTGGGATTCCATCTCAAACAAAAAAAAGCAAACAACAACAACAAAAAACCCAAAAAGCCATACAGGCAGCAATCTCTGCTGGTACAGAGAGCAAGGTCCCTGAATTCACTGGCCAGTGCAATGAACCTACTGTAAATTGGGCCCCAGTATCTCCTGCTATGCACCCCCAACATAGGTTCTATAAGTTTGGACTTTGTCTCTTCAATTCCTTAGAAATGTACATAATGTGTTCTGTGTACAATGGATGTACAGCAAACTAATTAGGGCCAAAGTAGGCTTTGATGAGGATAATTCTACCCAAGCAGAAACTCAAATCTGCCCTATAATATAGCTAGAACAATATAGCTAGAACAGCAGGAAAAGGAAAAAAAAATCTCCAGTCTTTGTTCTAACATCTTTACTCGACTTGACATATCTTTATACATCCAAACTGTGATAGTTTATCTCATACCTGTTGAATAAGCAAAATCTAAAAATACTTCCGATACCAAGAGTTAGAAAGGGTAAAGAGCAACAGGAATTTATATCCTGTAGGAAGGAGCTCACACTGGCATAAGGCCGTTGGAGAGCAATTCCACAGCACCTAGGGAAGCCGAAAACACATATACTCTATTCTATTCCTAGGTATTTGGCCTAGAAAAACTTCGCACATTTTTACAGAAAGACAAGTCAAAGTTTTCATGGCAGCATTGTTTATAATACACAAAAAATTAAGACAGGAGAATGGGTACATTAATTGTGAAATGGTCATACAATAGCATACTTACTGCACAGCAACTAAAATAACTTCTTAGATCAACATGCAATTCCTAAATTAACAAGGTTAATATCAAAAACATAACATTGAGCAAAAATAGCAAGATGTATGACAGGTACAGTAAGTTCCCATTTATACACAATTTTAAAATAGGCAAAGCACTATTTTTAGTAGCGCTCTTAGTGCATTTATGCACAGAGAGCAAAAATATAAAAACATGCATGGGAATGAAAAGACATCACATTTAGAGGACAGATTATCTTTGGAGAAGAAAAGAGACAGGATTTAGGAGGGGTACACCGGGAGCTTTTGTTGTATCTATAATGTTTTATTTCTTTTAAAAATCTGAAACAAATAAAAAATATTTGTATCTGAAACGGGTTTTGCCACTTTTGTTTGCTTTCCTGTATACTTAAAATATTTCAAAGTTTAAAAAAGAAAGCAAAGCATGATGGCTTAGCAATGAATTGGTCTAGATATCCAGGAATCCGAGATGGTAGGAAAAACAAAACTCCATCCACCGTTTTGGAGCATTTTACTTATTTTTATTTATTTTTTTGAGACATGGTCTCACTCTGTCACTCAGGCTGGAGTGTAGGGTACCATCACTGCTCACTGCAGTCTTGACCTCCTGGGCTTAAGTGATCTTCCCACCTCAGCCTCTGGAGTAGCTGGGACCACAGGCACACACCACCACACCCCGCTAACTTCTTTTATATTTTGTAGAGATGAGGTGTCACTATGTTGCCAAGGCTGGTCTCAAACTCCTGAGCTCAAGTGATCCTCCAGCCTCGGCCTCCAAAAATGCTGGGATTACAGGTGTTAGCCACTGCTCCTGACCCTATTTCAGGCATTTTAAACAAGACTGGTGGCCATCACAAACTCCTCTGCATCCCTGTGCTTGGCATGGTGCCAAGCCAAAAGTAAATATAAGCTAAATATTGAAGAATAAATGAACAAATCAATAAACAAATGAACTGAATGGGTTGTTATACATGCCTTTGGTTAATGAAAACAGAAAACAACAATTACCATTAATAATTTGATATTCAAACCACTTCTAAATGTGGGCCCATGGACAGCTCTGAAAGGCATCATTAATTAAAAAACATTGAAAACTAGTGGGCAAAGAAACCCTTAAAGACTTTAAGATCCTTAACATTCCATGTTTTTTCTTTATCTCAGAGCCATGTTTTTTCTTCATCCCACTCATCCCATTCTTGTCACCTAAGGACCAGGAGTTCACTGCCATAACAGACCCCAGGATGCCACCCAAAGCCTGACGTATCAATAAGTCTTTAGGTATCTAAGTGAATTAAAGAGCTCTTCTGAGCCTACGTGAAGAATTCCCAGCATTTTTCTGCTCTGTTCGCTCGGTTTACTGAGTACATTAAGATTCTAAATCATTCTGTCTTCACAAACGTAGGTTTGTCCCTTTGGGGACAAAAAATTTCCAGGATGATAACCACGATTTCAAACTCCTTACCATTATAGGGGAATATACAGGCTTGATGAAATCAAGCAGAAATCCACTACCAGAAGTTTTTGCCATTATTGATTTTTTTTAATTCCAAGTGAATTTAAAAAGAACCAAAATAAGATGCATAGCACATTCATCTAAGCCTAGTAATTAAATCCAAAAAAGCAGTTTATAGTAGTTTAAGCAAAAAGAATAATTTTAGAAAGTACCACAGGCCTCCACTATCTGAAATAAATTAGCTGTTTTTTAGTTTCCTTATGTTATTAAAATATTAATTTACTTTTAAATATAATCCTGAAGCTTCCTTCGAAATACCTTCTTCAAGGAAAGGGGCATATATTTATAGTGTTCTTTTAAAGTTTAACAAAAGAAGGATTCAAACCGAGTTACCTCCACTCTGCAAAAGTCTTTTTTTAAAATGTGTAACAGGATCTTATTGCAGTCACTCGGTCTGCTCTCCACACAAAGAAAGACTGGAAAGCATTTGTGTTATGCTTCTGGAGTTAAAAATGAAGACGCCTTTTTGTTTCCATCAGTTCTTTTTTATTAATAAGGTGGCCACACTAAGTCAGAAATTATAACCATCTGCTTTAGCCATTAAATACAGATTCAAAGGCCTAATGATAAAGTGACCTCTTTATTAATAACAGAGAGCGACAAGTGGCCATTTTCCCAGAGTGTTCACAGAAATAAATCAATCCATAAGTCTAGGTATCAGCTATATCAGCTCTTTTCTCTTCAATTTGGCCTTGATTGTTTTAAATCACTGAGGAAACAAAAAGGGAGCCCAGGAAGTACCTTTCCCATGAGTTTTGATTTTACCTCTGCTCTTGATGAGATGTCACTTAGCCACCTCACATAACCTGAAGACACAATCTTTGATTCTCCACATCACAGAATAATCATCCCCATGCACCATCTAACCAGTGAGTAGACACACGGGACTTATCAGCCGAGGGAGTATATCTGAATCAAAGCCTCAAACAAAGGTGTGTAGGAAAACCACAGCTCTGTCAAAGGAAACAATAGTGGAATCACTGCAGCTGTATTTTAATATGGCAGGAACACAGCCCCTTGTTTTCTTTAATTCACATATTAGAATTTTAATTATCAAGTTGCTAAAGTGTGGTGGCTTTCAATTGAAGTGGGTTTTACCAACCCAGCCTCGCAGGGCAGACAGAAGTCCTTTGTTGCGCTGCCAGATACACAGAGACGCCAGCATGGCACCATCCACGTCCTCTGCCTCAGATCCTTCTGGCAGGAAGCCTCTACCACCACCTAGAGCACAGAAGTCTCTGGGAGATGAATCTCCCTGGCCCTTGTCCAAGGGGCTTTATTACTGGAAGGACCAGAAAGATCTCTTTACAAACCTGACCTTTCTCCTTACCCAATCCATAAGCTGGTACCAGAAGAAACAGCAGAAGACTGAACTGCTACGATGGAAGTAGCCCGTGAAGGATGAGTAGTTCTTGGGGGGAATACTTTGTGAAGGCTATGGAGAACACTCCTGTCCCACCACAGGGAGAATTCCCCCAAGCCCTGTCTTTACTACAGAGTTAAAACCCTCTAGAAACCCATAACACCAAGGCATGGAGCCAGCACGTACAGCCCCAACACCTCTTGCTCCTCTCCCTGGCATCCTGTTTCCTGATTTCCCCTCACTGTTTCCCTCACTCCTACCACTCTGGAGAAGGCAGTCACCATCTGTCAGGTGGAAGAAGACCTCCGCAGGGCTGTGGGGACAGAGGCAAGAACACTGGACTGATAGTTCAACAGAGGCCTATGGAAGCCAGCCTGGAGGAGACAGCGGGCGAGCTCTTGTAACCAGCCATATCCTACAGATCCCCCTTAGTGACTTCACCTCCAAGGCCGCTGTCCTGGGCCTGTGGCCAGTAGAGTCCTTGCTCTGCAGTAACACGCTGTGCCACATTAGGAGTGTTGGTGAGCTTCTAGAGGCCTTACTATTCTTCCCCCATAAAATAAGAGCGCAGTTAGGTCATGTCAAAAGTCCCTTGAAGGTTTGGCATTCTATAACTTCACATCACTTTCTTTATCTATTGCCTCAGTTCCTCAAGTATCGAGCCGTGCAGTTGCAGATGATTTTAAGGCCCTTTCCAACACAGAGGCTCTATGATTCCGTTGATGAAGCCAGATCACAAGCAAGGATCATGCTTTTAATCTCAGTGGCTCTTTCTTTGCCAAATAATGATAGGAATGTACTTCAGCTGAATGTCCCCATCTCAGCTACCAGTACATCTGGTTGGGAAACCTACATCTACTTCTATCTGCCCACTTGCCAACACGGAAATCTTCAAACAAAGACAGGATGATTCATGGCATCTTTAATAGGGCCCCCACCTTGACATTAAATCTTGGGCTGAGGTTATCGAAAACAGCAAGTATACAAAGAACTTACTCACAGCCTGAGAGCAAGCCAGAAACCGTGCAGGTGGCTGGAGGGAAAATTGACAAGAATTACAAAGAAAAGGTGCATTGAGTTAATAGAAAATAACTCTGGTATTGAGGAACAGGGGCTGAAAACAGATGTGAGGGGTAGGCCACCTCCTCACCATGAGGAGTGAAAGCAAGAACCACAGCTGATTTCTCAAACACACACACACACACACACACACACACACACACACACACTCTCTCTCTCTCTCTCTCTCTCTCTCTCTCTCTCAAATAAAAAATATAAAATTCACTATGCTGGCCCAGGGGTGTGGGTTGCGGTGCCCTTCAAGGAATATTGTAGAGCTGAAAGCTGATTAGACACAGCACCCAAAAACCAGTATTCCAGAAGGAGTTTGAAGCTAAAGATGGCAGTTTCACATACTAGAGGGGGTGCTGAGTATAAAAACATAAGTTCAGGCTCCATCTAAGCTTCATGATCTTTTATAAATTACTAAATCTCTACACCAAATAAATTCCTCATCTGTGACATGGAGACTACAAATATCCAGTCTATCCGAAAAGAGATTTTTAAAGCAGGTACAACACATACAAGTATCTGGGGCACAGCAGACACTCCCAAAAGTTGGAAGTTACTATGAAGATGCATGCAGGCATCAGAGATCAGAACACAATAATGGGTCAATCCAGAAAGACAAACAGAAATCAAGAAAAGGCAGGCAGTGGCAAACAAGGCAAAACAGTGGGTCAAGGGTTGAAACAGGAACCTAAAAGAAATGCTCCAGCATCATCACTTTTAATAAATATCTATTGATGTTAAGGAGAAGAAAGCAGATTGCCAGATGAGTGATAAAAAATGACCTCATTCATTGAAAGAGAAAGAAAAGCAAAAACACAAAGCCAAGGAAGACAGACTATAGAGACATACTCCAAATACTATTATAATAGTAGTTATCACTACTACTAGTAGGGTTATTTCAGGGTTTTTTGTTTGTTTGTTTATCAATATTTTCCAAATATTTCAGTTTTTATTTCAAAGTTAATAAAAAATGGCACCTTAAACATTTAATAATAGGCCCTGAGTAGCTGTTCTTTCAGGGAAGCTGAAGCCCTGGAGAAAATCATTGGCATTCTGAAATTGAGGCTGTGCTCTAATTATTTGAAAGTTCTCAACACATATATGGAGAAACTCAGCCAGTCTACAAATATATGTAGAAGGCCTTCTTAATTCAAAAGCACGACATTAAACATTTCAGGAAAAAAACATAAACTCCCAAAGAGTCTCCATCTCATTAGGGAATTAGATATGCTCACATTAAATTATAACTCACAATGCAGCGTGCACTAGTGTAACAATGAATTCAAAGAGAGTGATTTGAGCCAGGCTGAGGACAACTGGAAGACTTCAAAAGACGGCATAAAGTCACTTTCTGCTGCAGAGACAATTTAATTAAAAAGAAGCTCCTTTCTACCCCCTCCTCCAGGTAATAGAGAATTCATTGTATTCTGAGAAACTGAAGATCTTACAAGAAGGCAGATTGCATGACCTTTCATTTGCAATAGATTCTTTCAGGAAAGGGAGTAATTAAGATTGCCTAGAAGGGGCTGCTTTATTTCATTGAGGAGATAACTTTAAACAGGCTTCCTCACCACATGCACCACACTCAACAAATAAACTCCCTACACTGGACTCCTATAGGGCCTAATTCTCACCTCAGCCCCAAATTTACCCAGATTCTCTCACCTGTTATTATTAAGCTACTTAGCTGCCTTCCATCCTTCATCCCTAGACCCCAAACACCCTAGTATACTGTGAATTCCTTTTGTTCCTTCATGTATTCGTTCACCATTTTTTTCAACACATGCTATGTGCTAGCAACACAAAGATAAATAAAACATCCCCCATCCCCATAAAGTTGATAGTCTAGCAGCAGTAACTTTTTAGCAGATATTTATAGCTCAATGGCCAACACATGCATGGAGCATCCAAGAGAAGGAAGAGGATGTGCCTAACCAGCGTGAAGCCAGGCAATAGGGTTTGGAAGACATTGCAAGAAGAGTGGGTGGCAGGAATAAAGGCACTAACCATGGTGAAAAGGGACACAGAGTGAGCAGAAAACCATGTAGCCAGATCTTAAAGTGTGAGGCGGAGAGTGGAAAGACATAACCATAACAGCCAACATTTACTGAGGGCTAACCATGTGTGAGCTGATTAATTCCTCACCAACGCATGAAGTAGGTTTTATCATCCTAATGTTAGCAATGAGGAAACGAGGCTACAAAGGTTAAGTCACTGGGGCAGTAAGCGAGATAAGCTCTCTGATATGCTGTCCCCCTAAGGCTAGACGGATCAGCAAGGGCTGGTCTGAAAATCCCTTTGGTGTCATGCTAAGAAGCTTGGGCCTTTCCTGTAGATAGTGGGCAGGCAGTAAATGGCTTTAAGCAGGAATGAGTCAGATTTGTGTCTCAGGAGGCTACTTCAGCAAGGTGTGGAGGACTGATATGAAGAGGGACCTACCCAGAGTTAGGGAAATCAGCTAAAAAGTTGTTGCAATCTTCCTATGAGCAATGTGCAGCCTGATCTAATGGTGCAAAGAAGGAGCAGAGGGCAGTCGGGTCCCAGCAGCGGCTGCAGCGCTCTTGTCTTCTGCGGAAACATGGCCTCCGGTGTGGCTGTCCGATGGTGTCATGAACATGTTCAACCACATGAAGGTGCGTAAGTCTTCATTCAATGCCAGAGGAGGTTAAGAAGCACAAGAAGGCAGTGCTCTTCTGCCTTAGTGAGGACAAGAAGAACATCATCCTAGAGGAGGCCAAGAAGATCCTGGTGGGCGATGTGAGCCAGACCATCGACGACCCCTACACCACCTTTGTCAGGATGCTGCCAGATAAGGACTGCCGCTACACCCTCTATGACACAACCTACGAGACCAAGGAGAGCAAGGAGGAGGACCTGGTGTTTATCTTCTGGTTCCCTGAGTCTGTGCCCCTTAACAGCAAAATGATCTATGCCAGCTCCAAGGACGCCATCAAGAAGCTGACAGGGATCAAGCATGAATTACACGCAAACTGCTACGAGGAGGTCAAGGACTGCTGCACCCTGGCAGAGAAGCTGGGGGACAGTGCGGTCATCTCCCTAGAGGACAAGCCTTTGTGAGCCCCTTCTGGCCCCCTGCCTGGAGCATCTGGCAGCCCCACATCTGCCCTCGGGGGTTGCAGGCTGTCCCCTTCCTCCCAGACCAGACGGGCTGGGGGGATCCCAGCAGGAGGAGGGCAATCCCTTCACCCCAGTTGCCAAAGAGACCGCCCCACCCCCTGGACTTTCCTCCTCCCTCCGTCCCTGATGATTCTGGTCTTCCCAAACTGCTTTTGATCTTCTTATTCCTCTTGGGTTGAAGCAAACCAAATTCCCCCAGGCACCTCAGTTGTGGAGAGGGGCCTATATTTTTTTAACAACACCCCCCCACCCAACCTGTTCCTCCCCCTTCCCATGCTGCCAACTTCTAACTGCAATAGTGACTCTATGCTTGGTGTTTAGTTCTGTGTATAAATGGAATGTTGTGGAGATGACCCCTCCCTGTGCTGGCTGGTTCCTCTCCCTTTTCCCCTGGTCACCGCTACTCATGGAAGCAGGACCAGTAAGGGACTTTCGATTAAAAAAAAAAAAAGAAGAAGGAGCAAAGGGAACAGATGCAAGATATATTTGTCGGGAGACATTCTCCATGAGTCCCTTCAGTTTCTGCATATCTTGTGAGCAAAGCACTGGCTGCCCTTGGTTCCAGACCAACTTTTCAAAGATGTTTATATGGATAATAGCCTTGGAAGAAATGATCTCCCTCTGGAGCAAAGGTGAAGCATCTTTGTTGCCCACTATAAAAGATCTGGGTTCCCTAAGTCCAGAGTTTCTCTCTCCTGTAATGCAATGCACTTCATGTATGGCTGTCACCTGGCCCTCTTCATGACATCCTGTGGGAGTTGGGTCTTGGAGAAACAGTGAATAAATATGTTGATACTCTGGCTATTGCTATTGCTATGACTAATAAAGTTCTTTGTCACTAACCCAGGAATCCTTCTGCCAGCATCTATGGAACTGTGGCAGGCAAGTTCATTTGCAAGTAAGATAAAGTCTCAAATCCTTCACAGTTCAACTTGATAATATTTAGGGGAAAAAATCAGCAGGATTGGTGAATGGCCAAATGTAGAATGTTAGGGAGAAAAAAGGAATCAAAGATTACTTCTTGTTTTTTTGTTTGTTTGTTTGTTTGTTTGAAGGTTGAAGTTTGGACAGTGGTTTGAATGGTTACTTTAGACAGTGGTGTCACCAACAGAGGCGGAATATATAACAGGTACAAGAATGTAATATATAACGAGGCACAGTGGGTGCTGGGGATGAGATAATAAATTCAGTTTGGAGGCCTATGAGACATCCATGTGGAAGTATCCAACACAGAGCTGAATAATGAAGGCAAAAGGGGAAGAGTTGGATTAAAGATATATAGGGGTCATTAGCATCAGGGCATAGGTAAACCCATGATACTGGATAAAATCCTCTTTCATATAGAAACCATCATATTCATCCTTAAACCCTTAGTCCCCTGCAGAGGGCTTTGCACAATGTATATGCTCAATAAATGTCCGTTAAGTAAATGGCTAAAAGCAGATCGAGAATTAGTTGTATCCTTTATTTAAATTAAAATTGCTTCAGTGGTTACTGGTGTAATGCTAATCCAGGTTTTCTCAAATCAGAGTCTCAAATACAGGGTATGTACTTTTGTTTCACATGAAATACAACCAGTTTCATACACAAATAATTACAAACTCATCATTCTCTTACATGTAATATGGAAGCAGAACAGAATTCTAAGACTCATAATATCATTAAAAAGCAATATTGTTGGTTTTCTTATTGGAGAAAAAAGTTCTATTATCCACAGGATCACTCCTACCTTCACTCATTTAACATAACAAAAAACTTACTGAGGACATACTATGTTTAAGGAACTGTGCTGAAATCTGTAAGGGATCTAAAAAACATAAAAGTCCCTTCCTTAAAGGAATTTACAAAAGCTGCGTGGTGGCACATACACCAGACCAGAATTTAGTTCCAAGTTCCACATTTAACAATTTTATGACCTTGAGCAAGTTACTTAACCTCTACAACCTTTAGTTACTAAACTTGTAAAAAGAAAACAGTGAAAATGCATACCTCACAAACGGCAATGAGACATACATTTTGTAATACATGTAATTATAATACTCCATTAAAAGTGGTGGCCAGTATGATTACCATCATGATAAACTAGCTGGGGAAGAAATACTTATAGAAATACTCATAGAAAAACCACTCAGTGAGAGATAGTGCAGAACATTATAAATGCCATTGAAGTGCTAAAGTGCTAGAAACACAGACCCTTAGCAACCTGTCGAAAACAGTAGCAGTTAACACTGTATTTTAACTTATTTAAACCAGCCCAACAAACCTATGAATGAATAGCATTATTCCCATTTTCTAGATGAGAAAACTGGCACCTAGACAGGTCAAGTAACTTACTCCAGTTCACCCAGCAGAAAGTGGTGGAGCAGGAAATAAACCCAGGCTGTCTGGCTCCAGAGTCTGATGCCAAGTTGGCTCCTCAGGGAGAATCATGCATTTTTATGACTTATATTTTGAAGACAAAAGAACTGAACTCTTTGCAACTATTTGCCTTCAACTCACAACTATTATACAAATACTATTCTACTCAGAATTGAGAGATTATTTTAAAATATCTAAACAGGGCCAGGTGCGGTGGCTCACACCTGTAATCCCAGCACTTTGCGATGTCAAGGCGGGCAGGTCACCTGAGGTCAAGAGTTCAAGACCAGCCTGGCCAACATGGGGAAATCCTGTCTCTACTAAAAATACAAAAAAATTAGCTAGGCGTGGTGGCGTGCACCTGTAGTCCCAGCTACTCAGGAGGCTGAGGCAGGAGACTCGCTTGAACCCCGGAGGCAGAGGTTGCAGTGAGCCGAGATCGCACCATTGCACTCCAGCCTGGGCAACAAGAGTGAAACTCTGTCTCAAAAAAAGAAAAAAAAAAATCAAAACAACAAGCGGAGAGACTTTTCTAGGTTAGCTCAGGTCCCATTTCACAGATTCTGAAAACGGTAAAAGAAGGAAGATTTAATGCTTTATATCAAACACTGTGTAAGACAAAATCACGGTGCATCATGGACAGATGCACAAAATCCAAAGTGACTCAAAGTGTAGGGTTTTGGGCTTAAAGCTCTGAGGCACCTTTATGAAATAAAATGACTCCATTTACCAACTCTCATTTCCTACTGTTCATAAACACTTCCTTCAGCTTAATTTAATACATACTTCTCTCAGATGCAGAGTTTTGGGAGTTGTTTTTCCATTTCCATGTGAATAATGTAACAGACTGATGAGATATATTCAGCCACTGTGTTGGGCCACCTTGGACTTTCATCAAATTTTGTTTTATTTAATTTTCAAAGAAAATAATGATGAAATACCCTAAATATCCAATCACTGAGTGATGGCTAAATAAAAGAAAGAAAAGAAAAACAGTATCTATAAAGACTTGGAAAAAATAGTATTACGTATTAAGTGAAAAAAAGGCTTGCTACAAAATAACATAGACAAGATTATTACATTTACGGATAAAAATGTATGCATAGGGCAAAAAAGCCTGCAAGGAAATGTACCAAAATATTAAAAGTGATTTTTTGTGTGTTTATCATATGAGCCCTAGTCTTTCACTTTCTCAATGTTTCTTTATTTTCTGAATTTTCTTTGATACATATATTATTTGTATATTTTTTAATAGCAGTAAACCAATATAAAAACAAAAAAAAGTTCAATGTGCTATCCATTGCACTACAGAGCCTTCTTATACTTTTTAAATGTCTGGAATATTTGTATTACAGACAGATTAATGGATAAATAGATGCCTAATTAGATAGATAGATAGATAGATAGATAGATAGATAGATGATAGATAGATGATAGATAGATAGATAATAGATAGATAGATTGATAGATAGATGATAGATAGATAGATAGATAGATAGATAGATAGATGATAGATAGATAGATAGATAGATGATAGATGATAGATAGATAGATGATATGGAGACAGACATTCTTTTACCAAAACATTACAGAACAGCTCCTCTTAGAAATATAGTCAAAACCTGGCTTCCCCGTCCAATTCAGCTGTCTGTTTCTTTAAACCAATCAACCATCTATTTCTTTAAGGTAAATGTTACTTAAAAGCATCTTAGATGGACAGATCTGACTTGTGAAGCCCTAAATAGAGGGTACAGGTAACCAATTAATGCATGAATTACGGCCATGCGTCGCTTAACAACAGATATGTTCTGAGAAAAGCATTCTTAGTTGATATGCTTGTTGTCATGTGAACATCAGAGAGCATACTTACACAAACTTAGACGGTATAGCCTACTACACAACTAGGCTTTATGATATGGCCTATTGCTCCTAGGCTACAAACTTGTACAGCATGTTACCATACTGAATGCTGTAGGCGACTGTCACACAATGGTATCTGTATAGCTAAACATACCTAAACATATAAAAGATGCAGTAAAAATACAGTATAAAAGATTTAAAATGTTACACCTGTAGAGAGCACTTATCATGAATGGAGCTTGCAGGAATTAGAAGTTGCTCTGGGTGATAATCAGTGTGAGTGAAAGTGAAAGCCTAGGACATTACTACACACTACTGTAGGCTTTATAAACACTGTACACCTAGGCTACACTAAATTTATAAAGTATTTTTCTTTCTTCAATAATAAATTAGACAGCTTACCGTAACTTTGTTACTTTATAAACTTTTTATTTTTTAACTCTGGACTCTTCTGTAATAATGCTTAGCTTAAAACATAAACACATTGTATAGCTGTACAAAAATATTTTCTTTATATCCTTATTTCATAAGCTTTTTTCTATTTAAACATTTTTAAGTTAAAAATTAAGACACAAACACACACATTAGCCTAGGCCTACAGGGTCAGGATCATCAATATCACTGTCTTCCACCTCCACATCTTGTCCCCTGGAAGCTCTTCAAGGGGCAGTAACAGGCATGGAGCTGTCGTCTGCTATGATAACAATGCCTTCTTCTGAAATACCTCCTGAAGGACCTGCCTGAGGCTGTTTTACAGGTAATGTTTTATTTTAGAAGCAGAAGCAGTACACTCTAAAATAATAATAATGAAAAGTATAATAAATACGTAAACCACTAACATAGTTGTTTATTACTATTATCAAGTATACTTACTATTATCACAAATATACTTACTATTATCAGTATACAATTAGGTATACTGTATATAACTGGAGGTGCTGTAGTTTTACAGGACTGGCAGGGCAGGTTTGTTTACACCAGCATTACCACAAACACATGAGTAATGCACGGTGCTGCAACATTACAACTACAGCCTCCCTAGGAGTTTTTCAGCTCCATTATAACCCTATTGGACCACCCTCTTATATGCAGTTCTAACGCGGACTGAAAGATGATTATGCAGTGCCTGACTGTAGCTACCATACAAATGTGACAGGAAGAGTAACTTAGCTCATACACAATTACGTACATACTTATTTTTTAAGAGACAGAATCTCGTTTCTGTCACCCAGGCTAAAGTGCAGTGGCACGATCACGGTTCACTGCAGCCTCGACCTTCTGGGCTCAATTGATCCTCCTACTGCAGTCTCCCAAGTAGCTGGGGCTACAGGAACACACCACTGTGCCCAGCTAATTGTTGTATTTTTTGTAGAAACAAGGTCTCACTATGTTGGCCAGGCTGGTCTGGAACTCCTGGCCTCAAGCAAAGATACGCACTTTCTTTTGGCAGCCACAATTAATTATCAATATAAATGTCAAATGACAAACTGAAACTGCTTTTCAGAAAAGGTTATCCAAACTTAATTTTGTCAAAGAAAAAAACCTACTCTACTGGCCAGAAAGTACTGAGTTCAGTCTAATGAAATGAGTAGAATAGGTACACAAACTACATAGTGAACTTTGAGGGCTGTTTCCATCTGGAAATGTGCATCATGTACACATTACTCCACATGCAACCAGTCATCCTTTAACCACTTTCAAAACACCAGCCATAACACAATCCGAAAAAGAATAATAGCATGCGTATTTTTTTAAAAGAATACAATTATTGGAAGAGCTTTGGGAAATTAACACAGCCCTACTGTGGAGGTCAAATTCATACGTAGTATAAAATGAAAACAAATCTGACATACTGAACACTTGTCATGTGGCTCTCACTGAAAGGGTAAGCAGCATTTTCAAAGCAGGATAGAAACAAGTTCAGTGGAAAGTACAGACGCTTGACTACCTTTCTTTATGGGGAACAGAAACATTCTATTAGCCCCCTGCTGCTTTGGCCAAGTTAAGCTCAGCCTCCCCTGCCATTCATCCAAGACAGAGAACCGACGTCTTGATGCTGGTTAACAGATAATTCAAACATTCACACACACTTCATCGCTGTAAGAGGTACCTCTATGTGGTTGTCAGCTACATGCAGAATGTTAACCTCTTTAAATAAGGCATTGGTGATTTTAAGAAATTAATTTTAGGTCTGATTAGTGCCAAGTGCAGAATTTCTGCAAGAAGTAGTCATGGAGTAGAGAAAAATCTACACTGTCTGTTCCTCTTTCTGTTTATAACCTCTGAACTTTAGTATCGTCTCTTGGGCTATCTGCAGAGGCCTTTTTATACTCATCAACTCAGAATTCCTCCCTGCTAATTATGAAATCTTAAAAAACTGGGTATAGGAAAACACAACTTTTGGTCATAACTTTTTGTTCCTATTTATTAATATATCCTAACTCGCTTGGCATTCCACATCTATAGACGCTATTTATGGTTTGTAAATTTAGTTTTCCCATTGGTTCAGATAAACAGGTCCTAAAAATGATTTAAGATGTGCTTTTTTCTACAAAGTCTCAAAAGCCATCAGACACTACAATGAGTGTGAATCATGGATGGACTATGGTGTTGAGGCTTAGGGCTTGGACTCTGGAATCAGGCAAACCTGGATTCAAATCCTGACTTCGTATGTCAAGTTGTGTAACTTTGAGCAAGTTCTTTAAGTTCAAAATGGTCCTGACCCCAGTGGGGCTATTGGGAGGAAGGAATGCAATAGTTTACAAAAAGCAAGAGCAGATCTGAAATTCTACCTCTTGGGGCTACCTAAGGAACAATGTTTTCAAATTATAAAATCTCTGCTGGGAGACAATAGAATCAAGAAGAAAGAGAGTGTTTTCACTTTAGTCACTACACAAATTAAAGTTTCTGTGGGGTTAGTGTCAGCTTTACTTTAGCCTAAATGTGTGACATATTAACCACTCCCAAGCTCCATTTCCTCTAAAAGGAGATGGTTGTCTCAATAAAGCTCTATCAAGATCTGAATACTCGCAAAAATGAAATCCACATTACTGTGTGCACCCTATATTGTCCAACAACACAAGTGCCTTTTAACAACGAGATCATATTCTCTTTCCATCTACTTTTCCCAAACTTTAGTGAATTTTAGTGTATTTTACTGCACTATGAGCTTCTCAAAAGGAAGGACAACGTCTTGCCTGTTGTTTCTACCAGTAGTGCTTCTAACAATATCTGCCACACGACTGATGACCGATGAATAAATGAGTGACTGAATCATCTCAGTATCCTCCCCAAAGGCACATAAATTTTGCACACAGTAGGTATCAAAATACGTTTGTTGGAAAAATGGATTTGAGCAAAACTGGGAGTGCCTTTATAGGTAGGGACTTCCTCTTACTCATCTCTGTAGCCCCTGGGCCCGGGCAGAAACTGGCATGAAAAGAAAGGAGGATCAACTAATCTTTTTGCTCTGGAGACATGCTGGCAATTGACCTACTCAAAAAGTAATTGGTAAGCTGTGTGTGGATTCCAGTTCCAGAAGGCCTTCTCTGTGTCTGGCACTGTACAAGATGGTTTGCATGATGTTTTCTTAACAGCTCTGAAAGGGATGAGTGACATCGTTTTAAAATGAGTGAGCAAGGGCTCAGAGAGATTAAGTCACTTGCCCAAAATCACAAAGCTGATAAATAACAGAGCTGAGATTTAAAACCAGGCTTCTGGAACCTGTGCTTTTTCCGTTATGGGAGGTTAAGAAAGAAGGGAATGCACCAAAATAGATGGGACCACCTTATTTGAAGCTGTGTGACTTCAGGGGAGGATGGAGGAGGCAGCAACAGGTAGATAGGGCTCAAGAAGTGAGGCTGACCAGTGGGGCCAACCGCCCCAGCCAATTATTGATCCATGGGCCTGCCACCTGCAGCCATGAACAGCAGGTCTAGAAGAATGTTGATTAGAGCCATTTCCCAAGCAGAATTGACCGGGTAGTCGCTGGCGGTAATGGCAGTGCAGACCAATTCCCTCTGGTCATTATATACAAGTCCAGGCGAGCCCATCGGAATGCCTTGGGCCCAGATCTTGGAACAGTAGTCCACTTGCCATCTTGGAACCAATGCACAAAGAACAAGAGCTCCCACATGGAAAGACTAACCACATTTTCCAGACTGAGTGCTAGAAGAGGAGGAGGCCTGAATACTTTGTCTCGGAGGAAGAAATGTAATGACTCTTGGTTTTGGAAAAATCAATTTTAAGAGTAAGCCTAAGTCCCATGTGCTCATCATAGAAACAAAAAGAGATAACATTCATTGTCAAAGCATCAGAGCAGAAGAGCTGCCATTTTTAAAAAATGCTATTTTATAGTTTTGTTAAGATTCCACATGTAAACAGCAGTACCCCTCCTATGACTACAGGGAAAACTAATTTAATAAAATCAAATACGGTTGAAACATCTTCTGTTTTTAACAGTAACATCAACTAGAAACCTGGAATCTTATACATCCATATACAGGCAAGATAAAACACTCAGTATAATTACTTCGTAATTCATCTAGGGGTACAAAAGTAATTCTTCTAGAGACACCACACTAGACTCTCTAGTTTGTAGGCTCAGAGTAACCCACTTTAAACATCTGAAGCAGATCCTGCCATCCCTCAGCTCAAATGCCCCATGCTTCCTGAGGCTTCTCCATCTCAGCTCCACTGAGAGGGTCTAAGCCCAGGGTAACATCTTTCTTACTACGAGAGCTTAACAGCCTGCTTAGATGGAGAGGACAAAAGCTACACAGGATGTTAGAGAGAAAGCAATGCCAGGTCAGTAACTAACTGAGCTTTCTCCCTCAGTTTGAAAAAAACAAACAAACAAACAAACAAAAAAAGAAGAAGAAAAGTAAAAAAAAAAAGCCCTCGAGAAGGAAAGCATTGATGTAATTTCACTATCCCTAAGCATGCCAGATGCCATAAATATTTGTAAAGCATAGTCTTTATATTTGCAACATTCAAGGACATAACTAGAAAAAAAAAAACCAGTCCGTAAATATGCACATGTGCTAACTATTCTCTTAGATCACCCCCAAAAAAAAAAACAAAACACAAGCAGGCAAACAGAAGTCCAAATATTGCTGGAAAAGTTTGGGTTGTTTCTGTCTGAAATTTACTCTGATCAGCCCTGTAGAATCTGTCCTTGCACACTACCTTGAAGGAAAAAGAAAAAGAAATGAAAAGGAACTTTATAGATAGAACCTCCAAACCCGTGCTTGACTCTTCTCTGTCCTCTGCCCTCCCAGAGCAGCCAGTCAGAGCTTAGAGAACACATCACCCCCAGGGACCACTCTGAGGCTCGTTCCTGAGCTAGCCAGAACCCTGGGCCCTGGGAGCTTCCCCTTGTCACCCTGAAGCCCCACAAAACAAAGCAATCCTTCTCCAAGATGGCCCTCTAACTATTTAAAGATCATTCTCATGTCTCCTCCTTTTCTGGCTTGCTCTTTTCTGGACATACCTGGTTTGTCACTGTTAATACCCCAAGGGTGGTCTGACCAGCACACACTTAGAAAAGACAAAAGCACCAAAATCCTTCCATTTCCTTCCATAAGGCAGTCCATTTCCCTTAACACTCACAATCAAAGCAACTAAACATTGTAACTAGTGATCCCTGCCCCAACCCACAATTATACTTAAGTGGATTAATATTAATAATAAAACAGCTACCTGTTACTGAGTGTCTACTGTCTGCCAGGAATTGTGTTAGTCAGTTCTGCTATAACACAACATATGAGTTCTGAGAAATCACCATACCATGCAAAATTGTGCAGTAAAAACAGCAGAGTTTATGGGAAAACAGGATTGGAATACACTACTACTTTCTTGTGGAAATGGGCATTGTAAGGGTTACAGCTTATGGGTTATTGTGAAGTGGTGGGTGGCGGGCTGCTTATCAGAAAATGGACAGAAAGTTGTAACGGCAGACGTGGACGAGTGTAACTCAAGGGTAACTCAACACACCTGGCGAACTGAGGGAGCGGGTAGATGTTTCAGGTGTATGTGTTTGTATATTGCCATGCATCTCACTTTAGCTGAGTGCTGTCTTCTGAGTCCACCTAGTACTTTTCATGGATAAAACTGACTATGTAAGTAAACATAAAATTTGCATTATTCTCAAATTTTTCTGAATACATCAATCAGCTTTGAAAAAATGTGTGTGTTTTCAAAACAATTGTTATAGCAGCACTGACTGTGCTTTATCTCGTTGAATCCTAGCAACACTGAAAAATCGGTAGTACTAATTCCATGTTCCAGAAAAGGAAACAGAGGCTCAGGGAAGTTAAATGATTCCCAAAGTAACATCACTGGTTGATATGGTTTGGCTCTGTGTCCCGACCCAAATCTCATCTCCAATTGTAATCCCCACATGTCAAGGGAGGAGATTGCTTCTCCTTCACCTTCCACCATAATTGTAAGTTTCCTGAGGCCTCCCCATGCAGAACTGTGAGTCAATTAAACCTCTTTTGCTTATACATTACCCAGTCTCAGGCAGTTCTTTATAACAGTGTGAAAACAGACTAATACAGAAAATTGGTCCTGAGAGAAGTGGGGCATTGCTATAGAGATACCTGAAAATGTGGAAGTGATTTAGGAACTGGGTAAAGGGCAGAGAATAAAAAAGTTTGAAGGGCTCAGAAGAAGACAGGAAGATGTGGGAAAGTTTGGCACTTCCTAGAGACTTGTTGAATGATTTTGACCAAAATGCTCATTGTGATATGGACAATGAAGTCCAGTCTGAGGTGGTCTCAGATGGAAATGAGGAACTTATTGTGAACTGGAGCAAAGGTCACTCTTCGTATGCTTTAGCAAAGAGACTGGTGGCATTTTGCCCCTGCTCTAGAGATCTGTATAACTTTAAACTTGAGACAGATGGTTTGGATATCTGGCAGAAGAAATTTCCAAGCAGCAAAGCGTTGAAGAGGTGACCTGGCTTCTTCTGAAAGCATATAGTCATAGGCATTCAGAGAGAGATGGTCTGAAATTGGGATTTGTGTTTAAAAGGGAAGCAGAGTATAAAAGTTTGTAACATTTGTAGCCTGACCATGTTGTAGAAAAGAAAAATCTATTTTCTGGGGAGAAATTCAAGCTACCAGCTGCAGACATTTGCATAAATAAAGAGAAGCTGAATGTTGATAGCCAAGACAATGGGGAAAATGTCTCCAGGGCAATTCAGAAATCTTCATGGCAGCCCCTCCCATCACAGGCCCAGAGGCCTAGAAGGGAAAACTGGTTTTGTGGGCCAGGGGTCCCTCCTGCACTCCCTGTTCTGTGCAGCCTCAGGACATGGCACCTTGAGTCTCAGCCACTCCAGTTCCAGCCATGGCTAAAAGGGGCCAAAGTACAGTTCAGGCATTGCTTCAGAGGGTGGGAGCCTCAAGCCTTGGCAGCTTCCACCTGGTGTTGGGCCTGCGAGTGCACAGAAGACAAAAGTTGAGCTTCAGAAGTCTTTGCCTAGATTTCAGAGGATGTATGGAAATGTCTGGATGTCCAGGCAGACGTCTGCTGCAGGAGTGGAGTCCTCATGGAGATCCTCTACTAGGGCAGGCAGAGGGGGAAAATGGAGTTGGAGCCCCCCACACAGAGTCCCCACTGGGGAACTGCCTAGTAGAGCTGTGAGAAGAGGGCCACCGGCCTCTAGATCCCAGAATGGTAGATCCACTGGCAGCTTGCACTGTGCACCTGGAAAAGGTGCAGGCACTCAATGCCAGCCCATGAAAGCAGCTGTGTGTCGGGGGGCTGTATCCTGCAGAGCCATAGGGGCAGAGCTTCCCAAGGCCTTGGGAGCCCACCTCTTGCATCGGCATGCCCTGAATGTGAGACATAGAGTCAAAGGAGATTATTTTGGAGCTTTAAGATTTAATGGCTGCCCTGCTGCATTTTTGACTTGGCACAGGGCCTGCAGCCCCTTTGTTTTGACCAATTTCTCCTATTTGGAATGGGAACATTTACCAAATTCCTGTATCCCCATTGTATCTTGGAAGTAATTAACTTGCTTTTGATTTCACAGGCTCATAGGTGGAAAGAACTTGCCTTGTCTCAGATGAGACTTTGGACTTGGACTTTTGGGTTAATGCTGGAATGAGTTAAGACTTTGGGGGACTGTTGGGAAGGCATGATTGGCTTTTAAATGTGAAAAAGACATGAGCTTTGAAAGGGGCCAGGAGTGAAATGATATGGTTTGGCTCTGTGTCCCTACCCAAATCTCATCTTACATTGTAATCCCCATGTGTCAAGGGAGGGACCTAGTGGGAGATGATTGGATCATGGGGGTAGTTTCCCCCATGCTGTTCTCATGATAGTGGTTGTTTTAAACCAACAAGATCTATTGGTTTAAAAGTGGCACTTCTCTCTTAGCACTCTCTCTCTCCTGCTTTGCCATGTAAGACATGCCTCGCTTCCCCTTCACCTTCCGCCATGATTTTAAGTTTCCTGAGACCCCCCCAGCCATGCAGAAGTCTGAGTCAATTAAACCTCTTTTATGTTTATAAATTACCCAGTCTCGGGTAGTTCTTTATAGCAGTGTGAAAACAAACTAAAACACTGGCAATAAGTAAGGTGCAAAGCAAGGATATGGCCAAGGTCTACCCAGCCTCTTCTTCACCACCTTATGCCCTATTGTTGCCACTTTCTTTTGCTTTGGCAACCAGTGCTGGGTAGGAGGTACTGTGACATTTTCTGGGACTTAAAAGCAGATTCAAAACTGCTCTGACTCCTCCACTCCTGCTTTAATTATCTGCCCCATAGTGGCGTAAAAGTTAATGCAAACATAAATGTCTGTAGCATTACCCATGTCCCTTCCCTCAAGTATGAGCTACGGCCTTAAAGATAATTAAGTTTTTATGAAGGTTTTTTTTTTTGGCCTCATTGCTATGATATTCACCAGTCAGATTCAACAGAATTTCAGCTGATTTCATGGAGCTTAAGGATTTACTTTCTGGAAGGCCCTTTCACTGTTTTCACAGCCTCCCTTCCTGGGAGCTTGTGTTCAAGTTCCTTGGCGAGGAAATAAGCTGTCTTACTCCATAAAATGACTGTTGAAAATGAAAGTCAGACCAAGTCACTCCTTTCTTGGAAGACTTCCATGGCTCCACACTGTCCTTAGGATCAAGTCCAAGCTCCCCGGCATGGCCTGCAAAGCGCTCCTTGATCTGTCCCCAGACTATATCACGAGCCACATCCCTATCCACTTATCTGTCCCCACACTGGATGTTCCAGAAAGATTGAATTACTTTCAGTTCCACCAGTACTCTATGGTTCTGCACTTCCAGACTCTGTACATTATTCCTCCTACCTGCAATACTCTCCATGCCATCAATTACATCACACTCCCTTCGCCTGTTGAATGCCCATTCCATCTCCAGATCTCAGCTTCTATGTTCCTTCCTCCTGGAAGCATTCCAGGGTCCTGCCCCCACATCTGAATTAGGAATCCCTCATAAGGGTGCTCCCATAGCACGCTGCACATTCCCTATCACACTATCCCTATCATCCGCATTCCCACTTTGGTGAAATTACTTATTTGTCCAATTATTAAGCTCTGTGAAGGCAGGAACTGCATCTGGTTGATTAAATTAATAAATGAATGAATACACTTGCATAACACATAGCATAAAAGAGCTTTCATGTGCAACATCTCATCTGACCCACATATGCCATATGAAACAAATGGGGAATCAAACAAAGCATCCAAAGGAGCAAATGCATTAGCTATTACCACACAGCCAGTACGTGGCGGATCATCCAAGTAAATTAGAGCAACTATGTTCTAGGCACTGGGTATACAGCAATAACCAAATCAGACAGAAACACTTGTCCTGGTGGTGCTCACGTTCCCAAATAAATAAGTCAATATATCAGTACATCAATATATCAGTTTATCAGATGGTGATGACATGATGGAAAAAAAAATAAAGAAAGGAAGGAGATAGTTAGGGCCTCACTGAGATGGTATAATCTGAACAAAGCCCCAGAAGAGGAGAGGGAGTGATCCCTGCTGGTCTGTGGTCTCCAAAGTGCTGAAGCAGGAGTAGCCTGGCAAGTTCAAGGAGGAGCAGCAAGGACAGGACAGCTGGAGAGGAGTAGCTGCATCTTGGAGAGGAGAATAGTAGCTAATATTTCCTGAACACCTACTATGTGCCAAGGGAATAGAGTAAAAAACCAGAAAGACAAATTCTGTCTCTACAGACCTTACAATCTAGCTGCTTAGGTTTAAATATGCTCGAATCAAATCACATGCTCTGAAATAAACCATGCATGTAAAGGTCAGTTCACTCCTTAGGCTATCAGGAGGATGTTGATCAACTGAAAACTGCTTTGCAAACCTTCTACTAAATGAAAAAACAGGTAGTCAAAGTTGCCCCCATCAGTAATTTTTGTGTTGGCCTCCCAGGGATGAACAAGAAGTCATCTTCTGTATATAAACAGTGCCAGCTGCCACATCACAGGGGTTTATGAACTGTGGCTTTCTGATCAAATGTATGAAATTAACAGAAAAGTGTTTTAAAACATATTATTGCTAGGGAAATTACATAATAAAGACAAAAGCCCTATTACTTAAAGTAATGAAAACAAAAATAAGGATTTATAAGCTTCCCAGCTCTGACCTAAATTTGCTGTGCATTATTTTTCTACATCTCTTTCTACTTTAGAAAAACCACTACTAATTGCATTCACATTACACAGTATCAACCAAACCTGGATTTGGGTTTCCTCCAAGACCACCAACAGGCTCAAGTTACAGCAAGTTTATTAAGTGGAATTTTTTTTCTCTTTTGTACAAAAACTAGAATGCTGTTACCTTGTGGGGTGGCTTAGCAGATAAATGCTTGATGTGTAACATTTTAAGAAAATCCTGAACATATAAATAAGGGGAATATGCACATTTTCTTAACTCACAAAATAATACAGGATTTTTTAAAGCCTACACTTTATTGGTGGCTGGGAGCCTGAAGCTAATGAAAAAACACATTTACAAGTTTGGTTTCCACAATTTTATTCTGTGTTCTCTAGGTGCAGATGCTCCTGGCTGTACTCTAGGAAAACCTGGAACTTGGCTGGAAATGGAGAACACAAGCAATTGGAAACCAGTTCAGTTTCACCCAGTTTAAATTTCCCTGCAGTGAGCAGGGCACCAGCTCCCCCCTCGGAAGCCAAACGTGAAAACTTACTATTTTCACGGCAATATCCAGCCTCGGTCTTCCTTTAATAGGCTCTCCTCTCATACTTCAGAAAAAGAAACCTAGATAGTTTCCTGGTGATTAAATCATCCAAATTGTGTGTCATCAATGCCTTAGCAAGTGTTGAGGCCAAGCAGAATGCTTCCCGTTTACAGAACAAATTCCATCCAACCCCTTGTCAGCATTGCCATCTCCCCTGAGTCGCCTCCAGTTTCTTACCTTCTCCTTTGTATTGATTACCTCAGAACCCCACCCACAGTTCTTACTGACTTCCCACCAGCAGAAGAAAGGGAGTGGGGTGAGGTTGGGACAGAGGTGTAAATAAACAGCACCTGTAGGCAAAGGTTTCATGACAAAGGCACCAAAAGCAATTGCAACAAAGCAAAAATTGACAAATGGGGTCTAATTAAACTAAAGAGCTTCTGTGCAGCAAAAGAAACTATGACAGAGTAAACAGACCACCTACAGAATGGGAGAAAATTTTCACAAACTATGCACCCAGCAAAGGTCTAATATCCAGCATCTATAAGAAACTTAAATTTACAAGAAAAAAACAACCAACCCCATTAAAAAGTGGGCAAAGGCCATGAACAGACACTTCCCAAAAGACATACATGCAGCCAGCAACCATATGAAAAAAAGGATAATGGCTTCCAGCACCATCCATGTCCCTGCAAAGGACATGATCTCATTCCTTGTTATGGCTGCATAGTGTTCCAAGGTGTATACGTACCAAATTTTTTTTATCCAGTCTATCATGTGGCCAATAAACATATTAAAAAAAGTTCAACATCACTGATCATTAGAAAAATGCAAGTCAAAACCACAGTGAGATACCATCTCACACCAGTCAGAATGGCTATTACTAAAAAGTCAAAAAATAACAGATGCTGGTGAGGTTGTGGAGAAAAAAGAATCCTTTTTCTCCACAATGTACCATTGGTGGGAGTGTAAATTAGTTCAACCATTGTGAAAGACAGTGTGGTGACTCCTCAAAGACCTAAAAATGGAAATACCATTCAATCCAGCAATCCCATTACCAAGTATGTACCCAAAGGAATAGAAATCATTTTATTATAAAGACACATGCACGCATATATTCATTGCAACACTATTCACAATAGCAAAGACATGGAATCAACCCAAATACCCATCAATGATAGGCTAGATAAAGAAAATGTGGTATATATACACCATGGAATACTATGCAGCCCTAAAAAGGAATGAGATCATGTCCTTTGCAAGTGCATGGATGGAGCTGGAGGCCATTATCCTTAGCCAACTAATGCAGGAATAGAAAACCAAGTATCACATGTCCTCACTTGTAAGTGGGAGCTAAATGATGCGAACACATATACACATAGAGGGGAACAACACACTGGGGCATATAGGAAGGTGGAGGGTGGGAGGAAGGAGAGGATCAGGAAAAATAACTAATGAGTACTAGGCTTAATACCCAGGTGATGAAATAATCTGTACAACAAACCCCCATGACACAAGTTTACCTATGTAACAAACCTGCGCATGTACCTCTGAACTTAAAAGCTAAAAAATAAAAATAAAAATAATCAGTGCCTGGCCTCCTACTTTTAGGGAAATCAGTCTTATTCATTACTGCCACTACTATGTTTTCTATTTCTAATCCTCTATTCCCTGGAACCCAGTATTTCCTTGTATTTACTTCTATCCTAGATCTTACAGATGAGGGAACCAAAGTCCACCCAGCTGGAGGCAGGATTGAGACCACGCTAGGTTTCTTGACAACTGGATTGGGATTCATTCCTCTGAATCACTCTTGTTTAAGTCCAATGGCTCAAATTGAACCTACTGAATATGGATTTTGGTGTAAAAGGAAATAAACACTGAATATTTCTCCCAAGTCACACAGAATAAAGAAATAAAACATTCACATGATGGAATAATATGACACTATTAAAAATTCAGCTTTCAAAGAATATTTTTACCAGTTATATTTAGGTATAAATCAGATAACATTCACCCATTTAGTGTACAGTTCAATAATTTTAGTAAATATATACAGTCATGCAATCACCACATTTGACTTTTAAAACGTTTCCATCATCCCCAAAAGTTCTGCTGCTCCTAGAAGTGACGCTAACCATTCCCACCTTGCCCGAGGCAAACACTGATCTGCTTTCTGTCTCTAGTTTTTTGCCTTTTCTAGAAACGTAACGTACGTGCAATCAGACAATATGCGGTCTTTTGTGTTTAACTTATTTCACTTAGCATAATGTTTTTGAGGTTTATCCATGTTGTAGCCTCTCTTTATTTTGCTCCTTTTAATTACTAAATAGTATTCTATTGTATAGATGTACCACATTTTGTTTATCCATTCGCCAGTTGATGAACATTTAGGTTGTTTCTAATTTTTGGCTATTATAAATAATGCTGCTTTGAATATCTGCATACATATCATTGTGTGGGCATGTGGTTTCATTTCTTTTGGATAAATACCTAGGACTGGAGCTCCTGGGTCATATGCTAAGTTTAATTTTTAAAGAAACTGCCAAATTGTTGTCCAAAGTGGCTGCACCATTTTAGATTCCTACCAGAAATGGATGAGGATTTCAGTTTCTCTACATCCTTACCAATGCTTGGTATTGTTAGCTGTTTTTTTTAATCATAGCCATTCTGTGGGTATGTAGTGGTATTTTATTGTGGTTTCAGTTTATATGTGAATATTCAACAACACTGACAAATATTTACCATATATTATTAAGAGAAATAAAGCAGGATTCCACATAGTTTTTAAAGAAAGACCTTATACATACGCAAGCCCTATACATATATGAAGACTGAAAAAAGACACATCAAAATATTGACAAACAATAGGAAAGCGTTTTTTTCTTTGCTCATAACTGTAAAATTTTTATGAGTAAATATATAATAAAAGTATTTTTAGAAGTTTAAAATATTGCTAAAACACTAAGAATTACGTATTGCCAGTCATTAAGAGGTAGGATACATATCCAAGCCTCAGCTAAACGCAATTCTAGTATTCATTTATGAATCATCCATTGTGGGGTTGCTTGTAGCAAATTTGCAAAACCAGATTAGCTTCTCACAGCCTCAAAGCATGCTTCTGAGACCCTACCCCAGGAATCAGCAAACTGCAAACCCCAGGCCAAATCCAGCTCACTGTCTATTTTTGTATGGCCTACAAACTTAAGAATGGTTTTTAAATTTTTAAATGACTGGGGGGAAAAAAACAAAAGACAAATAACATTTTGTGACAAATGAAAGCTGTATGAAATTCAAATTGTATTTCTACATATAAGTTTCTATTGGAACAAAGCCATGCTCATTTGTTTACAAATTATCTATGGCTGCTTTCCTGCTGTTAGAGCAGAGTGGAATAGTTGCAACAGAGTCTATATGGCCTGCACAGCCCGAAATCTTTACTATCCAGACTTCTACAGAAAACATTTGTTGATTTCTGTCTACCCAACCGTGGTGGGTGCACAGAAAAGACAAGATCAGTTCCATTATCCAAAGGAAAACTCATTAGGAGAAAAAAAAATCTTTTTGGATTAGTTGGTCATTGTATTAATTCATATTAATATGTCTTTTCTTAAAAGGTAAGATTTGGGGCCAGGCACAGTAGCTCACGCCTGTAATTCCAATACTTTGGGAGGCCGAGGTGGGTGGATCACCTGAGGTCAGGAGTTCAAGACCAGCCTGGCCAACACTGTGAAACCCCATCTCTACTAAAAATACAAAAATGAGCAAGGAGTGGTGGCTCATGCCTGTAATCCCAGCTACTAGGGAGGCTGAGATAGGAGAATGGCTTGAACCCAGGAGGCAGAGGTTGCAGTAAGCCGGGATTGCACTCTGGGCAACAGATCGAGACTTCGTCTCAAAAAAAAAAAAAAAAAAAAAAAGTGTAAGATTTGGACCGGGTGTGGGGGCTCATGCCTGTAATTCCAACACTTTGGGAGGCTGAGGTGAGAGGATTCCTTGAAGCCAGGAGTTCAGGACCAGCCTGCGCAACATAGCAAGACCCCCTTATCTCCACAAAAAATAAAACAATTAGCTGGGTGTGGTGGCACGCACTCCTAGTCCCAGATACTCAGGAAGCTGAGGCAGGAAGATCACTTGGGCCCAGAAGTCTGAGGTTACGAGCTATGATAGCACCACTGCAATCCAGCCTGGGTGACAGAGTGAGACCCTATCTAAAAAAAAAAAAAAAAAAAAAAAGTAATATTTGTAGTTAACAGCAGCAATATCAAAAAACTTTCCAAGTGCTATCTTAAATTATAAACCTTGTATCTATTAGGTCCTCCATACTCATTGAATGAATCAACATATAAATCGATGGATGGACAGGTGAGTGGGTAGATGAATGAGTGGGTGGATGGGAGGATTCAACATTTACTGGGGCTAACTGTGGACAAATTCCACAGCAAGTCCTGTCATGGATTGGGAGGGACCAAGGAAAGATCTGTCCTCGAGTCTCTGAGTAAGAAAATGGATATAAACCAGTAACTTGCAAAAGAAGAAATACAAATGACAAAAAACATTTTAAAAGATTTTTAACATCACCAGTAATCAAAAGTATATTAACTTGAATAACAATAATATTCCCTTTTTTAACCCAGAAAGTTATTTTTTTTAATGACAATACATAGCGTCAGTTATGTGTAAAGAAAAAAACCACTTTATTTCCACAGAACACAGAGAGGGGAATACATTTCTGTAACCTTTATGGTAGCCACAATGATTGTGTAGATCAAAAGACTTTTACCTTCGACTCAATAATTCCACTTCAAAGGGTTATTGCCAAGAAAATAATCATGGATATGCACAAAAATTAACCGATAATCACAGCATTGTTTATACTAACGAAACAGAGAGAGGAGTAATGCCCAACAATTCAACAATAGGGATTAAGAAAACTATGATGCAATCACACAGAATGCTAAATTGTGTGATGATTAAAAATTGATGATTTGAGAACAGTGTATTTTGATATGGAAAGCTGTTCACAATAACACTGATAAGTGGGAGGAAAGCAAGTTATAAAATCAACTTGCAAGAGAATTAAACTCATTTTTTAAAATCAGATATTTACATGGAAAAAGTTTCTAATGATATAAGCTTAAATGAAAATAATTATTGTCTCAATTATTTTTCTTTTTACATCTTTGCTCTTTTCTCATTTTCTACAACAAACATCACATGTTTACCTTTTTAAATAATAAAAAGAATTAAAGATATCCTAATAAAATTGAGGACTTCAGGATGCTCCTACAAGTACATTTTTTATTCCTCCTATCAACTATTTCAACCAACAGGTATTTTTTTCTCTCTACTGCCTTTCTCTAACAATTCCTATCTATGCCATGTCCTCAGTTTTCAGCAACATCCTCTTCATGGTCTCCTGAAGAATAGTACATTTTCTCATGGAAAGAACTCTATCCATACAAGTAGAATAAAGGAATAAAATCATTCATTAATTAATAATTAGTTGATTAATTAATGCAAGCAAACTAGGTTGTAAGCTCTTCTGGGCAGAGACATACTCACTTGTTCAACAATATCTATTTTGCATCCACTATGTGCCAGACACTGTTACATATACTACAGTTTCATCAGCAAACAAAATAGGCAAATCGCTGCCTTCATGGAGATTCCATTCTAGTGTTTCACATGTCTCATCATCTCTGAACCCCCACATCAGCAAGCACAGTGCTGGGCACGTGGGACAGTCCTATATTCAAAATTAATGTTGGTTAATTTCTTAACAAAACGATTCATCACGGCAAGCTTCCCAGTATATTTGCTAAATGCTTTTATCATCACAAGAAAATGTCTGCACCAAATATGGCTTTTCATGAAGCTGTCCAGTGTGCAAAGTAGAGTAAACCTGGAATACCAAAATCCCATATGAGAACACAGGTTTCTGGGGCAATTGTGACTCACTCCCCAGCCACTTGAGGAGAGGGGGGAGCTGTCAGATAATATTTCATGAATAGCTGGGCTTAAGTTACTTGAACCAGCTGGGACTTTTCTTAAGCTACATTTTCCTCCGGCCAAAATATCCTCACGGCTGAAGCTGCCTGTTCAGTATCATGCCACAGAGAAATGGGTCTTTCTGTTTTCCTCATAACTGCAGACGCTGCTTCTTTTTCAGGCTAGGGAAACCCACGGACCTGGTATTCAGCTTATGTAATAACTGGCTCCCTGCTGAGGTAAGCCACTAAGAGACCTGCACTCAATTTCAGAAGACAGATTTTTCTCCTTTTGGGCCAAAGTCGTTCATAAAGTATTGACTCAAAATAAGCACACACGGGTGCGCTCAGTTTCCCAGCAGTCCTGAATCACTGACACGTCAACTCTCTATGATTTTCTTCCAAATGCAGCAGTGAAAAGTGTTGGCAGTTTCCAATGGATACCAAATGCTATCAACCATCAACAATTGTAAGGGTCTTTGAAATTAAAACCACAAATGCCATCACAGGACTGTCAGGGAGAAGTCATTGAAAACTGAAGTTGAAGGCAAGATGGTGGACTCGTTCTATGTTCAAATCTCACCATCAGAACTTCCTCTGTGGGTGAACCTGGGGTCAAGGAACTTGACTTTCTGAAGCTCATCAATGAAATAAGGATAATGATAGCAGGGTTCAATGTGAGAATTATGCAGAGCACCTTGCTTTAATCTAGGTACAATGTGAATACTTAATTCACGGTAGTTCTGATGCTTCCTCCCCCCAGCATAATCTTGAGAATAAAAAGGGCTGTGTGGACGGAAAGTGAACACAAAAAATCTTTCCCTTTTCCTTGCTCCCAGAGGCTCCTTATGGAGCACTAACAAGCACAGCTTGTTACAAGAGAAGCCTGTAACAGAGATAGCATATTCCACCACAATTGCTGGAAGGGCTTACGTGTCAGAGATTTGAATTCAAGTCCCATCTCTGCCACTTCCTAGCTGCACCACCTCACACAGGTTATTGAACTTCTCCATTCCTCATCTGTTTTCTCCATCTGCACAATAGCAGTAAAAACAATACTTATCTCTAAGGCTCGTTATAAGGATGATGTGAGAAAAAGACTTATAAAGTCCTAACACTATCACTACACAACCACTCAAGGTAGAGGATGCATGTAGAACCTTACCTGACCTTTGAATTTCACTGTCAACCCTTGGTATGTTCATTCTTGTATCCACATCTTCCCCAAGGCCATAAAAGAACTAATTCCAGCTAAACTCAAAATTCACATCAGACCTGAATCTGCATATAGCAGAAATGACTGCAAGGTAGCAGAGAAAAAAAAGAAGGCAAAATCCACTCTTTTCAGGTGCTAGACTAGGATTTCAGTTCTACTGGGGCATTTTCCTTCTAATCTCCCAACAGTCCTCCATAAACTAAAAGCAAAACAAAACAAAGAATGAAAGCCTTCTACAGTGCAATCACAACTTCAGTTTCCAAAATCCACCTTGTTGAACACTGTTCTTTGTGGCCTGCAGCAGTACAGGGGGGTAGATTTCATGAAACAACCAAACAAGTGTGTAGAAACTGCAGACAGATTGCAGGGGTTGCAGGAGGACAGGGAGAGCCACCAAACCTCATGACATGCCTTGTGGAGATCACTAAAACATTACAATGGCTTCAAACGTGTTACCCAGCTTAGCAATTCCACCCTTGGTCCTCGCCAACTTGAGCTTCAACCAAAATGATATCTGATATTTTGATATCTTATCAATGACATTTTACTGAACAATTTGGAACTTTTGGCTCAACAAGTTAACCACCTTTGCCTTATTAAAAGAAAGAAGTGTTTTGGGTTTCAACCACGCTTCTTGATGCCTGCATAGTGTTCCATGGTGATATTTGTAAAATACTTTCAGAACTGGACCATTTTACGCATCCAAATCCTACTCAGGCTTCAAGGTGTACCTCAGTTTCCCCACTTCCTACTTCTAAGAGATATCTTTTATTGCCAAGTACTATGAACTACTATGTTAGGAGATTTACGTACATTATGTAAACTTTATCCTTACAATAAGACTATGATGTAGGTATTAATAATCCCACTTTATGATGAAACTTAATAACCAAAGAGGCTAATTTGTACAGCTACTTATTGACAGTGCTGGTATTCGAAGGAAACTTTAAGTTCCATGCATTTTTTATTCCTCCTATCAACTATTTCAACCAACAGGTATTTTTTTCTCTCTACTGCCTTTCTCTAACAATTCCTATCTATGCCATGTCCTCAGTTTTCAGCAACATCCTCTTCATGGTCTCCTGAAGAATAGCACATTTTCTCATGGAAAGAACTCTATCCATACCTTTTTTCCATCTCCCTCACAACAATAACTGCTGCAGGGATGCCAAGAGTTTAAGAAGCTTGTGTGACTTGCTCAAGATCACACTCAACAAGGAAGCAGGTTCAAGCATAAACACACCAAAAAGCACCCATTGTTTTTCAAGTTTCATCCCTTACAAAAGGTATGTACCTGCCCTCATAAGTCAGTGCCTACAGAAACCATCTTCTTCCCCAGGAAGAAAAGATGTCACTTGTATAGGTCTAAGGAGGCCACAGATGATCCTGCCATAAAAAGAAAACACCATTAACCAATTGATGACTCAAAGGTAAGTGTTTGGATTTTCTTCTAAGCTGGAGAAGATGTGAATCAGTCATGAGAAACTCCAAAAGCCACAGAAACTTTCTATGTCACTCTGGGGAGAGCAGAACGTCTCCCCATCCCCTGGAGACTGTCTGACAAGGATCCTCAGATGAATGAGGTCTAGTCCCAGAGAATCTTTACAAGGTTCTGGTAGCCTTCAATTTCCGGGGCTTTAGCAATTTTTCCTGATTAGTACTAACCTTCTAGGGCCTCCCACTGAGACCCTGGAACAGAAATATAGGGAAGCATAATTTGAAATGCAGAGAAATCACACCATAGTCTCTACACACCAGTCTCAAATCCCAGCTCAGAAATCAACCTCCCTAGGCTGTTTGCTCATCTGTAAATTAGGAATGTTGAAAGGATCAATGAGATAAGGTTACTAAAGCAGTCAGCATCATGGCTGGTGCATAGAAGACAGTAATAATAGGTTATACCTTATGTATTCACCATCAGCCTCATCATAATTATTTCTGTCAGATGCTTTATACATATACATATAGGGAGGGGGAAAATGTCCATTTGGGGCTCTACCTAAACATAAGAACAATTTTCTCTTTTTCCTAAAAAAAAGATTGTTCTAAGCACTGTACTTTCCCTCTGGTTTTCTGCATTACTTAATTACCAGGCCATTACCATCAATCAAAGGAACAGAAGCGCAGAGAGAAAAGATGTTCTAACAAATATAAATAGATCTTGGAGGTTAGATGGAGAAACAAGTGATAAAGTAAATAGAATAAAACAGCAATAGTAGAATCTAGGTGGTGTTCAACTTTTCAATCCGTCTGACATTTTTCATGATACAATATTTGTAGGAAAAAAATACATTTCTATACTCATTCTACCAAACAGCCAACACTGAAAGGCCTCTGCTAAAGAAAAACAGAGCTAATCTGGTAAGAAGCCCCTAGAAATAATTTCCCAAGATTCATGTTAGGCAAATTTTCAAAATTTTTGAAAACTCAGATCCTTTCCTTCCCTGGGCCCTTATTAGGGTATATGAGAAGAGTAAGAATCTTTCCAAGGAACAGAACTGGGTTCTAACCCCAGCTCAGATACTCACTGGCTGCAGATACTTTAATGTTTTTGCATCTCAGTAATCTCATCCTCAAACAGCAATAATAATACGTATCTCACAGGGGTACTGTAAAGGCTGAACGTGCATATGTAAAGTGCCTCACTGATAACAGAGCCTCTGTAAATGCCTGCCATTATAACATTTCAGTTACTACAGTGGGCTCCGTAGAGACACTCTGCATTTCTCTATGGGCTTCAGAGGTGGGCTTCTCTCATGAGCTGTACTGCCAAGAGGGAGGAAGGCAGAAGAAGCACGAGGCTTAAACCAGGGTATCCCACAAACCAGCCAGCCCTGGCCTCCAAAACTCTCCCAGAGTCTAGAGCAAAATAACCCAAACAAATGAAATTGAGACAAGAAATCAGAATTCTGCCCTCCCTCTAACCCTTCTCTTGAGTGAGTCCCAGTAACTGCACTTTGATTTTGATTAGAAAGCTTGTTGTGCTTCCCTGTACCCTTGCCGCCCCCAAAGCCCCATCCTAAACAGGGATGGCCTCTTATTAAAGACAATTGTGCTTTAATCTATGTACCAGAGCATGCTAATGATACTGTACTGAGTTTTGGTCTTTTGCCAAAGAGCAAACAGTGCCAACATTTTGTAGACTTCCAACAGGAAATTAAATAACTGCCCTGCTGGAAATATGAACCAATTTACGGTGGTCAAACTTGAATCTTCCAAAACACCGGCGTGGTTTATGCATATCAAGCACTAGGAACAAACGTTTGAGGAAGGAGATGAGGACAATTTTAAGTTAAAGCTCAACAAAGTCTTCAAGAGAGGCTTTGAAAATAGTCTTTTCTCTCCCTCTGCCCTGGCTATACCCTTCTTGTAGATAAGAGACCACAGGGCGTTGACATCATGCTGCCCTGGGAAATATTAGCTGCTGAAACCTCAGGCAGGGCAGCATTACAGCCACAAATTCAAAAGCACAAGCAGGCAGGAAATGCAAAACTCCAGTTTCCTCCCAGAAGACACATTCCACATTCTACCCACTGTGTTATAAAATACATAGTTAGTAGGCATCCTATAACATTAAAGCTTTCCTCTTATATATACAGAGAAGGGTAATGCTTTGAAAACTTTCTCTTAGAGCCTTCTCTTTGTTAAGCTCAGTGAGATCAGGAACGATGCCTATCTTTCCCCTCTGTTGTAGTCCAGTGCCCAGCACAGTGCCTGGCACACAGTAAGCACTCAATAAAGAGAGCTCCTTCTATTGTCATTATCACCACCATTTGCTGTACAATTACCAGGGGTGCAGGGCATTAGGCAGAACGTTCCAGGATGACAACTGAAAAAACACACCCCTGCCGTCCACACAGACCTATGGTACAAAGTAGCAATGAAAACACCTACCATGGATTGAGCATCTGCAAGGTACTATGCAGGGTGCAAGGGGTTTTTCTTACATAAGCACATGCAACCCTTACAAAAAGCCCATAAAACAGGTGCTCTTATTCTCATCTTACAAATGAAGACATGGCTGCTCAAGGAGGTCTTCACAAGGTTGGTAAGACAAAGGCAGCACTTGAGCCTATCTCTTCTCCCTCAACAACTTCGAGGTATGTACCATTAGCCCATATACTGCAGACAAAGAAACCGAGGCTAAAGAAACCCATGCTGGTGAAACTCATTAAATCACTCTATTAGTCCATTTTCACACTGCTGATAAAGACACACCAAAGACTGGGAAGAAAAAGAGGTTTAATGGACTTACAGTTCCAAATGGCTGGGGAGGCCTCACAATTATGGCAGAAGGCAAAGAGGAGCAAGTCACATCTTACATGGATGGCAGCAGGCAAACAGAGAGAGAGAGCTTGTGCAGGGAAACTCCCATTTTTAAAACCATCACGTCTCATGACACTCACTGTCATGAGAACAGCATGGGAAAGACCCACCCCTATGATTTAATTATCTCCCACTGGGTCTCTCCCACAACACGTGGGAGTTATGGGAGCTACCAGATGAGATTTGGGTGGGGACACAGAGCCAAACCATATCAATCACTCTCCTCAGACCACAACTCCTGAATCCACTTGAAGGCCCACTCTCCTTCAAGGCGCTAGTAACACATTTCTCTGGTGATGGAACTGGTTTAAATAACTACATGAGCTAAAGGGTGGGAAGACTGTCTAGCAGCCACCAGTGGGCACACAGCAAATGTTTGGTTGCTGTTAAAATAATGAATAAAGTGCAGCCTGTGGCCAGCTTCCAAAAGGGACTGCCACTGTGTGTTCTGCATGATTCCAAGATGGGTCATCATCACTCTCCTTGGGTTCTGGTCACAGATGTGGCAGCCCCCACTACCCCAGGCAGGTGACTGCAATGCATTTCCCCAATCCCCAGAGGGTCCAGCTGAGGAAGTCCCAGGAAGTTTTCTAAGTGGGCAGGTCCCCCACCCCAGGACTGTATCAGTAGGTCCTGGGCAGGACCTGGGTATGTGTAATTCACAGCAGTTCCCCACATGATTCTATACTCACCCCTGAACAAGAACCACTGGGATGGGGTCTCTCAAATTCACCCACACAATTAGAAAAGCTCCCACAGATCCATCATCACCACAGGAGAGAGCTCTGAAATCACCTTGCCAACTGATAGAGTAAGTTCATAAAAGGAGCTGTTTTGAAAGGTTAAAGCCTTTCACCACTGAAGGGTGGTATTAATATTATTATTGGTTTTATCTTCATACACAAGCAAGTATATTATTAGACCCAAACATTCTTCTGGTTTCCTTTCATGAGTACTCAAAAAAAAAAAAAAAAAGGAAAGAAAAGAAAAAAAAAAAGGAAAGAAAAGAAAAAAAAAAATCCAGTCCTGTGTTCCACAGCAAGTTAATATATAAGGGCAGGCATTCTTTCCTTAATACAAAATTATAGTCCACCACCCAGAAACAAAAAGACAACCAAACTTCAAAAACAACAGAATTGCTTATCCAAAAATGTATATTTGAAGACTTAATGCTCTCAGATTAGCATAATTACTGGTATCCCTCTGGTTCTGCTTTTCTCCATATCCAGAAAGTCTTCATTGCTCGGAGACTCTCACCAACATTAATTAAAGAAATGGGCAAAACTATAGAATGACTGGGGGAACTAGGGCTGTTGAGGGAGGGTCAGGTAGTCTCAGGCTAGCCAAAAGACCAACCACAAATCATAGCACATTTGCAAAAACAAACAGAGGCAGTAATAATACCCCAGTGCCCTTTTTTCCAAAGAGATCAAAGCTATAGGCAAAAAGTGAAGGCAATTCAGTGAAAGGAAAAAGGCTGGCAGGACAGAACTGGGCAAAACAGATTCAAACTCCTAGGGGAATAGGAGGGAATTGAGGGGAAGAGAGACACTCCACCAGAAGTACTAAGAGGCTATGAAAAGCACTGGCCACTGTCCTGGTCCCTTAAGCCAGGGTCTCCTACTGGTCCATGGCCTGTTAGGAACCTGGCTGCACAGCAGGAGGTGAGCTGTGGGCAAGTGAGCGAGGCTTCATCTGTATTTACAGCTGCTCCCCCTCACTTGCATTACTGCCTGAGCTCTACCTCCTGTCAGATCAGTGGTGGTATTAGATTCTCATAGGAGCAAACCCTGTTGTGAACTGCATATGCGAGGGATCTAAGTTGGGTGCTCCTTATGAGAGTCTAATGCCTGATGATCTGGCACTGTCTCCCATCACCCCCAGATGGGACCATCTAGTTGCAGGAAAACAAGCTCGGGGCTCCCACTGATTCTACATTATTGTGAGTTATATAATTATTCCATTATATATTACAATGTAATAATAACAGAAATAAAGTGCACAATAAATGTAATGTGCTTGAATCACCTCCAAACCACCACCCCCACCCCATCGGTGGAAGAAATACCTTCTACAAAACTGGTCCCTGGTGCTAAAAAGGTTGGGGACCACTGCCTAAGGCAGCCTGAATAGCTGCATTAAGAGGGGTGCCTGAAATGATATGCAGCAAATCAAGAAAGGAGTATGTACAAGAACTGGGGAAGCTGTTTTAAGGAGTTGCTCCAGTCTGAGATTTTGATGAACGACTTTGCTTTTCTGGTTGCCAGAGGGTGCAGAAGGTGCCCAGAGAGAGTTGCAGGCCAACTTCTTCCATGGAAACAAAAGCAGAAGGGCATTTCTGACCCTGGCCTGACTCAAACAGGCCCCAGAGCAGCTGCCTGACTCCCAAAAGCTAAAATGTACACAGAAACTATTTGGATGTTGCTACCTCAGTAATCCAAAACAGCATGCAAAATAATAGGTCAGATGTAAAACATAAAGGAGATAAACAACAAATCGGCAACAGAAGAAGCAGATAGGGGAAAAAATTCTGAGTCAGAGCCACATGGACTGTGAAAGTTTCACTGAAAAGCTAAGCATGTGAGCTTACACCAACCCACAGACCGGCAACTAAGTAGGAAGAAAAAATAGCTCATGACCTTATGTGACTATATTTTCCAGAGTGAAAGAAACAAATATGACTTCTATCTAAAGCAATAAATATGTTTCTCTTTGTCTTTGTTGGACATTTCCACCCTCAATATAAATGTGGGTCTCAATCAATGCCCTTAGACAGAGAGAAGTCCATCTGATCATCATGCTAGTTTTCAATGGGCCATTCACTCAGCCGCAACGCTTTGGGGGCCACAGCATAATTCCACAAATGTTCATTGAGCATCTACTCAGTTCCAGCCCGGTGCTAGGTAGGCACCATAAGGGGTACAAAGAAGTGGGCAGGGTACCAGTGCTCTTCTAGTGCTCACACTATAATAGGTAAGGGCACACATTCACGTAAAACCAAGTATACTGGAAGGCAATATGTGTGAAATGCTAGAAGGCACTCATTCATTCATTCAATCAATATTTATTGAATGTCTGCTATGTGCTAGGTACCCAGTTCTGAGTGATGTGCGGAATTGGTGGAAGGTTTCTGGGAGAAGGCAGCATTTGAATGTGTATTACCACTACATACACCATTGCTAAACAAATGAAAATTCTACAAATCCCTAAAACTTACCTATTTTGTTTTTCCCAAAGAAAACATGCTCCCCCATTTAGCTTTTTCCATGAAGCACACTGAGCTGAACCTTAAGGAAGAGAATTTTTTAAAGTACACTTCTAATGATGAGTAACTTCACAGTTTTCTAAATCCATAAATGGTTTAAAAGGTTTGATAACCAACTTTTTTTTTTTTTTGCCATTTGTTTCTATCTTGAGGACCCCTCTCCAAAATTGATATCTGTCTCTTTTATTTAAAAAAGTGGTGGGAAGCACCTAACAGCACTCAGAAGCAATGGGGCATGGTGGGAAGCCTTTAGAACCAGACACCCTGGAGTTGGACCCTGTGCTCAATGCCTTACCAGCTCTGTGACCTCGGCAAGTAACGCAGCCTCTCTGGGCTCAGCTCCTTCATCTATAAACTGGGATCAGTAATTCCTCCCTCACAGTGGGTGGCTGTGAGGACTAAAAGAGGTAATAAAAATAAAGCTCTTAATAAAGTGCTCAACACATATAAAGCTTCATAGATGGTAGTTATATTTTTAATAGCATTTTAAACACTCAAAGTTCTATTACGGGAAATAATCCTCTTAAGTACTGCCTGTTTCATAGGTAGCACTGTTCTTGTTTTATTTAAAGGGAAACTGGAACCTGAAGTGTGTCATAAAAAGTTTGCTGTCAAATTACATATTCAACAAATTCCGATGTCCTGCCCATTCATTCATTCATTCAATCAAAACTTACTGAATACCTTCAATATCCCCAGACCTCCTGGAGTTTATGATCTAGGACAGGGGTTAGCTAGCAAAATCCTTCTGTAAAGGGCTAGCTAGTAAATATTTTGACTTTTGCAGGCCACGTGGTCTCTGTTACAACTACTCAACTCTGACATGGTAGCATGGAAGCAGTCACAGATGATATGTAAATGCATGTGGGTGAATGTGTTCCAACAAAACTTTATTTATAAAAACAGGCCCCAGGCCAAATTTGGCCTGCAGGCCTTAGTTAGCGAACTCCAGCACTTTGGGAAGCTGAGGCAGACAGATCACGAGGTCAGGGGTTCGAGACCAGCCTGGCCAACGTGGTGAAATCCTGTCTCTACTAAAGATAAAAAAAATTAGCCGGGCATGGCAGCACATGCCTGTAATCCCAGCTACTGGAGAGGCTGAGGCAGGAGAATCACTTGAACCCGGGAGGTGGAGGTTGCAGTGAGCTGAGATCACACCGTTGGACTGCAGCCTGGGCGACAGGGCGAGACTGTCTCAAAAAAAAAAAAACAAAAAAAAAAAAAAAACACACCTCTGGTTTTATTTCCCAAAAGCCTTCTTCAGCTTATTGGACTTGATCCCAACCTGGACCTAAGGACACAGAGCCCAAGGTGAGGCAGCACTTCTCGCACCCACTGCCTGAGCCACCCAGAACTTTCTAGATCATATGCACTCACTGAGTATACAGGGAAAGCTCAAAACAGGCCAGAAAGGGGAGTGGATCCTTAGATTATCAATGTCATAAGAAACACTGAGTCTCTGAATGTTTTTACCTCACAGACGAGGAGACAGAAAGAAGTACCATTCTATGTTCACCAGGGAACTAGCAGAACCATGCTTCCAGCTAACCACACCTCCAGTCCCAAAAGCCAGGGTCCTTCCTGCTACATCCCGGTGTAGGAAGGAGAAAAAAAAAAGATGGAGTGATGGGTTTCTCTATAAGGTCTACCAAAATCAGCTGCCCACAGAAGCTTGCAACATTTTGGCACAAGGACAGGCTACTAGTCTCTCCTTGGCCAAGTGGGGTTTGTGACAACTCACTCCCCTGACAAAATACAAAATTTTGATCTCAAAAGTAACCTAAACAGCTGGACCAATTCCTCATAATCAGCTGCCTATGTGACAATTTTAGGGGCACTGATCATTAACTCCTCTCCAATCAGGGGCTGTCCAGCACAGGCAGCTCAGCTCCTGGACGCTCCGAGTCTGAGCTTTTCAGGCACTGCTCGAAACTGTGTGAAAAATGTTTCTTTCTCTGTGTGTGCAGCCCACTTTAAAGGAAAAGGTGCTCAGAGCACACAATTATAAACAGATGAGTATGAACTTAACGTTTTGCCACTCTCCTTACTCCACATTCATCCAAGTTAAAGCAAATTATATATTAACCTCAATCCCACAGTTTTCTACAGTTGGTTGGGTCTGTATTCTCTCACTACTTCCTGTCTCTCTTACGGTCAGTTTCCAGGCAAAATTCAGGTCTTTGATGTCCTTGCAGAACCTGGGGGAGACCAGATAGTCCATGTGAGTTCCTGGGGTCCACATTCAGGTTCTGGTCTTTTCAGCAAGCATGTCTTTCTTTACTGTTTGTAGTTACTTTCCTACAGAGAAGCTCTTTACTTCCTAAAAGATTAAGTTTAGATCTGTAGACTAGCAAGCATATCAGGCCATTTGCAATCCAGTATTATTTCCCAAAATAGCCTCCATGGGCCTCCCAAAACCCGTGTTCCAGCTAAATGAGCCATCCCCTAGAGGCATCATGTTTCACACCTCCATGCCTTTGCATACGTGGATACCTCCACCTGGTCTGCCCTTTCCTCCCTTCTTCCTGGCAATCACCTTCAAGATCCTTCAGTATCCAGCTCAAATACCATCTTTTCTCTGAAGGCTTCTCTAATCTCCTCAGGACAGTTCATCTGTTCCTCTTCTCTAAAACCGCAAGCCTTTACACCACTTAATGGCATTACATTACATTATTTAGATTATATGTGTGTTTCCCCCTCCTGCCTAGCAGTTCATTAAAGGCTGAAGTTTGTCTGTTCATCTCCAGAACTCAACACTCGTTCTGGACACATAGTTAAGTAAAGAAATGATGCGTGCCTTCTACTGCTGTGTAATTCCCCAATGCACATAAGAGATTCAGGGCTAGACAACTTGGAAGCCATCAACAAAAAAGAGGAAAGAGAACACCTTAGAATGTTCCCAAAAATATCTTTTGCCTCGTCTGGCTGTTTCCCAAGAAGCAACATTCCTCCCCCAAATCAACCCAAAGGCTTTGTGACCAAATCCATTCATTTGCCGATAATTTCCCAATGCACCTATAAAATGAACATATGCACTAAATTCTCAAAATGGGTTTCTCATTTCTTATTTGAATACATTTTTCCTGAGCAGGACAATGTTTTTCCTTCCCTACACAAACACCTGGGCTTTAAACTCCATTGAACCTGGGCAAGCTGCCTGCATCCAGCCTGCTCGTTGTGTTGGAATCCAACGGTTGGTGACTTAAACCACTGATAAGTTCACTTTGTTTTATGAAATTTCTTTGGTAAAATGAGTTCCACAGTATTGAATTCCATGCATCTTCTTTGCCAACATGTCAATGCACCTTCTTTGATCTTCTTGTGTGCCTTGCTTTAAGAAAATCCAAAACCTAAAATGTTAAATGTCCAACGTATTCTTGACTTTGGAAAGGTGTGGAAGATGATTTTTGTTGGCAAAGATTTTCTGACACAGATATTTTCAGGATCCCAAACCCACTGCCTGAAGTGACATATATTCATGAGCGACTTTCTTTCTTTAATCAAAAGGAGAAACACTCAATTCTTAAAACTTGACCTTTCCATGGTCTCTCTGCTTAGATGCCACACTGGAAGTACACTCACGTTTGCTTAAGCGTCTTCCCTAGACAGAGAAAACGACAATGCTTCAACTCTAGACTTCTTTGAAACTCTCCATTCCCCAGAGTAACAAGTACAATGTATATATGATACATAAGATGCTAATTTAAACCCAATTTGGAAGCAGGCTATGTATTTCAGACCCACTGTTTTGGAATCTCTTTAGAAATTAAATATACAGGCTCCAGGTACCTCCTATTGCTCTTCCAGGGAAACTTTTGTCTTGTTCTCCCGCTTTGTTCCCAGTACTCATCACAGACATTCTATATGGCATTCATTACTCTGTGGGGGACTCATCAGTTTATCTCTTCATCTCCCTCTTGATGGCAGAGAGCTCATTTATGGGATTCCCTGGTACCCAGCATTGCGGGTGCACAGAAGTGCTTAAGTATTTGCTGAGGGTTTCTGACTGCCCTGACACTACCTTTTCCATATCACCTACAAACTATGGGATTGCCATGCCTTGCCTAGAATTGGCTGTGGCCCCAAAGAAAGCATTTAAGACACTGAAGCACCAGGTGGCCTCAGCATCAACAACCATCCCATCGTAGACAGTTCCAAATGGCCATGAATCAAGTTGCGTGACAAGATGACTACATCTAGCCCCAAGGTCCACGCTGATAATTATCTGTTCTTTTGAAAACATCTTGTCTTCCCAAAATCTGGTTCAACTAGGATAAGAGGTACATCTCTTCTTGGCAATACTCAAATTAGGTGGCTTATATTCTTTAAAAAAAAAAAACAAAAAAAAACCACATAAATCAAAACTAATTTTCCTATATGTGACTGCTGACAGGTACTATAGATTGGTTCACTCATTCCTCCTTTTTCCTACCCCTTTTCTGCCTTCTTCATCTACAGTGACTGGAAAATAAAACTCACATCCACAGCCTCCTTGCAGCCAGAGAGATCCACATGACACATTTCTGGCCAGTGAAATACGGTGAAAGTCACCTGGGAAACCTCCTCTCTCAATATAAATGCATGCGCTGACCACTATTAAAGCTGCTCAATAATAAGGGAAGGCAGAAATTCATTCATCTATTTAACAGACATTTATCAATACCTCCTGAATTGATCAGAATACAGACTAGGCATCTATAATAAGTGCCTTTTGTACCCAAAGGTAGAAAAGTTTAAATGAGATAGAAGTATATTTGTCTCTCATGTAAATCTTACTTTACAAATAAAAACAGTTCAGTTATTCAGTCTAAGGTCATGGCAACAGCTCAGCAAGGAAGAGGACCCAGGCTCCTTCCACTTTGTTGCTCTGCCATCCCAAAAGTGTGACCTTTATTCATATGGTCAAAGATGGAGCTGTGCTCCAGCCCAACAGAAGGAGAAAAAGGAGATGGCCCACTGCTTTCCTTTTAAAGTGCAAGTTGGAAGTTGCAATTATCACCTGTTTATGTCTCTTTCACCAGAACCTCACATGACCATATTCAGCTGCAAGGAATGCTGGCAAACGTGCCCAGGTAAAGTTCCTGTTACTATTGGAGGAGGAAGAAGAAGAGGAAGAAAGAGAGGAAGAGGAGGAGTTGGAGGAAGAGGAAGAAAGAGAGAAGGAGAGGGAAAACTACTATTCATACTATTACTACAACTACCACTAATAATAATAATATTGGGAAGAACAAGTAGCAGCCTCTGCCACACTTCAATATGCCAGGTGCGGTGCTGGAGAGACATGAATAAATTTCAGTCCCTCCCCTCAAGAAGCTCAGTTATTACTATGAGCTGAAAAGTGTCCATGCATCTTTATATCTCCAGAGACCAGCACAGATCCCTGCACTCTATTTACCAAATACTGATGCCAACCAGCAGCAACAATAAATATTCCACCCCCCACCCCAGGACCAATATGCACCTGGTACTGAACTGTAACTTGAGAAACAACCATGCGTAGGGCATCATGCCTGCCTTCAGGAGTGCCCAGTCTACACAAGAAGACAAGATGGGACTTACACTTGGAGAGATGATATAACAAAAAATTGCAAAGCCCTGTGCCAAGTGAGGGAAATCTCTCTAAAGCCTGGAACAGCCAGAAATGGCTCTGGGTGAGGAAGAATGACATCACTTGGCTCATGTCAGCAGGACAGATCTTAGATGAGATGCTGGGGTATGTGAAGGCAGGGCAATGAAAAGACTGATGCTAGCACAAACTCAGAACATGTGAGAGTCCTGCTTCGCCCACCTGAGTGGAGGAAGGCATTGTCCCCTTCTCTCCTCAGACAGAAACTGTCCTAGGTAATCCTGGCTCACAGCAGCTGCTCCCCCAGAGAGACAGGCACTGAACCTTAACTTCCCAAACACAAACCTGCCACCCCCACGTTGCCCATCATTAGTGATTTCATGCTCCCAGTTAAAACAGCATTTCCGTAAAGCAATTTTCCAGAAGTGGCAGAAGGGCAGAGATTAGCTGCAGGTTGCCATGGAGAGTCTCAGAAGACCATCTGTCCTGGCTGGTTTAGACTTTCATCTCCCTCGAGGTTATTTCTTAGGGTCAGGTGCTCTCAAAAGTCCCTCCCAGTTGTAAGATTCTGAGAAACTAAATTAGAACCGTGAGATCTAAAACCTCCTAGGACAAAACTGAGGAACACCTTGATCGCATTAAGGAATAAATCATTTATGCACAGAACCCCGTACCATGCCTGAAAAATGATGGGCCCTCAAAAAAGAGTTGTTACCCCTTTTCTGCCTTCTTCATCTACAGTGATTAGAAAATAAAACTCACATCCACAGCCTCCTTGCAGCCAGAGAGATCCACATGACAAATTTCTGGCCAATGAAATACGGTGAAAGTCACCGTATTAGTTTGTTTTTGTTTCTTAATTATATTCATAGCCCATCTCAATCCAGGGAGACTCTGAAATGGCTTATGATACAACAAACAATATAGTAATAAGAATTTTTAAGTCAGGGCCTGTGAATCTGTCAAGATAAGGAAAGAAAACTTGAAAAACAGTACAAAGATACAAAGGTCACAATACTCTAAAATGGAAACTAACCCTGAGGTACAAATTTTCCTTGAGTTTCCTTGAGGCCAAAACAAAAACAAAAACAAAACACTAAATTATTAACAAAAATTAAATAGTCTGGGCAGGGCGCGGTGGCTCATACCTGTAATCCCAGCACTTTGGGAGGCTGGGGTGGGCGGATCACGAGGTCAGGAGATAGAGATCATCCTGGCTAACACAGTGAAACCCCATCTCTACTAAAAATACAAACAATTAGCCAGGCGTGGTGGCGGGTACCTGTAGTCTCAGCTATTCGGAAGGCTGTGGCAGGAGAATGGCGTGAACCCGGGAGGCGGAGCTTGCAGTGAGCCGGGATTGTGCCACTGCACTCCAGCCTGGGCGACAGAGTGAGACTCCGTCTCAAAAAAAAAAAAGGTAGTCTGACAGTCACAAACAAGCTAACAACAAAACCCCAGGAACTCAGTTCAGAATTCTGCAGAGCAGTACCCTTGTTCCAGGGGACTTGACCAGGCTATGTAACAAGTTAGGAGGAAGTCACAGGGCACAGGAGAGGGGTCCATGGATAATAAACTAAGGAGTTATTGAACTAAGCAAAGTAAAACGGATTTCTTTGTTGCAGGATTTTTCCAAAACTTCAATGTGCTCATTATAAATCTCCAAAAGGGCAATAAAATATGTCTTATACAGCCAAGGAGGATTTTTATTTATTTTTTGAGACAGGGTCTTGCTTTGTTGCCCAGGCTTGAGTGCAGTCATGCAATCATAGTGCACTGCAGCCTTGAACTCCTGGGCTCAAGCAGTCCTCCCACCTCAGCCTTCCTAGTAGCTGGGACTACAGGTGCATTCCACTGCACCAGACTAATTTTTTAAATATATTTTATAGAGACAGGATCTTGCTATGTTGCCCAGGCTGGTCATGAACTCCTGTCCTTAAAAGATCCTCCTGCTTCCACCTTCCAAAGTGGCTGGGATTACAGGCATGAGCCACTGTACCAGACCTGTAATGAAGCATCTTATACTTTGGAATGCTTGGATCCCAAGTGGATAAATGGACAGTCACCACTATAATTCTATTCTTATCACGACAAAACATGTCAAACTTCTACTCTTTACCAAGACATCATCTTTTTGTGCTTTTAAAAAAGATACAAGAACGGAGTTCTGCATCTTCCCCTCTTTCCTCTCTTACACTCTGGCTAGTTTCACTCCAGTTGATGCATTATGAGCAATCATTTATAAACTGCATTATACTTTTTTATAGTGCATTTTATACTTTCATAGATTTGCCCCCATCTTCTTTCTGTTGTCTACATGTTTCTGGAGGTAGGAAGGATCTATATTACCATCTCCATTTTAAAAGGATGAGAAAACAAATCCCACAGAGGCTGAGCTCCAAGGACACACTGAGCCAGTAGCTGACCTGATCCTGGGCCACAGGCTTTCCGACTCTGGGCTACACCCATGGCCGAGCCTGTCCCTCTCCCTCCTGGTCCCTTCCCCTCCCTGATCAGGTGCTGCTTTTATCTTATTGTGTGTCTGCAGGTGGGTGGCAATGCTGCTGACTCTTTTTTGGCTCCATTTGGGCCCTTTTCTTTCATCCACTAATTAAATCATGCACTTTTCTTACAGGGGAGCAGAATCTTCAAAAGAGGAAAAGGAACCCTCCCTTTCAGCGCATTCAGGGATTAAAGTTCATCTGGCTATGAAATACTCACTAGGGACTAAATGCATTACTGAGAGGCAACTGCTGAAAGCCAGTGACACATTAATATGAAAATGTGAAGAGCAAGTGACAAGATCTCAGGCTCTAGCATTCCCAAGGTGGGGTCAAACAGCCCAGTGGCACCTCAGGGGACATTCTGATTCAGGAGCCTAGAGATGGCATCCTCCGCTGCAGTGACCTTAACAAGAAACTGGAACAAGAATGGGGTCTCTTCTTATGTAGGGGAGAGTTTGCAGCTAGGCCACAACCATTCCCCTCTGCACTGAGATAAGCCCAGCCCCAAGCTTGTAGAAAAAGCAGCCCTGCACGTGTATACCTATGTAACAAACCTGCACATTCTGCACACGTATCCCAACTTAAAGTATAATTAAAAATAAATGAAGAATGGTAAAAAATTAAAATAAAAAGCGTCCTTAAACAGATGTCCCCGCTCATCCTCATTCATACATCTTCACTGGGGTTCTTCACTGTAGAGTTCTAGGAAGGAGGCTTTACAAATAATAGAACATCTATTCAAGCACCAGGCTTTTATTTAATTCGAAATAAGTATAGATTCAGAGGTAGTTGTGAAAATAGCACAGAGAGGTCTCACGTACCCGTCATCCGGTTTTGCCCTCTGGTAACATCTTCTATAACACTAATACAATAGAAAAATCAGGAAATCAGCACTGGTACAACCATAGGCCTTACTCAGATTGGACCAGTTTGACATGCACTCATGTGTGTTTGTGTGTGTGTGCATTCTGTGCAATTTTATCACACACAGGTTCATGTAACCACCATTACAATTACAATACAGGACTGTTCCACCACCACACAGTTGCCTCATGATCCTCCTTCACAGACACAGTCATCCCCCTCCCAGGACGCCCCCCTCCTGAGTCCCTAACCCTGGCAACAATTAATCTGTTCTCTATTTCTTCAATTTTGTTATTTTGGAAATGTTCTATAAATACAACCTTTAGAGATTACTCAGCATAATCTCAAAAGGGTACATTTTTTTAATGTCTCATAATTTTTTACCCAGTAAAACATTATTTTCACTGAGTTTTGCTGAGTCTTTGTCCACTCAGCACAATTCCTTTTGGACCCATCCAAGTTGTTGAGTGCATCGATAGTTCATTTCTTTGTGAAGTAGTATTCCACGGCATGGATGTAGCACAGTTTGTTTAACCATTCACCCACTGAAGGGCATTTGGTTTGTTTCTAGATTTTGGCTATTACAAGCAAGGCTGCCATGAACAATCCTGTACAGGCTTTTATGTGGACATAAGTTTTCATTTCTCTGGGACAAATGTCCAGGAGTACAATGGCTGGGTCATATGCCAAACCTTTTTTAAAAATATTTTTGGGCCAGATGCGGTGGATCTCGCCTGTAATCCCCACATTTTGGGAAGCCAAGGTGGGTGGATCACGAGGTCAGGAGTTTAAGACCAGCCTCGCCAGCAGGCTGAAACCCCATCTCTACTAAAAATATTAAAAATTAGGCGGGCATGGTGGCACACGCCTGTAGTCCCAGCTACTCAGGAGACTGAGGCAGGAGAATTGCTTGAACCCAGCAGGCAGAGGTTGCAGTGAGCCGATATTGCGCCACTGCACTCCAGCCTGGGCGACAGAGTGAGGCTCCGTCTCAAAAAAAAAAAAAATTTTTGATGGAGAGCTTTCTAAATACATATTTCATACCATACTCGGCCTTCTTAAATATAATGTAGATAATTTAATCTTATTTTTAATGATTTAGAGTCATTATTAGGAGCCACTGAAATCTGTAGAACTATTTGTCTCGAAATTAAATGGCCCCAAAGTATTAGAGGCTTGTATCTCGAAGTGTTCACATGCCTGCATTTGTTACAATATTCTTCTTAAAGTTCAGAGGTGTGTTGTTCAATATATGTGGCGAGTGAGCACCTGATATATGGCTAGTCTGAGATAAGCTGTACTGTAAAGCAATTTACACACCCGATTTTAAAGACTTAGTACAAAAAGAAGAGTGCAAAATATCACAATAAGAATTTTTATAAGGATTGCATGTTGAAATGATGATATTTTGGACTTACTGGGTTAAAGAATATATATAATTAATTTTATTTGTTTCTTTTTTGTTTTGTAATGTGCCTAAAGGAAAATTTCAAATTACATATGTGGCTCAAATTATAATTTTATTGGACAGTGCTGGTCCAGAAGAGTTTTGTCTCTTTATTTGCTTGTAGGTTGCTAGAGGTGATTAATGTCTAACTGACATAGGTAGTATGTTACTATTACTGATATGCCCTATGATGGTAACATAATGCTACAAGAAAATTATAAATATCTAAATAAAATCAAAGTCTCATTACTGCTTTCAAAATAGCATGAAAAGAGGCAATCCAGAAGAGAGGGTAGAGATCTGGCTTAGGACTGAAAAATCTGAACTCTGCTTCCAACGTACCTTCAAGGAAATTACTTATTCATAGTCACACAATTCAACATCTATGAACCTCCATTTTCCCACCTCTAAATTCTTGCCTTGCTTATTTCATGAGCATTGTAAAAATTAAATGAGCTAATAAGTAGCAGGCAAATAAACAAATATAGAAGTTTTTTTAACCAATCTCGACATAACTAACTCAGTAGATCGAGCAGGGCTCTCCACTCCCTCTATAGAACACCCCACCTAGTGTCCAAGGATGCTCCGTGGATGCTCCTGGACAAGCCATGCACTATTCCCACCTCTTGAGTTCTATTCTGACAAGATTCAGTAGGGTTTGATCCCAAGGCTTGTTATACAGTTTCAGCTATATAATTTTTTAGAAATTGTGTACTTTACAGAATTTAAATTAATAAAACAAGAGTATAAGAAGAGTTGTTGCTTCTATGAAAATTAAGCCCAATTCTTTGGAAAGTGAAATAAAAATAACCTCCTCCCCTCTCCCCACCAAATAATTACCACTGTGTTAACTCTAAGATAACGATAAACACAGGGGGGGCGTTATACGTATCTAAAAGAATTCTCCATTTACAGTGCTTTACATGTGTCTTTCAACTTCTATTCACTTTAGAGAAAACAAAGCTGGATACCACAGAAAATGTATTACAGGTTAGGTGTGGATGTGAAAAAAGACAGCACCCTCCAAACATCAGACACAGCTCAAAGGAAAAGCTACAAGATTAAATGAATGTACAGCTAGGCAGTTAAAGTGAGATAAAGTAGTTAATTTCATTTCTTCACTATTTCCTCACTCCCTATTTTAACTAACCTTTTTCATTAACTGTCTAATGAGTGCTGGATAAGAAGGCTACTTAACCACTATTATCAGAATAAATGAGAGGAAGAAATCTCCAAAATGAAATATAAGTGATTCAGTGGTGTTTAAAAAATACATGATACCTGGCCAGGCACAGTGGCTCACATCTGTAATCCCAACACTTTGGGAGGCCGAGGTGGGCGGATCACTTGGGGTCAGGAGTTCAAGACCAGATTGGCCAACATGGTGAAACCCCGTCTTTACTAAAAATACAAAAATTATCCAGGTGTGGTGGTGGGTGTCTGTAATCCAAGCTACTCGGGAGGCTGAGGCAGGAGAATTGTTTAAACCCAGGAGGCAGAAGTTGCAGTGAGCCGAGATCACGCCACTGCTCTCCAGCCTGGGCAACAGAGCGAGACTCTGTCTCAAAAAAAAAAGACCAAAAACATGATACCCATAAATACAGCCACATAATACGTCCATGTTATGAGTAGAAGATTCAAAAACAGGTTAAAACAAGAGTTCAAAGGCATGCAAATGCTTTTTAATTCTTTAAGAATACCCATTAAATCATATAAATGACATAAAACTAATGCAAAATTACAACATTGTAATCATAATAATACAGCAATTTTCTCCTATCATAATAAATAATTGAACCATCTACACCAGGGCTCAGATAAAAGAACAAAATCAGCAATAAGTAATATTTATTAAGTTCCTACTATATGCCAAGAGCATTACATTATTTCATTTAATCCTCACCAAAAAAATAAACCTAGCAAAATACCCAATATATACTTTTTATAGATGAAAAACATCTGAGATTAAAAAGGTTAATTAATATCCCCACAGTGGCAGCTCTGGGATTCAAGGTCAGTCAAACTTCACCATGCTACATCCTAGAATTATGAAAATCCGGACTATCGAGCCTCAAGGTTGAGGAAGTTCCCAGATTTTCTCATCAGAGCAGCACATCTCAGATGTCAATGTGCAGATGAATTACCTGGGGATCTTGATGAACTGCAGTGTCTGATTCAGTAAGTCTGGAGCACATCTGAGATTCTGCATTTCCAGCAAGCTCCCAGGTAATGTGGATGCTGCCGGTACTCAGACCTCCTGTCCTGCAGCACATCCAATCATTGTCTGTCTCAGAGGGCCTGATTTCCTTCCAGTAGCAGAAACCATTCAGAATACCATTGCCTTTTCTGCCTCCCCAGCTCCCAGTCCTCAGCAGTTTCCTACACCCAGGAAAGGGCCAACTCTGCTGATGCCAAGTGGATAAGAACTCCAGGTATCACATCTTTTAAGGGCCTGCTCCGTGCCAGGCACAGGAGCACCAAGAAGAATAAGAAAAAGACCCACACTTCTTAGGGCTTTTAATCTCAAATACAGAACGTACTCCTGAAAATATGCCATTATAATCAATTCGCAAACAAGTGATAATTGTATAGGTAACAGCAAAATCACCTTAAAGGGGTTGACATTGTCATCAGAATATCTTAAGGAATTAACACTCTTCATTCACATTTTCAACATCCATGGGAGAAACATTAAAGCAAAAATGGACCCAGGGTAACCCTAGGACTCAGTTCTCCTAAGTCAAACCTTCTCATCTGTCTATGAAGCATCCCCATCTTTGAGCCTGGCTGCCTGCCCATCTCCTGAGCTAAGGAAAGGAAAATATTCACAAGCCTGCCTTCATTACTAGGGGAAATGTTAGCTCCTGCTTTTAATTAAGCATTTTAAACTGATTTTCTTCTTTGACCATAAAAGATAACCAACTGCATATTTTCTAAATGATCCACACAGATCTAATAAACAATGTTTTTCCAATAAAAAGGCAGCTCCCACTGTCTCCCTTGTCTGCCATAAAAACTTGAGCTTTCCAATATTCATCAGTTTGACAAATATTTAATGAGTGTCTCTTTGATTTGCGCCAGGCTCAATGTGCTGAACACTGAAGATACACATGAGAATTAAACACCATTCCTCCTCACCCAGATCTCACAGTCCAGAGACAGAGACAAACATATAAACAAATAATCCCAAAAGAGTGACACTAGCTGTTTAAAAGCAAAAAAAAAAAAAAAAAACAGGAGAGGAAAAATGGGTGTTTTTTTTCTCCTCCTGAGTCAAATGCAAAACCATAATCCATTTCCAATTTGAAGGAACTAAGAGCTATAAACAAATGGGAAAAAAGCAGAATTGCACAATATTCCTGAAATACATTGTGGTTAGCCACCAGCCATACAGACACTATGACAGGCACGCTCCTAGGCACTCAAGTGATAACATGGAATTCTGTCGCCAAGGAGGTTCCAGTGGCCTGGGGAACAAGACACAGCTAAGCACTGGAGAAGTTTTTAAACACTGATGAGAGAAGTCAGACAATGTAGGCTACGGCTAGATCATGATGAGCTTTGATCCACCACGGCCGTGGCAGTGGGGAGCCATTGAAGATATTTTTGAGGAAGGGAAATGACACAATGAAAGCTGTTTGTATATCAACTTTGTAATAGGAAAAGTGACTTGAACACCTACTATGTGCCAGTCACTATTACTCCAGGGGCTTTACATGTATTATCTGTAGTTTTCCAAACAGCCTTTCAAGGTAGACATGATCGTCCCTTCTTTACAGATGAGGCAAGTGAGACTCAGAAACATTAAGCAAAAGTATCTAAGATTACGTGGCTAATAAATGATGATGCTGGGGAAGTTAATCCAGCTGCTGAATCAATACAAGAAAGAGGTTACTAGCAGGGAAATTAACGTTAAGCCCCTGAATAGCCAAGATATAAAGTATGGTGCTGACACCAAAAATAGGAAAGTTTTTAAGGCATCTCACACAACACCTCATCTATTTTCTCAAAGTAGTCCAGAGATGAACCAGAGATACTTTTGCTTAATGTTTCTGAGTCTCAGTTGCCTCATCTGTAAAGAAGGGACAATCATGTCTACCTTGAAAGGCTGTTAGGAAAACTAGAGATAATACATGTAAAGCCCCTGGAATAATGCTTCATCTCTGGACTACTTTAGAGCAGCAATAAAGTAAATAGCCACAGTGTGTTAAGTGATTACTATGTGCTGGGTACTATGTGTGATCAGGGCTGGGGATGCAAAGGAGACATACAGAGCAGTTAGTGACTCGTCTCTACTCACAAGGCAAAGTAATGGGTGGGCAAGACAACAAACCGCCCTGCTTACCTCCTCTCTATGGCAGCGGACTGCATGCTGCCTGGCTCAAGCCCATGCATGATGCTGGGACCCATCACAAGGGGTCAGGTCTGTGGCCTCCTCCTCCTCCCCCAAAAACTGCAACCCCCACTGACTTGTTCCTCACAGGCTCTTGGTCCTGTTCTAGATTATTCTAACCAAGAGTACCTACTTAAGTTGATGGGCCCCGTGCAAAATAAAAAAGTGGGGCCTCTTGTTGAAAATAATATTAAGAATTCCAATTTCCCTGCAGAGCGTTAAATCAACCAGGGGGCTCCAATGTGGATCCAAAGCTGGCTCTGATTCTAAACCAGTTCCTACTTCTCTAGATTGGTAACAATTGTATGCAGAGTGGAAAGATGCCTGACTGAATCTCAGAACATGTCTGTTCCATTCAAATCTTCAGGATCAGGAGACCTACTGCCAAAAAGATAGCTTCTCGCCTCAATGAGAGCTGGCATGGCATGGGCTCATAAGATGAAGAACGCAGCCTCTCAAAAGGGCAACTTTCTCCCTTCCCAGTATATGGCTTCCAATGATTATGTGGTGCAGTATTTAGTGAAAAGGAATTTGGTCATCTGTCCTCTCAAAGGTTATCCGGAAGATAGAGAACATGAAAAAAAAAAAGACAAGACCAGAATCAGTCCTGCTTTAAAACAACAACAACGACAACAACAAAAGTGTCCCTAAATTTAATATGTGAGGCTTAGTAAAAATGATAACGATAACAAACATTATTTGAGTGTTTATCAATTACCAGTGGCTATGCTGAATCCTTTTTAAAGATATATATAGCCCTCACAGCAACCTGAGATACAATATTCAAAACCATGTTCATTTGCTTTCATAGAAGGGCTTGTTTCACTTGTTCAAATAGAGCTGAATTTCAGGTAGAGGGAGAGCAGAACAAATAAACCCTACTAATTGTTTGACCTTGGGCAAGTTCCCTTCCCTTGCTGGGCTGGATGTGTTCACCTGTAAATGGAGTTTGTGGCCTGCAGGCTTTTGAAGTCCTTCGGACTCTGATAGTCTGTATTTCCCAAAGGAGGAACTGGGGAAAATTCCTGACTCTCCATTCAGCCTTCCCACACACGCTACTCCAGAGCACCAGGCAGACAAACCACAAAATCGGGCACAGCAGAAAAAAGCTGGCCCCACAGCCAGGACACTGGGTTTCTAGCCTGGATCCACCAGTTACTCATAGGATGACTCGGAGCAAGCCACTCCACCGCTCTGAGCCTTGGTTTCCTTATCCATAAATTAATTAACAGATGCCCAAAGTCCTTTTTTGCAAGGCACAGTGCCTGGCACCTAGAAAGTTCTCGGCATATGTTAGTTATTATCATCATTATTAATTATTACGCCCTCTTCCAATAGGTCCCACCAGCTTCAAGTAAGAAGGATCCCTTTTAATGCAAAAATGAACTAGAGTCCTCTTCCCATCTAATAGGTTTAACATTTAGAATCAATTAATTAGAAAAATATAGAACATCAAAAAATCACTATGAATTGTTATTCAATTCATCAAAGCACTTTCACATACGCTTGAACAATGTGAAACATTTTTCTCATCACCGATGATGATGGATTCTCAAAACCCTTGCAATGATACTGAGGAGCTGGGCTGGGGCCCGCTGCTCTCTGGACCACCTGCCAGCTCAGGGCTAGGTGCGTTGCCACTTCCACCTTCAATCACCTCGACTCTGCAACTCCTCCTCTCCTCTCTCCACTGCTGCCCTTACCACACTGTCAAGGCCCAAAACACAAAGGAGGCAAAAGGAAGAAATATGTATATCTAGCACTGGAACTGAATGTATGACTGCTTGTGCCTGTTTCTGCCTTTAAATCTTTCTTCTCACAAAGTACAAACTTTTGAAGGGTAAGAGATGATACACCCATTTTATGTAGAATGTTTGATGCAGTCTTGGATAAATTCTTCATAACTATATTTTAATATGCATTTGAAAAAAACACAAAATAATACATTATTAGAGCAGGAATGGTTCTTTAAAGCTATGGTTCTTTAATTTGCATATAAATCACCTGGGATCATGTTCGAATGCAGCTTCTGATCCAGTAGTTCTGGAGAGGAGCCTGAGACTCTGCATTTCTAACAAGCTGCCAGGTGATGTTGACACTGCCACTACACAGGGCTTGGTCCAACCTTATTGCTTTGCAGATGAGAACTTGAGGATCAGAGAAGGCAAGTGTTTTGTCTGGGGCCACACAGCTAGTAGAGGTAGGGCTAGGAGATAAACTCAAGTTTATTGACTTGCAGTCCAGAGCTCTTTCTGCTATGCCCTGATGTCATCCTTTGTAGAAGAGAGAAATGTTTCTGAAAAAAAAATCCCACTGTCCTTTCCCGTGTAAGACAATACTACATACCTATAAATATGTACATATATAGAGGACAAGAGATAAACTCTCTCTTTCCCAGTTTCCAGCACAGAATGTTGCCAACAAAAGATACTCAAAATACTATGTGTAGATGGATTAATCTGATGGGGGTTTCAATGAAATGTTCTGATTAGAGTAATGCTTTTACCTTTGTCATCTCTTTGAAGACTCCCTTCTGAGCAGCCACCCCCATCTCCAAAACCTTCTGTACTTACATACTAAGTTTCCCCTAATGGAATTTTCTAAATTAAAATTTAATTTATGGGGAGAAAGTTCAAAACAAGCTGTTGTTCTAAATCAATATTGAGGCAGAAGATAAGGCTATTCCAGTAGCGGCAAGATATTTTATGTTCCTGCATATCCTTTGCACTAGACCATCTAAGGCATGTGAAGTGTTTGAAGAGTCGCACTTAGCAGTCTAAGTGTTCAAACAGCATTCAAAGCCTCTCTGCCCTCCCACCATTCAGAATCACTCCAAAGGGCTTCTGTGGCTTGGAACTGTATTTTCACGATCTTAAGAGTTCAAGAGAGCTTACTCCATGAGCTCGCTCAGCTCAGGCCCAAGCACGCTGCAGGTCCACAATACGTCCCCGACCCAGTGTCAGATCCAGCACCTAGAGTCACAAGTTTTCAAGGTTTCGACAGGATTTTCCTTAAAAGGTCAGAAAACATACCCTCAAAGGAAAGAAAAAAATGGCTGTTTAGACTTCTTATTCTATTCTACCACTGGTTGAAATTAACAAATTCAATGCAAATACTTTGGATTTGAATCTTGCCGCACTAGGAAACCAAGAGGACAGGAGGATAACACTTAAAGGCACAGCCAATTTTTCCCCTTGCAAGAGGGAACCTGCAGCATAGCTCCAAAGCCACAAGAGCCCTCTCAGCGGGGCTTCTGATGATTTCTAATTCGAAGAATGTAATCCATCAGCCCCCTGGAGCACTGGCCTGGCCGCCAACCCTCCCACCAGAACCTTCCTGAACCTGCCCTCGCAACCACGAAGTCCCCTTCCCTGGATGCAGGGTTCCAACCTCCCTTCACTGCATGGCATTCGAGGCTCTGCACACACAGGCAGCCTCGTCTGGGGTCCCCAAGTCTCTGTGCAGATCTCTCCTAAGGCATGTACCAAAACAAATTCTAATTCCTCCCGTTATTATGTCTCTCCACCCACCCCAAACGACTGCACCCCACCACTACCACCAGTTTCATGAGTGCGTGAGCCCCTAGAAAATGGATAATGTTCTGGACCCTGCGTATGCCAGCACAGTCCCGGGCATGCAGTCAGGACTTACAAAATGGGAGCTATTATTCTTACATCATATTGATACGTTCCCTCCGCTGCTCCCTTCTTGCTCGCTGCTTCCTCCAGTGGGCTTCCTAAAACAAATTTAGGGCTGGAAGGGGCAGTCAAGCCACTGCATTTTACAGACGAGGAAATTGAAGAAGACCTTCAGGTGATTCCATCACTGCGGTCCTGCTAGCGGTCTAGCTGGAGAGCCGCCCTCTGGCCTGTGATGACTGGTCCTGAGCTCCTCCTCTTTCTTTCTCTCTGGACCCAGCCGGCAGGGCACAGCAGGCCACTACCAGCGAGAGAAAGAAGCTGGTTCCTTCATGGCCTAATGCTGGAGGCCGGGGAAGCCAGTTTCGACGCCAGACTCAGGTACTGAGGAATTCAGGGTGGTTATCTCTGATCAAGGCCGGGGTGGGCCTCGGGTTCCTCGCCTGGAACATGGTCATCTGAGCTCTTGTTGATGGACGACTCACCATGCACACTCAGGACATGCCAGTGTCCGTCAGCATTATCTGATTTTGCCCTCACCAAAAGGTAATGAGGTAGATATGATTAGCACCCCAATTTTTACAGACGGGGAAATCGAAGCTTTGAGGTTTGCCTAAGATCACAGTTAGTTGAATGGGTTTGGCTGATTCTCAGAGCCAGTATTTTGACTTTGGTCACATTAGCTTTGTCAGAGGCCCCTTTGGCCCTAGAAAGCAGTGACAGTGAGGACGTCCTTCACCGAGAGCAGATGGGAAGCTCACCCTGTGCTTCCTGGTTCCCCAGCAACCAGGGCCCTTGCCTTTACCTAACTGCATTAGCGGCAGTTCTACCTAATCCTAGGTGCACACAACGGAGACAGGAGTCTTTCCCTGGGGGCTCTGCTTCTCCTGAGATTAGCCACAGTCCCCAGGAGGCTGTTATCCCAACCCCAGCGGGGAGGGCAGCACAGCCAAGATGGAGCTTACTGCAGGAAGCCACTGCTGCACTGGGAAAAACAAAGCTCAGACTGGATGGCTCAGCTCTGATCACAGGCACCAGATGTGCCAGCTACACGGGCACATGCCTGCCAGTCATCACCAAGTGACCGCTGAAGCAACCACCACTTCTTTCTGGAGGTCCTGGGAAGGGCATCAGCAAGCATTCCAAATAAAAAAACATACCCTGAGCTTCTCCTAAGGGCATTCCCTAGAGCAAGCACCCAGGTCCCTGTCTCATTCACCATTGTATTGCCAGCACCCAGCACTGTGCCTGGCACATAGTAGGTGTTCATCGATCATTTGGTTAACTTTTTTTATTGACACATAATAGATGTACATATTTTCAGAGCACATGTGATATTTTGGTACATTCATAGAATGCGTAAAGATCAAATCAGGGTAACTGGGATAGCCATAATGTTACGCTAGGAACATTCTAATTATTCTCTTCTAGCTATTTTGAAATACATAATAGATTATTATTAACTATTATCACCCTACTGCCAATCGATCATTGATTGACAAATGAGCTTACCATCGCCATTGTGGTAGAAGCCAACGATGCCTCACCAGATTTGAGAATGAGTATCCAGGCTCACCATCAATTATGAAGTTTGGGATAACTTCCTTCACCTGAGTTTTTCCATTCCATAGCCCCAAATAATAACACCCATCTCGCCTAATCCAGTAGGATTTAGCCATTCACCCCACAAGACTCTGGAACAAAGGCATAGAATAATTTTAAAGGGCAGCACTATTTGAGGCCACTTACTTTTTTGCGTAGATAATCTACACAATGTGAGATCAGAGACAGCTGTCATAAGATTCTGGGTCTGAGGATTACAGGTTGTCTGGTATTGTGGAAGAGTGGACTGGGAGTCCTAGCACCTCAAGTGATTCCTTTAGAAATATGAGAGTCCTCGGCACCAACTTTATCTCACAGTCCCTTCATCTTTCAGCAAAATACTTAATTCAACTGGATACTCTAATTCACCCTCACAGACATTAGTAGAAAATAAGTTTTCAGGGAAAGAACCAAGGAAGTTAAGTAAGTTGCAAGTTTCCATTTTTCTCTCATTCTCTCTCTTTGCAAGAGGCAAGGAATGAGAATTGGTGTAATAATAAAAAGAATAAAGTGATATTCTCATGGTGCCCTGCAGTTTGAAACATTCTTTCACTTGGATCTCTCGCTTAATATACATAATAATCCTCTGAGATTTTATTAGCCCATTTTATAAATCAGGAAACAGAAGCCCAGAGAGGTGAAATATCTTGCCCTAGTAGCAGATGAGTAGCAGGCCAGGCCCAAACTGAGATTTTTTTTCTCTCCAAACCATACACTGTTCCCTCTGTGCAGGGCTGTGACTTCTACGCTCCCCACATAAATGAGAACTGCTCCCTCTTCGTATTATCTGGATGTTTGGTTTGTTCTAAGAATGCCTCATCTGTGACATGGGGGAAGGATAAAAATAGGACCTACTGAATAGGGTTGTCGCGGCGCCTGAATACTGCCTAGCACACGGTATAGACTCTATAAATATTACCAGTGGTAGTAGAAGCAATTGCTGGTTGTATTGTAAACTGATAACACTCCCATTTCAAGGCATTTGCTTTGAATGCCTCTGCACTCACTGCTCCTCCCTCAGACGGTCTCAGGGGTCACCCTTTCCCTTCACACAGGTCTCTCTGCTCGAATCCCTTAAACCTAGAGGCCCCTCAGACTGCCCCATGCGACAGCACCCACCCCACCTCCATCACAAGCTCTTTACCCTGCTCATTTTTCTTGGCCCTTCCTGTTACCTGCTGTCATGTATATTTCTGTATTTCCTGACTCCTCCATGACTAGGGTCTTTGTTTTGTTCACAGCTTTACCCTCAGTATCAAGAACGATGCCTGCCACGTAAATATCTGTTGAGTGAATAAAGGAGACTTCATGGATCCATTCACCAAGAAATGAAGACAAAATGGTACTTGCTGTCTAAATCCTCGATCTCAGATAGGACTTTAGGTTTACAAGGTGACTTTATAGCCTTCACCTCCTATAATCTTCCATAATCTTCAGGGAATGGATTATAATTTCCATTATAGAGATAAAGAAACTAAGACCTCTTATCCCCAGAAAGGGCAGAGCAACATTCTGGGAAGACAGATGCTAGGTAAGGTCCTGAACCCCACCCTCATGCCCACACGCCATGCCCATTGATTAGCAATGAGGCTTGGGGGTCTCGGCCTCCTTCTGAGTTGCTTTGATTCTGGTGGAGCAGCTGAGGTTCAAGGGGATGGTGGGGACTGGCTTACAGAAAGGGGCCTGGGAAGTGAGTTTTATCCCTCAGTCAGGAATCAACATTACAGGCAGCACAATTTTGTGAACTCATTTGTCCAAATAAACCCATACATTATTACTAATATCATTTTAAAACACATAATGGGCTCTTGTTTTAGTGCCTCCCAGACAAATTTTTTTCCAGTGAAGCCTCCCCTGAGTCACCTTTCCTGATTCTGCCTCCAGCACTCTAACAGGAGCCTGCATCGGCTGCTCCCCCTCCACACCTTCCAGGACCTGTGCCCAAACTCTCACTGTGTCACCATCATTGTTTTCATGCTGCCCACCAGGCCAGCCTTTGAGGTCCTAGCAGATAATCCTGTAGCCCCAACACCTGCCCACTGCCTGGCACCCAGCGGGCCTCCATGTGCCTGCTGACCAAGGACCACTCCTGACTCATAGCAGGTGCAAGAAATAAAACAGCCCGGGCTTCTCTCCTCCCCACCACTGACTCAGGCCCCAAGAAACCTGAGCAAAATTTTATTAAGCTCCTCTTTCTCCTGCATGAAGGAAAGATGTCCCAGCCTGAAGCAGATGGCACTGGGAGGCTAAGGCAGAGTTGCTGTGGGAAATCCAGAGACAAGGGGGCATTTCTGGCCATCTTTGCATCCAGATGGCTTGCAGGTTCAAAACTGAGAACACTCTCCCCTCTACTCATTGAGAGAAAGAAGAGAGAGGAAGAGCTCCCCAGGGGATATTTCCCTAGTAATGAGACCTCTTTCAAAATTCCTGAGAAAAGACAGGGAAGGGCAGAGCAACAGGAAGGGAGAAAAAGGTGCTGAGGGCTGGCAGCCAGCACTCACCACCTCTGTTCCCAGCCTGCAGGTGCACCGTCCCTGCAGCACAGTGCCAGGATTTTCCACACCTTCTCTCAAACACAGTCTACATGAAAAAGGAGAAAGAGGAGGACTGTAAGGGAGAATCTGAAATGGTTGCCAATTAAGGGCAGGGTGACCCTAATTTATAGCAGCAAAACCCAGTTATCACAGACTCCATGTTGGGAAAACAGCCCAGCTCTGGAGCTGCCCACTGCTGTCCTGCAAACAGAACTCACAGCAGGTGTCATTTAGCCTGATTGACTTTTTACGGGGCTGGATTCCTCAACTGTTGGAAGAGATAGCCTGGAGATTTTCAGTTGTTCAAAGACGCATTTTTAAATTCCTAGATAGTCACACCAAGGTAAGCTGGAGTTATCTCGGCCTCTAGGAAGGAAGAACAAAGCTTAGTAAAAGTAAAAGTAGAATCCATTCAACTGGCCCAAGGCTCAGGAGATCCAGAACCAGACACTACTGTAAGGAGCATCCAACCCGGTGATAGTCATTACACAAATTACAAAATTTAGTCATTACACAAAAATTACAAAAAATAGTCATTACACAAATAAATATTCAATGACAAATTATAATGAAGGTTATTTAAGAATACAAAGTGCTAGGAGAGCTTGTGAGTGGAAATCCAATCTCACCTGTTGAGTCAGGGATGTGACATCTGAGCCAAGACAGAAGGACTGTAGCTGATGGGTGGGGGGAAGGTGCTTCTGTGGGAGGGAACAGCCCATGAAAAGCCACCATGTGCATAGGTGCCCTATGAGACCACAGAGGGGGTTGTAGACAGCCTGGGAGGGCCTGCCTGAAAGTCATGTCAGTGGATCCTTGCTTTGAAAAATATTTAATGAGTGTCCCTTATTCGTGCCAGGCTTAATGTGCTGAGCTCTGAAGATACACATGAAAATTAAACACCATACCTCCTCACCCAGATCTCACAGTGCAGAGGGAGAGACAAACATATAAATAAGTAATCCCAAAAGAGAGTGACAGTGCCTGTTTAAAGACAAAAAAAAAAAAAAAAAAAAAAAAAAACAGGAGAGGAAGGATGGGTGGTTTTTTCCTCCTCCTGATTCAAATGCAAAACCACAATCCACTGTTGTGCCCCCACCCTCCTTCTCCTCCACTCTATTTCTTTAGGTCTTAATTTCCTGGCACCCTGTTACCTGCCAACTTCCTTCTAGATACCATATGTCTCTTCCTCTGTCCCTCTTTGCCATGTTCACATTGACTTATTTTCACTTCAGAAAAGCTCAAAAGTAATCAATGTCTTAGGCAGTGCCCAGTCCCGACAGCAGGCAGTGCTCAGGTGTCCCCACTCACTGGCTTTGCCCACTCAGAGGCCACTTAATGGGAGGAATCAAGTCAATATTAGATCACTCACCTTTCACTGCTATGAGTATGCTCAGGCTTCAGAAGAGGCTTGCCTCTAGGGTCCTCCGCTGTGGCAAGAAGAAGGTCTGGTTGGACCCCAATGAAACCAATGAAATCTCCAATGCCAACTCCCATCAGCAGATCCGGAAGCTGATCAAAGATGGGCTGATGATCCGCAAGCCAATGACTGTCCATTCCCGGGCTCGATGCCAGGAAAACACCTTGGCCTACCGGCAGGGCAGGCACATGGGCATAGGTAAGCGAAAGGGTACAGCCAATGCCCGGATGCCAGAGAAGGTCACGTGGACGAGGAGAATGAGGATTCTGTGCTGGCTGCTCAGAAGACACTGCGAATCTAAGAAGATTGATCACCTCATGTATCACAGCCTGTACCTGAAGGTGAAGGGGAATGTGTTCAAAAACAAGCGATTCTCATGGAACACATCCACAAGCTGAAGGCAGATAAGGCCCGCAAGAAGCTCCTGGCTAACCAGGTTGAAGCCCAAAGGTCTAAGACCAAGGAAGCACGCAAGCGCCATAAAGAGCGCCTCCAGGTCAAGAAGGAGGAAATCATCAAGACCTTGTCCAAGGAGGAAGACACCAGGAAATAAAAGCTCCCACTTTGTCTGTACATACTGGTCTCTGTGATTATATAGATCAGCCATTAAAATAAAACAAGCCTTAAAATATATATATATATAACATATAACATATATATTAGATCACTCTGTCAAGCCCCACCTCCTTCAGAAAACCCTCCCAGTAATTCCAATCAATGCCGCCTCTCTCATTCTTGATCCACAAAATCTGCTGCCTGTAACGCCCTGTGGCACTTAATTACATTGAATTTAACAAACAGTCAACACGTTTTAGTGATTTGCACTGGTTTTGACCCTAGAGGAGTTACTTAACATCTCTGAGCCTCAATTTTCTTTTAGGAATAAAAGCATAACCTCCTTTTATAAATCCATGTGTATAAACACAATCAGAAGTTATCTCTGAATGGTAGGATAATGGGTGAAATTTGTTTTCATTATACATTTCTGAATTTGCTTTTAATGGATATAAATGTTCTCATCAGAAAAAGCAATAAAACTGCTTCCTCTTAGGTTTTAAAAAAAAGATAACACCCACTTCATTTTGTTATTAGGATTAGTGAGGTGAAGCTGTGTGCATTGTAGGAACACAATAACCTAATGAAAGCAGCGTCTACTGGCTCAGATAAGGAAACCCGAGGGAGGTGGAAAAGAGATTGGAAGGCTGTCAGACCTCTTCTGCCTCTCAGCAATGCCTGCTCTGGATATGAAGTCATTCTCTCCTATACACCAGCTTCTTTCCTGGGCTCAGACACGACCAAGGGCATCTCTCAGCTTCCCCATCCCAGAAGGGCTGCCCCCAAATCCCAAGGAAAGCCTATGATTAGTGTGGGCCAGAGCAGTTCCTTTTGGAACTGATGAAGGGGCATTTCCCAGAAGGAAGGAGTGACGGATGAGGGATTGAAATCAGGGCAATAGGCCAGGCGCAGTGGCTCATGCCTGTAATCACAACACTTTAGGAGGCCAAGGTGGGTGGATCACTTGAGGCCAGGATTTTGAGACCAGCCTGGCCAACATGGCGAAACCCATCTCTACTAAATATACAAAAATTAGGCAGGCGTGGTGGCAGGTGCCTGTAATTCCAGCTACTCAAGAGGCTGAGGCTGGAGAATCGCTTGAACCTGGAAGGTGGAGGTTGCGGTCAGCTGAGATCGCACCATTGCACTCCAGCTTGGGCAACAAGAGCTAAACTCCATCAAAAAAGAAAAAAAAAAAAAAAGAAGAAGAGAAGGAAGGAAAGAAAGGAAGGCAGGAAGGCAGGAAGGAAGGAAGGAAAGAAAGGCAATAGTTCTACAGGGAGAAAATAATATGATTCCACTACAAAATACAAAATGCCTTGCCAGGTGCTCGGTCCACAGTCAATGCTTAATACTTGACAGTGACAATTATTGCAAAGGTGTTGGGCTAAATCAGAATAAGCAGGTGATTTAGATGGCCTATGTGAGAACACTGGTGGAAGGTGAGACCACAAAAGAAGGACTGACAGAGGCTGAAACAGGCCAGGGTGCCTTCCTGGATGTGGATGCAATACAGGCTGAAGAACAAGTAAGAATTCAGTAAGAAGAAATGAAAAGAGGAAAGAGTCTGAGCTGGATATGCCAGGGAGATAGGCCAGTGTGAGGGTAGAAATTCCTGGAGGCTTCAAGATAGGCAAAGGGCCCTAAACCAAGGGCAGGACACTGACATTTGGATCAATACATTATTCCCATACCGTTTGGGGTGTATGAGTCTTGCCTCCCTAACAAAAACAGTAAACTTCTTACAGGAGAGGATATTGCCGTATTTCTCCTGCATCCCTTTCAGTTGCTAAATCAGTATTTAACCAAACGGAAGCACCAGTGACTTCTTGTTAGTTTACACAGGACGTCTCCCTCGGGCAGGTGGAGCTATGCCTCTTGGGCCCCTCCTTTCCTTCCCTCCCATCCACCAGCACTCAGATCAATTGCTCTGTGTATTTTGATGAGTCTGCGGGAAGCCACTTTCACCCACATCCTGGGATGGCTAAGAAACTTTCTAAACCTAAGCCCTCGGGCAAAGATGTGGGAGGATTATTTGTAAAAGGTTTTGACCACCTTATCTATATAGTTTTAACCCTAACACAACCATCAAATCTGACAACTGATCCTTAAAAAAAAAAAAAAAAAAAAAAAAAAAAAAAGGCCAGGCGCGGTGGCTCACGTCTGTAATCCCAGCACTTTGGGAGGCCAAGGCGGGCGGATCACGAAGTCAGGAGATCAAGACCTTCCTGGCTAACACGGTGAAACCTCGTCTCTACTAAAAATACAAAAAAATTAGCTGGCCGTGGTGGCGGGCGCCTGTAGTTCCAGCTACTGAGGAGGCTGAGGCAGGAGAATGGCGTGAACCCGGGAGGCGGAGCTTGCAGTGAGCCAAGATGGCGCCACTGCACTCCAACCTGGGCGACAGAACGAGACTCCGTCTCAAAAAAAAAAAAAAAATCAACTTGTAGCCAGCATAAGGGGGAAAATGCTTTATTCCCTGTGTCAGGTGCTTTCTTTCTGGGGAGAGAGAGTAATCAGTGCTAAGTCCTGGACTCTCTCTGCACCTTTACTAACTCCTCCTGGCAGGAGCCTGGAGCACAGTACTAGGCAGCAACTTATGGATGAGCTGGGTAGCACAGACTGGACATGCGCAGTTCAGCTCCTCTCTTCCTCAGTGGGGAAAAAGGACATTAGTTATCACGTGTCCCCTGGGAGGCCCTGACAGCAGACTCTAACCTACTGAAGACTATCTGGTCACAGGCCAAGTTTTCAATGCTTTGGCTTAGGGACACCAGATGTGAGTGGGCAAAGCGCTATGAGCCGCGCAGAAAAAAAGAGGTTTAAATCACTGGTAGATTAAGAACACCGTCGAAAATTGCTGCTGCTTAGGCCGGGCACGGTGGCTCACGCCCGTAATCCCAGCACTTTGGGAGGCCAAGCGGGGTAGATCACTTGAGGTTAGGAGTTCAAGACCAGCCTGGCCAACATGGTGAAACCCTGTCTCTACTGAAAATACAAAAATTAGCCGGGTGTAGTGGCAGGCGCCTGTAATCCAAGCTGTTCGGGAGGCTGAGCCAGCAGAATCGCTTAAAAAACCCAGGAGGCAGAAGTTGCAGTGAGCTGAGATCACGCCACTGCACTCCAGCTTGGGCCACAGAGTGAGACTCCGTCTCAAAAAAAAAAAAAAAATGTTGCTGCTTGTTTTCAGTGGCCTACACACCACTGGTCTCCAACAGGCAATATCTTGGGACTGAAAATCCCCATACAACACACAACAGTTCTCTGAAGGGAGGAGATAAAACAGTCATGACTGGGTTGAGCATTACTTCTTTAAGGTAGGCATATGAAAGACTAATACAGTCCATCACCACAATGGAAGTTCAGGCAGAAAAAAGAAAAACAGCCAATACTCTCCAGGGGGTGTGAAAATTATGTAAAAACTTTGAAATACCCCAGTTGGAGTGAAATCCTAGAGGCAAGGCTATAATCTCTCTTATGGAGAAAAAGTAGAATAAGTTGCTTTCATGTACACTGTCTAAACCCATCCGGAAATGGTGTCAATTTCCCATGAAGAACAGATAAGAGCCTTTCAAGGATATCTAGGATTTCAGGCAGCATGTTCTATTTTTACCTTATGATGTTTAACCTTCACAGAGCATAAGAAAGTCCCTGCCCTTGAGAAACATTAATATAATTATAACCTAAGATTTCCAGGTGCTAAGAAAGTCCGTGTCAGAGATAACTGTATTATAAAATCATGCCTAACAAGGCGCTGAGAACTAGCAATTTTGCCCCATCCCGTCCTGTGAAAAATCTTAAAGGAAGAATTGCTGCTCTCCATTCAATTCAGAGGTGTAGCTTCAATCACACACCAACCACCAACTATGGCCCAGGCACTGTGCCAAACACTACCCATGGTCCTTCCTACCTCTGTCAAGGTAGGCGCCATTATGGCTCCCATTTTACACGTGAGGAAAGCCAGTCTCAGAGGTTACGTAGTTTGCTGACCTGGCAGAGCAGTAGTGAGCCTAGTCTATCTGATGCCAAAGTCTTTCTCTTCCTGGCTCTTCTCCCTGCCACAATCACCAACCACTTAGGAAAATCCTGTTTTTAAGTAACTTCTCTGTCTTTTTGCAAGTAAATTTTCCTAGGTTACAGAAATCCCAGAACCAGGTCCCATCTACAAATGTCTTTCAACTGTTTCTAAAGACAACAGCTATTTGAAGATTTTGTGGATGAAACAAGTGAAAATCAGGCAAATTCACCTTTTGGTGAACAGTAGTGAAAATAGTCATATATCAGTATATTAGAGACACAAATTCCAAACAAAAGTAGTCATTAGAGCAGAAAGTTCAATGAGCCCTAAGTCAAAGGGGCTGGGTTTTAGACAGGCCCTGACAGCTACAGAGTGACCTTGTGTGAGCTGCCAAACTCACCTACCTAATTTTAAAAGGGAGAGAGAAATAAATCCTATTAAATCCTATTTAACTGTATTTTTTGGAAAATTAAAGGTAATACTGTACATAAAATGATTTTGTAAGCTGCAAAGCCCTATACAAATGGAGGATTTAATTATAATTATTTTGACTCAGCTATTTGGCTGGGATCTTACAGAGAATTTTAATCATCAGACAGAGTTAAAAAAAAAACAACTGCAATGCAGTTTGGCATAATAATGATTAGGAACAAAACCCCGGCCTCAGGATATGTAGGTTCAAATCCTAGTTTTCCCATTTAACTCTCTGTATGGTCTTGGGCAGGTTACTTACTTCTCTGTGCCTCAGTTTCCTTATCTGGAAAATGGGGATACCATGGAACACACTGAGCACCCTGCCACATGCATTGTGAGTGTTCAAGGAGTGTTCAGCAGCCGGTGAAAGACGTGGTCAGGATTAATCTGCTTCTAAAGCCCATATACTCTTGCTCTGCTGTGCACCTTTTCAACAGACATGTGGTCGTTGGAAGAATAAGTAGTTGTGTAGTTACCAAACGGAAGGGAAGACACCAAGACAGTTGCCCTTGTATCTTCTCCCATCTGCCCTTATCCTGGCTTTTAGCCTGGATTCTGCTTTGGGCATGGTAGAGGATTCACACAGGTGTGGAGCTGGAGAGAATCAAGATGCCTAATAGTGAACGATAATGCTCCTAGAACTCTGGCTTACCTCATAGGGTCGTCCTGAAGACTATGCAAGTTAAAACGCTTAAAGAACTTAGAATAGTACTTGGCCCACAGTATGCTCAGTGTGTTAATTATTAGTATACTATTATTATTTTCATCAAGCAGACAAGAGGGGGGAATAGAATTAAGTAGCCTGCACTATAAGACAAAACGGCTGCATTCGAGAGAATAAGACGCAATCATATACCTTTGACAAGCAGCCCTGAAATGCACCACATTTTTAACTCCCTGGGACACCCTTTGGGAAGAAAGACAAGTCTTCAGGCTCCCAGTGAAACTGCTTCCTTCTCTCTTCTCCTCCACCCTTCATATGCTAAAAACACAACAGGCTTCATTCAACGCTGTCTTTCTTTTCTTCACTCTCCCATCCCCTGGAGATCAGCTTCATTCCACAGCGAAGGCCTGGTTTAAGAACTCAGGATAGTCTCAGCAAGTCCATGGAGACCCCCAGAGCAGCTGCAGGCTGCTGTAGAACTCCAGCCCTTTTCCAGCAGTGGAATGTCCAACTCCTCCTCTCCCATCCTTCAATCCCGCACCCTCTCAATCCTTCCTTCAAGGCTCACATCATATCACACTTCCTCCCGAAAGACCCACCCTTCTAGGTATTCTGCATATATAATTGCCAACTCTGTACTCACTGGCTGTATAAAGTGCCTATTTTACTGCCCCTAAAAGGTAAACTCCCCAAGGGTAAAGGCCACCCTTAGTTCTTCTAGATTCTCTACAGTGCTAGAGGCACCCTATGTGTGCCATAAATTATTTGGGAATGGGTTTGATTTACTGGATGGAGCCCCAGGCTCTGCATGAAGTGGTCAGACACAAACCAGGTTTCCTATTTTATTCTATCTAAAAATGCTGGTCCTAACCCACTAAATTGATCTCACCACACACTGATTTACAACTTCACGTTAGTTAAGGTAACATTAGCAGCTGTAACAAAAAAAAAAAAAAAACCCTCAAAATCTCAGCCTTAACAATGGACACTTGTTTTTGGTTCACATAAAACCTAAACAAGTGTGGCTTCACCATACATTGATTAAGGGAGAGTCTCAGGCTCTTTCCATGTTGTGACACTTTCAACACATGACTTCTAAGGTTGTCAAGCCACCGAAGAAGGATCATAGCGATTCTGCCTGGGGAGTTTTTTATGGGTCAAGCCTACAAGCGACAAAAACTACCTCCAATTTCATTTAATTGGCTAGTATTTAGTCACATGGCTTCACTTAACTGTGAGAAAGCTGAGAAATGTTGTCTAGTCATGTGACTGGAAAAGATGGAAACATATTTGGCGATCAGCTAGCAATTTCTGCCATAAATCTGCCATTTGAAAAACCCTCCAAGGCAATGATCTAACCTTATTCATCTTTATATCTCCAGTGAGACTATCAGAATATTTGGTTCACTGTAAGTGCACAGAAAATGTATGATCAATGAATGAATGGCGGCAGGTGGTAAATCCTGGCCAGAGTTCTAGGAGTGCTGTAGTTCATGATGAGACATCTTGATTGTCTCCAACCCCAAACCTATCCAAATCCCCTCCCATACCCAAAGCAGTCCAGTCCTAAAGGCCAGATTAGGGCAGGTGGCGAATATACCAGAGCAACTGTGTTGGTGTCTTCCCTTTCATTTGGTGACTGCACAGTTACTTACTCTTCCAAAAACCACATGTCTGTTTAAAAAGTGCACAGGGGAGCAAGAGTACATGGGTTTTAGAGGCAGATAAATACTGATCAGGCCTCTCACTGGCTACAGAACTATAGCAGAACACTCACTGAGCACTCACTATGCACAGTCTGAGTGTGTTCCATGAATTATTTCATTGACTCTTCACAATAAGCCTATGAAGGAGGCACTCATGTTCTTCCTCTGACCCTCTAATCCCCTGAGAATTAAGGTATTCTTCCCCATGTTCCCACAGCATTTTTTCCACAACCCTTTCCTGTAATTCACTTGTGGGAGAAATAGTTGCGTGTGGTAACACATCTGCTCATTGGTGTCTCCCCAATCACACTTTAAGGATGACAAAAAGAGCATACACCTGAGAGTCAAAATACTGAGATTCAAATCCCAAATCCCAACTTAATAATTGTAGGAATCTGGCTGAGATACTTACCTTCCTGAGCCTCGATTTTCTTATCTGTAAAATAGGATCAGAAGTCCAAACTCCAAGGAGTGCTGAGAAGCATAAATTTAATAGCTTTCAAAAAATGATATGTGGCATATAGCAGGTGCTCAAAAAAGTGAGAATTTTTCTCCTTCTCTCTCCTTGAGGGCAAAGATAATACTTTATTCCTGGACACGAATACTGTATCTTTCATGTGATAAATATATAATAAATGTTAGCTGAAAAACACTGAGTGACAAGCTTCACTGTTGAAAAATAAAATAACAAACCCAACCCCTGCTTTGTCTTTAGAAGTCCTCTTTATCACCCCTCCCCCTTCCCACACACTTCATTACTCTTCTCTCTTTGGGTAACATGAACTTTTTTTCTTCTACTCAGAAAATTTAAACGTCAAACAGAGCACCTCAGGATCCTTTCCTCCGGCCATTATCCTTCTCTTTCAAGTTGTGCTCAGCAAGATTATTTGGATATTGGAGCTACAAACGGTCAGATTACAAGTGGAGGTCCCTGAAATGTAACATTCCCCATTGTAGGATTCTGGAATTACACTAAGCACCTGGGAGGGGTTGCTCTTCCCCAAAGAGCTTGCTGTTCTGAAAAAAGCCTTTGTTTTAAGGCTTTGCAAAACTGCACTGTGGAATCCCTTGCATCCAGGTCCCCAGCACTGGCCCGGGTACTGCTCAGATCTAGATCGTCTGCATGCTCTCTATAAAACAAAACACTCTGGAGTCCTAAAACCTTGTAAAACTTGCTGTTCTCTGAGCCTTGGTTGCTACCTTGCAGCAGGACCATCGTTTTGAAGCCAAATTTTCAAATTTCTTCAGTAAGCCCTTGATGATGATGGTGGCTAACATACTTCACGTTCACTAAGTCCATGGTGCTGTGTTAGTTGTGATAGGTTCATAATATCCTTTTATTCTCACAAAACCCCCCAGTAAGCCACATATTATTGCTATTCCCATTTTACAGGTAAGAAAACAGAGGCTCAAAAGGTTAGGTAACTTTGCCCAAGGCAACAAAGCCCCAATTCAAACCCCCATTCCCTATCAGGCTCAAATCCCATTCTATTTCCATTACTCCATGCCACCTCTTTAAACAGCTATCAAAGGAAGTCCATCCTGTATAGAAATACTTGAAAAAAATAAAGTTTGGACTGTTGATCTTTTAGCCTCCCTCTCTCTCTTAAAAAAAAAAAAAACTATGGTTCTATGGAGAGAAGCGGGAAAAGGAAATGTAAGGAGGCCAAACATTATGAGGCTTGGCTTATCAGTATTTCATAACAGCTTTTGGATCAAGACTCTACAAAACCTTATTTATGGACAGACAGTTACTGTTAAGCAGAGCCTTTTTATACAACCTTTTCATCTGAGGATGTTGTAGCCTTCTGCTGCCTTTCTATTAGTGAGAGATGAGGTGTGAAATTTGCTGGCCCTGCCAAGATTATCCCATTAAATTATCTGCCCTCTTCCAATGTAATTCACTCAGGGGCAACTGTTTGAGACTCAAGTCCTATGGATGTCCATGCCTGGGTGTTCTGGGGGATGTGGCTGGGGGTGGGGGATGAAGGAAAAAGTTCAGATGGTGGTAGCATCCCAATGACATAACATTAATCCACGTTTCACTGCCTTACCAAAATAAAGTGGATGCCACAATTATCCCATTCCTAAACAAACTGAAAACCCCAACCGAGCTTACTGCAACAAAGAGAGAGCCTTTTTACTGCTGTTTATTTTTATTTTGTATTCGTTAGCTTTTTAGATATTCCTGGCATGCAAGTCAGTCTCCGTGTAACAAGCAGCTGCATTTAGTTAAGGATTTTTCGAAGAGTTGCCCCCATCCCCTCCCCCTTCAACTCCAGAGAACTTTCTCAGACTCTCCTTTCTCTTCGAGTGTCTACCGAACAGTCTCTCCCGTCACACCCCAGGGAATGGGTGAAACCAGGCTAAGGTCCTTCTGTTTGAGAAAGAGGCCTTGAAGACTTGAGTGTTTCTCAGCTGGGGCTGGATTTGCCAGGGTCTGGTCGTCACTGAGACCTTGAGCTGGCAAGCCAGCTGTCCCACTAGACAGCACTCTAATAAATCCCCGCCTTCTCAGCCTACAACCACAGTTGTCCACCAAGATGCAAATACGAAGTCACTTCATCAAAATATAGCTCATTGATAGTTGGAAAAAACTGGGGAGCACACTTCTCAAACCACATCAAAGTTGAAGCTCATTACAAAAATGTAATTCTTCCAGAACCAGAGATCCAGGCCATCCAACAAGGTTCTTCCAGTCTATCTCTGAGTTTCAGCAAGACCGTCTTAGGGAACTCTAGCACTGGAAGGAAAATTGAAATTGGCTGTCTCCAATAATTTCTTATAACCTCTAGATTATGGCTAAGCAAGCTTCCTTTTGCTGCTGTCGGAAAACCTTGGGAAATACCACCTTTGTTCCATACATTAAAAGAATATAAATTGTAAGAATTAAACAAGGAGAGAATGTCTAGGACAGCCATTAAGGTAAGAGCATGAACTGTTAGGGCTTATAAGCCCAGTAATGCCACTTTTTAGCAGTATAACCTAAAGAAAGTAACTTAACCTCTCTGTGCCTAAGTTTACCCGTCAGTAAAATGAGCTAATTATGCCATCTCCCTTATAGGGTTGTTGTGAGGATTCAGTGAGTTAATACTTGCAAAAGGCTTAGAAGAGTGATTGGCCCATTGTAAGGATTAGATAAGTGTTTGTTACATAAACTGTACAAATTGCATCTCAGAATGCTTGGATTCAGAGACATATTTTCTTACTTGAGGTCACAAGGACTTGGCACCATTCTTCAGCTTCTCTCAGGCCCAATTAACAGCCTGCCTGGTGGAAGGGAAACTGGGAGGTGAGAAGTGGGGGCTCCATGGAGTGTGTTGACCTGGGATAAGGCCTAGAACTGGCCACCAACACTCAACTCCTTTCAACCTCCCCAGGAAGGCAACCCATTGCCTCAGGCATCAAACACTCCAAGTCAGCAGTTCCTATCATTCAGAGGTTGACGCTTTTCTTGGAAAATAAGATTATAGCTATAGCTATAAATATAGAACCTAAAAATGCACATAAAATTGTGTATATTATTTCTGGGAGTTCACATATCCTTAATTTCATGTACCCCAAATTAATTTCATGCACTCACCTCTAGGCTGGGTGCTCTTCTCCAGTACTGTACATGCATGACCTCACTTCAATCTCATAACACTCTTGAAAGGCTCAGGAAAACTAACGGACATACCCACTATACAACAGAGAAAAGATTCAAATCCAGGTCTGTTAAATGCCAAAGCCTGTGCTTGTGACCATTTAGCTTTACTGTCAAGTTCTGCTACACTATACTTCTTTCAAACTAGAAGATGGGACAAGAAAAGGGAAAATCCTTGAAAATATGCCATGTTGCATTTTTACTAAGCAAAGCATATATCAGAATTTTGCAAACAACCAAAAAAGTTATTCTCCATTCATTCAACCAATATCTATGGACCACTTACTATATATGTGTGTATATACATATGCTATCTGCACATATACATTTACATCAAAGTACATATAGCTTACAAAGTGTTCCATTCTCCATAGGATGCTGTGTAAAATTTTCAGAAATATTTGAAATGGGGTAGATGTTCACCATCAAACCACCAGCCAAACCTGATACTAATTTCAGAGCAAGTGACACTTTCAGAAACTTTCCAAGTCTAACTGGGGGCCTATGCTCACGATACAGAAGAGAAAGGGTACTATAGGGCAAAGCGGACCCCTCACTAAATATCAGGCAGATAATCCCAGGCATCAGAGTAGCAAAACAGCCTACCATGTATGCTGAATCTATATTGGAAATTAAATATTTCCAAAACTGAAGGAGACAATTTGACCACACCCTTTGCACATCCCACCTTGGTGCAGCTCCCACTAGCCAGCCAGGGAGGATTTTCAGGCATCTCTAATAAAGTTGGGACTAGCGGACTTGGGTTCTCAGTGTTTTCACCAGAAAAGCTCACAGTCTTATTGCCTTCAAGAGACTTCTATTCTAAAAGTACAGACAAACACCTATTCAAATGGCAACGGAAGGTTTACAAACTGATAGCAAACACAGTAGCAAGCCACCTCCCCCTGGCTCCCAGCAGCCAAACCACAGGATCTATCAGATTTTGAGAAAGGCCAGGTAGGTTCCTAAAGCCCTGGGCTTGGGTGCAGTTATAAGGTAAGCTTCAGGTTCCTAAAGAAGTTGAGCTTTGCATAGGGAGGGGGTAGATGAGAAATCAACAATGGACAGACCAGAAAAAATAAATTTAAAGGTTTTCTTCTCCTGGCTAACAAAATAGAAAAATGATGGGAGAAATGTTTTGTATCTTTTTAAATAAATACATGAAACATATCTCCCCTTAAGCTGATTTCCTGAGCCACTGGCTGGACTACCTTAGGAATCTTGAGTCCAAGAGGAGAAAGTAAATGTGAGTTCTACCAGAAGTCTTGACCCCAGAGAAAAGATTAAACATTCACAAAATGGACAGGGATTTATAAAACAACAAATAAGCCAATAATAACAGATTTGAGCTCATTACTAAAGAGTATGGTGAGAGAAGAGAGACAGACCCTCTCATATTGTTTTATATTGTTTTATACTCAGAAAAGGAAAGAGAAGCGAAACTAAAGGCAGCTAGCCTGGCACCTAGGAACCAGACCTGAAACCAAGGAACCAGACCCGAAACCAGGCCTGGGCCTGCCTGACCTAAGCCTGGTAGTTAAAGATCGACCCCTGACCTAACTGGTTATGTTATCTATAGATTCCAGACATTGTATGGAAAGGCACTGTAAAAATCCCTATTGTGTTCTGTTTCGTTCTGATTACCAGTGCATGCAGCCCCCAGTCATGTACCCATCACGACCCTCTCACGTGGACCCCCTTAGAGTTGTGAGCCCTTAAAAGGGACAGGAATTGCTCACTCGGTGTCTGAGGAGTTTTGTATGCAGCTCGTCCTGCTACAATGGAATAGGCAATACCTTTTTTAAACAATTCTAAAAGGTTGTAAACAGTTAAAGGAGACAGAATTGGGGTGGCTGCTGATAACAAGGGTGTCTTACAGTGAGCAAAATCAATGCAGGGACATTTATTTAAAGGCAAGTGACCCCCAACCCCACAAGGGGCTATGATCTAAAAGCAACCATTGTTGAAAGGTGAAGTACAAAGTAAAGGAGCCCACAGAGGAAGTAACTGAATTAATCAAAGCCCCAAGCCAGGAGTCCCACCTTAGTTAAAATCACCCTGCTTATCTCCACCTCAATTTGCTGGGCAACCCAGCTTGAGAAGGATGTTTACATTACGTAGGCAGCATGGCCCATTTTTACTTTTCACCCAGGTGTTGTGGTGCAGGGCCAGATGTTTGGTATCACCAAGCAAAACATCTATGTGACCAAACTGTTTACATTTCATTAGGATTTTTCATCAGGAAGGTGCACTCCCTGCTGATGTACATCTTAATTACAATTAGGAGCTCTATTTACCCCCAGGAGCTTCCAGATTAGCACGACCACATTATAGTATCCGTTTCAGAAATCATCCTCAGAAAATGCTACTCTAGCTTCCAAAAACCATCTCTAAGAAATCAAAATTTACACACAACTTCCTTCCAGAGTGTGTTTTCTACCAAGAAAATCAGCTAACTTTTAGTAAAAACTAATTCTGTATTCGTACTCTATGTAGTGAATACATCTTTTTCCTCTCAACTGCTAAGTAGCGCAGAGCCTTTTCTTTTCCTAAACACAGTGCTAACTTAAAAATGAAAGATGCATGATAAAAGAGCAGAGATCTATTTATCCGCTCAGGTTTAGGGCTGGGAGTGGGGGAGGGCAGAATCCAAAGGCTCCTCACCCCCTCAAGGGATGCATGTTAAAAGTGAGGCCCGAGACCCCGGAGATTTTAATCAACTTTCCCCCTCCAACCTCCAAAGAATGAATCGGTTGTCTCCACAGGCTCAGCCGGGCTCTTCCCTCTCATTGTGTACCGGCTCAGACGCAGCAAGGACCCCAGCTTCCCGCAGCGAACTAAGACGCTCGGGCTTGCGGTGAAGTCTTTCTCTAACTGTTGCGATTGTCTTTGGAGAGTACCAAAATCAAATATGCATTAGATGGCTTTTCCCCCTCTTGTTTGTAACACGCACACACGCGCGCACGCGCGCGCGCGCGTGCACACCCAAAGCACTTTGGAACCGCAGGCCGCCTCTGACAGCACATTTTGCACAAAGTGGCAGCGGCTGCAGCGGCGCACAAGTTTTGGCCTCTACGGTGACCCTCGGGAGGGCCAGAGGGCCAGAGGGCCGGAGGGCCGGGGGCGATGCGAGGCCGCCGGAGCCCCAGGAGGACAGGGCTTTTGTTTGCGTCGATCCGCGAGCCGCCTGGGCTCTGGCGGTCACCACTGAAAATCCAAACTCCCTCCTGGACCGCGCCTTCCGGGCCGGCTCGCAATTTGGGGGCAGGATAGACATGCCTGAACACCGGCTGGGGCGGGCTAGAGGTCCAGGGAGACAAGGGGGGACGCCCTGCACAGAAGTGCCCCGATCACCCTAGTACCCCCAAACTCCTCCACGCTTCCTGTCAGCGCTGACAACCGCTGCTGCGCGCCGAGGAACGAGTCCCCGGACGCGTCCCGGCCCGCCTCGGTGTTCCGGCGCAAACTCTGGCCTGGCGGCGCCGGCGAGCCCCGTGACGAGTGACTGGACGCGCCCCGGAGCCAGCGCGGCGCTTCCTGCGTGTCCCGCGCCCGGCTGGACGACGGAAGGGTGGCCACGGGTCAGGGGGTCGGGGCGGGCGGGGACCGGCGGGCGCCTCTTACCTTGGGCAGCAGCACCGCGTGCGGCCAGGAGCAGCGCGGCCAGCAGCTCCAGGAGCGGCGGGCGCGTCCCGCGGCGGCGCGGCCGGTGCATTCCTCCTCTCGCGGCGGCGGCGGCGGCGGCGGCGGCTCCCAGGCCGCGCGCAGAACATCCACGGGCTCTTCCCGGGCTCCCGGCCGCCTCGTCCCGGCCGCTGGCGCTCGCAGGACGCCGGGGACGTCTGCAAAGCTCTTTGTCCCTCTAACCTGCTCCCTCGCCTCTGCCTAGCCGCCTCTGGATGCCGCGAGCGCTATCCCTTCCCAGCCCTCTGGCTGCAGCCTCGCCTGGGCCGGCGGGTCAGTCCCAGGCTGTCCGGGTCGCACCAGTGGGCGTGAGTCGCCCTGGCTCGGACTCCGAGAACAGCGCACCCTGCGCCCAGGGGCTGCCGTCCCGGGGCTCCCTCGGCGGCGGCGGTGGCGGCTGCTCCCGCTCTCCACGCTCCCTCTCTCGCTCAACTTGTCACTTTCCACCAACTCTCCAGCCCAGCGCCCCAGCCCCGACCAATGGGAGACGCGGCCCAGGCTGGCGACCCAGCGCCCTCTGCTGCCGCCTCTCAACGCCCTCACCCTCCCCGACTTCGCAGAAAGCGGTCGCGGCTCCCGCGTCTGGGGCACGCTCCCTCCCCTCCCCTCCCCCACACGCCTCAAACTTGCCACCGAACCGAGCCCGGGGGACCTTCGAGGCCACTTGACAGAAGGGGAAACCGAGCCTCAGAGAGACTTATCCGGGATCTCAAGCCAGTTCGTGGCTGGACGACAGTAGACCCAGGTTCTAGCAGCCTCAGCTCTGTCACTGTTAGCTGTGTGACTCTGGGTAATGGCACATTTATTGCTATCATACAATTTCCCTTTTGCTTTCTTCTTGGACCCAAGAGTTGAGAGAGTTCTTACACAAGTAATTTATATTTCGCCTTTTTGTCTTTAATTTGTAGTTTCACAGAATTCAATGTCATCCATATACTGCCTCCTGGCAAGATTTATTGAGGATTATCTGTGGTTATTTTTGTCAATGTCCCATGGTTTTTTGAAAGAAGGTGTTTCTGTCTTCCGAATGTGAAGATAGAATACTGTATCGATTTTGTCTTCTTTACATTCATTATTTTTTCAGGCCTTCTGAATATTTGCATGTTTTTTGTTTGTTTGTTTTTTGTCTAGCTGCTCTGCCATGAGCCAAGGGATCATTAAAGACCTCTACAATGAGTGTGTTTTTGTCCATTTCTCCTGGTTTAACTTTATGGATTTTGTAATTCATAAATACCCATAGTGATTTGACTTTCCCTGTAGAGACTGCCTTTGATCATAAAAAGTGGTGAGTGCCTGCTGTTTCCAGGGCTGTGCTGTAGGCTCTGAAGATGCAAGGGTAATAGGACACCTGTCAGTCTCGCTCTGGAGGACCAGGAAGAAGCCCACAGCCTATCAATAATCACGTGGCCACTTACTAAATACCTCCTGTTTGCCTTGTGTTTTATACGCATTTGCTCACAAATCCTCCATTGACACTAAAAAGAGTCATTAAAAGTATATACTTCTTAGCTGTTTTACATATATTATCCCCATATCACAGTTTTAGAAACTGAAACTCAAAGGGAAAGTAAATGACTTGCCCACAGTCACACAGACATGGGGCAGCCAAGCCAGCACTCAGGCTGTTTCCATTGAGAGAGCCAAAAGCCTGTAACCAGAGCCTGGCACATGATAAGCACTCACTCGGGGGTTGTTGCTGTTGCAGTAGCCTCTAAGAACCCAGCTTTAGGGTTTTAAAATGAACAGTCACTTCATGGAGGGTAAGGACTCTGTCTCAATCATCTAGGTATCTTGCTGGCCTCTAACAGTACCTGGAATGCAATAGGAGCTCAATTAATGAACAAAAGGTCACCATTTGGAAAATATTAATTTCTCATCATATTTATTTTATAGGGGTGCATGGAGGAGGGACAAAATTTCATCCATACTCCTTGGCACCAGGAAAAGCAGATCCTTGAGAGCTGAGACATTAGAAGGGGGAAAAAATGCAGCCCAAAGTATGTCCCAGCAGGTCATGGACTCCAGACTCCCAGCCCTTTGCCTTCAGGCAGGTGAATGACTAACCTATGCGGGACAAACAGTCACTTATTCTTCTCCAGGACTTCATGGCAGGAGCTGTGTTGATAGTTTTCCCCCTTTCTATTGCTGTGACCTGAGGTCAAAAAATGATAGACAGAGAGGCCTTGGGTCAACCAGTTCATTACCTACATTGATCTGTCCCCCAAGTTTCTCTGCCTGAGATCTATTCAATCTTGTCCCAATTATCTCGCTTCTTGCCTGAGGAATCTACTGCACAAGGTTCTCTTGTTGGGAAACAGTCTTTGATGGTCAGTCTTAGTATATCACAGCCCAGAAATCAGAGGATACTCAGTTACACTGCACAGTGCTGGGCAGTCCTCTGTTGTCTACAGTCAATACACACAGTTGTCACACAAGGAGCCTTTCTCATCCACCCACCCTGCCCCCAGCCCCCTATAACACCCCACCCTATAACTCCTAGGCCCAGGTATCTTAGGTAACAGACAGCTGCTAGTGCTGAGTATACAGAGCTTAATGGCACTTTTATCAGTACTTAACCTTCCAGGAACTTAATCACAGAATCATAGACATAAAGAATGTGAGACCTGGAAAGGTCTTTGGAAATTAACTAGTACACCCCCCTCAACATTTTATACAGGAGAAATGTGGGACTCAGGGGGGTGAAACCGCCTTGCCCAAAGCTGGCCAGAGCCAAAACTAGGACCTAGACCTACCAGTCCAGACCTGGGTAAGGACCATCATCAAATCATCCCAGACTCCTTCAGTTTAGCTATAGCACACAAGTTTCCAAAGAAAAGGTTAGAAATGGCCTGGCGCGGTTGCTCATGCCTCTAATCCCAACACTTTGGGAGGCCAAGATGGGTGAATTGCTTGAGATCAGGAGTTCAAGACCGTCCTGGCCAGCATGGTGAAACTCTATCTCTACAAAAAAATACAAAATATTAGCCGAGTGTGGTGGCGCACCTGTAATCCCTGCTACTCGGGAGGCTGAAGCATGAGAATCACTTGAGCCCGAGAGGCAGAGGTTGCGGTGAGCGGATATAGCGTCACTGCACTCTAGCCTGGGCAACAGAGCAAGACTCCATCTCAAAAAAAAAAAAAAAAAAAAAAGCTGGGGTAGGGGGTGTTAGAAAAGGCTATTCCTGTCTAAAAAAGTAAAAGAGGTAAAATATATATAATATGCAAAATATATATATGTGTATATGTATATTTATTTATTTATGCAAGTTCAGTAAATGCCACTGTTTAAGAGCACAGGCTGGGGAGATGGGCTGCTTGGTCTCAAGCTTCAGCTTCTCTGCTTGCTGCTGCGTGACTACGGACAAGTATCTTAGTTGCCTGTACTTTTGTTTCTCACCTGTAAAATGATGATGATAATAATAGCACCTATTTCATGCTGTGGTTAGTGTTAATTGAGTTAACTCATAGAAAGTGCTTTTATGAGTATCTGGCACAGAGAGACACCTAATAAATGGCAGATATTATCTTTATTATTATTTACTACATGAACCTACTTATATCATCAAAATAAGGTTGGTCTTAGCCCATTTTTAACAAATGGGATAAGTGAAATGAGTTTTTAAAACTTGCCTAAGGTCAAAAAATTAAAGCAAAAAGGCAGGACTCCGTCCCAAATCAAGTATCCCTCTACACTATACACCGCTGTCTCAAACCCCTGGTGGGCTACGAAAAAAGCTCCAAGCAATCTAAATGTTCCTCTCACAAGGCTTTTTTGGCCATGCCCTCTCTTTCAGGAAGCCAGAAGTTGACACAAATGGATTAGAGAATCCAGGTGAAGCTACTCACTTCCCAGGGGCCTGGCTCAACCTGAGGTACTGGCTGAGGCTCCTGCTACTTACGGAGGCACTCATCTCCCCTGGCCTCTTGCACTGGCACACACAGTTCTGTTTATTATCACTGTAAGGCATAGTGGGAAAATGGAACAAGAGCAGGGCAATAGTAAATCATTGGGGTAAGGTGCAAAGGGGAGCATTAAATAGAAAACTATCTTTCATTTCAAAAATTTGTTGGTGGGAGAGACTCATTTGGGCCATCGGCTTGATTTACCCAACAAATACAACCATTAATTATTCTTGGAGAAACGGTGTAGTGTGATGCTTACCAGGAAGAGTTCAGGAGTCAGACTGCATGGATTCAAATCCTGCTCTGCTCTTAATAGTTGTGAGAGCTGGGTCCCTGTATTTTAGTTTCTTCATCTGTAAAGAGGCATAATAATAATACCTACCTGTAGCTTTGTAAATTAGTTAATACCTGTAAAGAATTTAACATAGTACCTGTTACACAGTAAGCAGCCAATATTTATTAGCTACTATTGTTAGTGATTAAGAGAATGGACTCGGGCTGGGCGTGGTGGCTCATGCCTGTAATCCCAGCACTTTGGGAGGCCGAAGCAGGTGGATCACGAGGTCAGGAGTTCGAGACCTGCCTGACCAACATAGTGAAACCCCATCTCTACTAAAAAAAAAAAAAAAAAATAGAAAAATTAGCCACGCATGGTGGTGTATGCCTGTAATACCAGCTACTCGGGAGGCTGAGGCAGGAGAATGGTGTGAACCCAGGAGGTGGAGCTTGCAGTGGGCCGAGATTGCACCACTGCACTCCAGCCTGAGCGACAGAGCGAGACTCCGTCTCAAAAAAAAAAAAAAAAAAGAGAGATAGAGAGAGAGAATGGACTCTAACATCAAACGGAGCTGGCTAGATGACCTGAACAAGTTGTTTAATTTATTTATGTTACAACATTCTCACCTGCTAAAAGGAGAGAGAGACAGATAATAGAACCAATCATATAAAGTCATTTTTAGTATAAAATAATGTACTTTATACTTGGAATACAAAAGTCACAAAACAGTGTATGGGGAGCTGGGCATGGTGGCTTGTGCCTATAATCCCAGCTACTAGGAAGACTAAGGTGAGAGGATCTCTTGAGCCTAGGAGTTTGAGACCAGCCTGGGCAATATAGCAAGACCCTCATCTCTGTAGAAATATATATATTTTTAAAAACAGTGTTTATCATGTTACTCAAAAAATTGTTATTGTTTTTTCTCTAAACTACATTATGAGATAGGAGAGAAGCATAAATTTGGTGATCATACAACCTGAATTTCTAGCACAATCTTGATTTCATATATTTTGTTCCATTAGCCTCTTAGGTCTATTTGTACATGAGTAGAAAAGAAGATTAAAAATAATATGTGTAGTGTCATCAGAAATTCATAAGTAAGAAATTTAAGAATAAGGGAATGTTAGTGAAGCTATTACAAGACATTATAGACTATAATACTTCTGAAAGCATTGGAGAAAATTTTAGAAAACCTTGGATTTGGAAAAGATTTTTTGACATCACAAAAACCATGAAGTATAAAAGAAAAACTTGATAAGGCCAGGCACGGTGGCTCATGCATATAATCCCAGGACTTTGGGAGGCCGAGGTGGGCAGATTGCTTGAGCTCAAGAGTTTCAGACCAGCCTGGGCAACATGCCGAAACCCTGTCTCTACAAAAACACACAAAAATTAGCTGGGTGTGGTGGTGGGCACCTGTAGTTCCAGCTACTCAGAAGGCTGAGATGGGAGAATCACTTGAGCCCAGGAGGTAGAGGTTGCTGTAATTCCAGCTGTAGTTCCAGCTACTCAAAAGGCTGAGATGGGAGAATCACTTGAGCCCAGGAGGTAGAGGTTGCTGTAATTCCAGCTGTAGTTCCACCTACTCAAAAGGCTGAGATGGGAGAATCACTTGAGCCCAGGAGGTAGAGGTTGCAGTGAGCCAAGATGGTGTCAGACAGAGTGAGACAAAGAAGGAGGGAAGGAAGGAAGGAAGGAAGGAAGGAAGGAAGGAAGGAAGGAAGGAAGGAAGGAAGACTTGATAAATTGGACTTCTTCAAAATTAAAATCTTTTGCTTTTCAAAAGACATTGTTTGAGAACACATGGATACAGGGAGGGGAACATCATATACCGGGGCCCGTTGGAGGTTGGGGGAAAGGGGAGGGAGAGCATTAGGACAAATACCTAATGCATGTGGGGCTTAAAACCTAGATGGCAGGTTGATAGGTGCCACAAACCACCATGGCACATGTATACCTATGTAACAAACCTGCACGTCCAGCATATGTATCCCAAAACTTAAAGTAAAATTAAAAAAAAAAAAACATGAAATTGCTATAAACATAAAAAGGTAAGCCACAGACTAGGGGAAAATATTTGAAAAACTTATGTCTGACTAAGAACTTACATCTGCAATATACAAAGAACTCTTAACAACTCAATGATAGGAAGACTAACAACCTGACTTTTAAAAATGGGCAATATAATTGAAGTGACACCACCAATGAAGATATATGGATGGCAAAAAATATACATTAAAAGATGCTCAACAACATTAATGATCAGGGAAATGCAAATTAAAACCATAATCAGAAACTACTATATACCTAATACAGTGATTAAAATTAAAGAGATAACCCATATCAAGTTTTGACCAGGATGTGGAGCAACTGGATCTTTCATATATTGCTAATGAGAATATAAAATGGTATAGACACTTTGGGAAACAGTTTTGCAGTTAAAAGCTAAATCTATATCTACTATATAATCCAGCCATTCCACTCCTAGGTATTAACCCAAGGGAAATGAAAGCATATGTCCACACAAAGACTTACACATGAAAGTACACAGTAGTTACACGTGTAATGGCCAAAAAATTGGAAACAACCCAAGTGTTCATCAACAAGTGAGTGGAAAAACTCTGGTATAGACATATAATAAAACTCAGCAAACACAATAAATAAGTTATAATGTATGTAATAGTATAGTTGAATAACAAAATAATTATGCTGAGTGAAAGAAGTTAGAGTTTTAAAAGAATATATACTACATGATTTCATTTATATAAAATTCTGGAAAGTGCAAACTAATCTACTGTGACCAAAAAAATAGATCATTGTTTACCTGGGGTCAAAGAAATGGAAGGATGAATGACATAGGGGCATACAGACGTTCATTTATGGGGGTGATGGATTTGCTCATTATCTTGATTGTGATGATGTTTCACAGGTGTATATACCTGTGTCAAAATTTACTGTAGCAATCTGGGTCCAATCAGGAGATAGAAACCACACAGTAGATTAAGCAGAAGTTTAACAGAAAGAAAGAAATATTAACTATGATATAAAGAATAATCATAAAATATAAAGCAACTATCTATGGTACCCTAAGGGAGATTCCCTAAAGAATTACACACTTGGAAAGGATTCAGACCTCATTGGAGAAGGCATGGACAACCACTGGACAGTAGGCGAGTTTGCCAATATCGCCAGAGTAAGGCAAATGATAGGTCACCCTCAGGAGAAATGCAAAGGGAATTTCCTAAATTTCTAGCTGGGGAGCAGCAACTAATGGCATGGGCATGCAGTGAAAGTCTGGTGTGGGCAGGAGGCCTTCAAAACACGTGGGCAATGTGGAGCTTGCAAAGAAGCAGGAGCTTCTGTGTGTAGTCTTCCCACCCTGTGGCTGCAGGTGGGCTCTAGGGACTTACAGAAGCAGCAGCTTCTCAGTGTGTGACCCCCTCAACCACTGATAACTGCATGCAAGCCACACTCAGGCTCTGGTTTTCTTTCTTTCTTTTTATTTTTTCCTGTGAGACAGAGTCTCTCTCTGTTGCCCAGGCTGGAGTGCGATGGCGCGATATAGGCTCACTACAACCTCTGCCTCCTGGGTTCAAGTGATTCTCTTGCCTCAGCCTCCCAAGTAGCTGGGATTACAGGCGCACAATTAGCCACCACACCTGGCTAATTTTTTGTATTTTTAGTAGAGATGAGGTTTCGCCATGTTGGCTAGGCTGGTCTCCAACTCCTGACCTCAGGTGATCCGCCCGCCTGGGCCTCCCAAAGTGCTGGGATTACAGGCGTGAGCCACTGCGCCCAGCGAGGCTCTGGTTTTCATGTCAAGAAGGCTATGAGAAATATTATCACCAGGCCAAGGCTAGAAGATTGCAGAGAAAGTGGGTTCTGGGCCTGAGGCTGAGGCAGCCTCCATCAAATGTTCTCACACCCACACCACTTGGCCCATGCTGGAAACTGCAAGAAGGCTTTTCCTCTTGCAATATCCCTCCAGAGCCCTCTATTTTAAAAGCTCACTTTAAAGGAGAAATGCTTAAAGAAATTCTATTGCTTATCATAAAGCATGTATTAAAGGGTGAACTTGGAGCTGAGAATAATATCTATCTTCAAAATGAGCAATGTAGCATCTTCAACTCTCTCTGCTTCCATCTTCACAATGCCTTCTCTCTTATAAGGACCCTTCAAATTACATAGGACACACTTGGATAATCCAGGATAATATCACCATCACAAGATTTTTACCTTAATAATCACATATGCAAAGTCTCTTTTGCTGTATAAGATAACATACTAACAAGTTTCAAGGATTCAGATATGGAGATCTCAGCCTACCATACACCCTTTCTAAAGACACTAACAGAGGATAAACTAGCTACTCAAGAAAGCAACACTCCCCCACCAAAAAAAAAAAAAAAAAAAAAAAAAAAAAAAAAAAAACATGAACTCTAGGGAAAAGAGAAGTGAAGGAAATTCCCAAAGTGATAAGAAGGAAGGGAGGTTCCAGGAGGAAACCAAAATAACTAATTAGAGAAAATTAGCCAAGATTGAAACAGGTCTAAGGCTCTGGGAGAGAAGTCACCATCGAATAGACTACTAGATGGATTTAGGCCTGAAAGAGACTTTCACTTTTGAGGAAGAGTTTTGGAATGAAGTAGTAATGAGCATATAGAAATCACTAAACAAACACAAATATAAGACAATTATTAGTTCCATGGAATACAAGAAGTTACACAAATAAGACAAATGTAAACATAGTATATTACACAGCTTAGCTGTCAATAGAGATTGCATAGACATACTATTATAAACACTGAATCTAACCAAAATTATGATCTAATTATGATGGGAGCACAGAAGGATGGGAAGTGTATGGTGGTGGTGGTGGTGGTGGTGGTTGTAAAAGAGAGGTCATATTTTGTAGTGGAAAGTCAATAGGTAATACCTGCCACTGAAATATTAAGATGTAGCTATATGTTATTTAAGGTCATGAAGCTAAATATTGAAAGCATTGAAATCACAAAATAGATGTGGAAAATGGGACTGGATTATGGGAAGACACTGGCATCACTGAGAAGCTCGCTAGTGGCTCTCCTCTGTAGGCCAGGCCAGAGCTGAAGGTAGAAAATGCTGTTATGAAACTGGGATTGCTAATAGTAATAAGGATGATAATGTCCCAAAATAAAGGCCAGGTGAAAGCAGCATGGACACAATCAATGTGATGAGCAGTGAGATTGGAGAGGCCGCCAGGGTAGCCTGGAGATGGTTAATAGAACACAGCATTCCTAGGGGCAAGATATATGGATGTGTAGGCAGCCAACAAGGGCACTGTTCAAACCATTTGGCTAAAAGAAATCAAGGAGGTGGAAGACAGCTTCCCTGGTAGAATATCACGGTAGTTTATCGGTTCTAGGCCAGGACCAGTTTTCTGACCCAGAATACACTGCGTAAATGAAAGGTCAGACGCTCAGAAGAAGTTCCCTATGACACAGTGAGTGCATTAAAGGAAAAGCTCTTCCGCAGAACCAAGCCATGGTATGAGTTGTTGTCCAACTTGTTGCTGCTTTGGCCCATTTAAGCCAGGAGCCCCTTTGTTATTGGAAGCTGTCTGCAGTGGGGAAAGATGTTATATGAAATTAATGGCAACCATCAATCAGAGAATCACAGGATAGATCTCTAAAAGTTCTGTGTGGCCATGCCATGTGTAGCAAAGAATTACTGTCCAAAAAACAGCATCCCCTTGCTGATGATCGGGGTAATTACTCTTGCCAGGATGGTAATTCCTTTATTCAGTGATGGGTCTCTTGGCATGAGGAATCTTTTTTTTTTTTTTTTTTTTTTTGAGACGGAGTCTCACTCTGTCGCCCAGGCTGGAGTGCAGTGGCGCAATCTCGGCTCACTGCAAGCTCCGCCTCCCGGGTTCACGCCATTCTCCTGTCTCAGCCTCTCTGAGTAGCTGGGACTACAGGTGCCCGCCACCACGCCCGGCTAATTTTTTGTATTTTTAGTAGAGACGGGGTTTCATCGTGGTCTCAATCTCCTGACCTCGTGATCCACCCGCCTCGGCCTCCCAAAGTGCTGGGATTACAAGCGTGAGCCACCGCGCCCGGCTGGCATGAGGAATCTAAAGTAACTGGATGGACTGCAGCTATAGCTTTCATATTTGTTGGGGTCTTGTTGTGAGCTTCATGGAAGGGTTCTTTCAATGGCAGCAGAGTCCAAGGTTATTGGGAGGGGAAGTACAGGTTCTATATGCAGCATTCAAGAGATCATACAGATGAAATATAAAGACATAGGCTGAAAGCAAAAGCATAAAAAAAGATGTATCATACAAACAGTAATCATTTAAAAAACTATCATAGCTCTACTATCATCAGAGAGAACAGTACATTACACGTATCACATCATCACTATGTACTCCATAAATTGTACAACTATTATGTGTCAACTTAGAATTTTTAAAATAAAATTAAAAAGAGACACTGTTAAAAACACAAAAAGAAAGAAGATAAAGAGTTAAAAATCAATTCATTAAGATCACATAAAAATCCTAAATTTTCGTGTGTTTATATGTATGTTCCTAAAAATAGAGCTTAAAAAGCAAAAATTGACAAAAGTAAAGGGAGAATAGAAAATGAACAGTCATAGTTGGAGACTTGAGTACTTCTCTCTCAGTAAATGATAGAGCAAGAATATAGAAAATCAGTAAGTTTGTAAGCGATGGGAACACTATCAATTAACTTGATTTAGTAGCTGTTTATGAAACGCTACATCCAACAACTAAAGAACACACATTCTTTTCAAGCACTTACATAACATTCATCAAGATAGACCATCTGCTAAGCCATAAAATGTCTCAATAAATTTCAAAAGATTGAAATCATAGACTATATTCTCTGGCCACAAGTCAAGTAAATTAGAAATCAATAGCAAAAAGATATGTAGAAAATCCATTTACATTTAAAAATTAATCAACATTTTTAATAACTCTGGAACCAAAGAATAATTCACAAGAAAAATTAGAAAATATGTAAACTAAATGATAAGGAAATCATAGTCTATTGAAATTTGAGAGATGCAGCTAAAGTGGTATGAAGGGGAAAATTCATGATTTTAAATATTTATATCAGAAAACAAGAAGGAGCTAAAATCATGATTTAAGCATCCATATTAGCAAGCTTAAAAAGGAAGAGCAAAGTAAATCCAAAGTGAGCAGAAGAAAGTAATGAGGATAAGAAGAAAATTTAATGAAACAGAAAATAAATAATAAACAAAAATCAACAAAGATAAAGTTTGTTCTTTGAAAATATTAATATAATCGGGAAACTCCTAGGGATATCAAAGAAAATAAGAGGAGAAAAAATCCCACAAATTACCAACATAGGGCATGAGAGAGAGAGACTATAACCACAGTTTCTATAGACAATAGAGGACAACAAGGGACTATTATGAATAACTTTATGCCAACACATAAAGTTGTAGATGAAAGGGACAAATTCCTTGAAAAACACAACTCACCACAATGGATAGATAGAAGAACAAATAACAGACCTAAATAGCTATGTACCTATGAAAGACAATTGAAATCTTAATTTAAAACATGTTCACAAAGAAAATCCCTGGCCCAGATGACTTTACAGGTGAATTCCATCAAGTATTTTAGGAAGAAATAATTCCAATATTGGGCAAACTCTTTCACAAAAGAGAGAAGGAGGGAACAATTCCTAATTTATTGTATAAGCTTCTATGTCCCAAACACCAAAACATTATGATAAAAGATGTTTCAAGAAAAGAAAATCGCCCAGTGATGACTGCAAAATAGCACTTGAAAAAGAATCCAGCATCCATTTATATATTTTAAAATAGTTCCCATAAAACTAGAAATACAAGATAACCTCTGAAAAATCTGATAAAAGGGGTCAAGCACAGTGGCTCATGCCTGTAATCCCAGCACTTTGGGAGGCTGAGGTGGGCAGATCACTTGAGGCCAGGAGTTTGAGACCAGCCTGGCCAACATGGTGAAACCCTGTCTCTACTAAAAATACAAAAATTAGCCAGGCATGATGGTGCATGCCTGTAATCCCAACTACTTTGGAGGCTGAGGCACAAGAATTGCTTGAACCCAGGAGGTGGAGATTGCAGTGAGCCGAGATCACGCCACTGCACTCCAGCCTGGGTGACGGAGTGAGGCTGCCTTAAAAAAAAAAAAAAAATGCTTCTAAGGAAAACCTAGAGTTAACATCATAATTGATGGTGAAATACTAAAAATGGTCCACATAATGTAAGGGACAAGGCAAAGGATGTAAATTTTCACCATTTATATTTAATATCACACTGGAGGTATTCGCCATGTCATGCATGTCTTGCAAAAGCAAGAAAGAGAAATAAAAGGCAAAAATATTGAGAAAGTAGTAAAATTCTATCTTTTTTGTAGGTAGTGATAGTGGATGCAGAAAATTCAAAAGAATCAACACAACAACATTTTGGGGTTTTGGTGTTGTGTGTGTATGTGTGTGTGTGTGTGTGTGTGTGTGTTCTTTTTGAGACAGGGTTTCGCTGTGTCACACAGGGTGGAGTACAGTGGTGTGACCATAGCTCACTGCAGCTCAAACTCCTGGGCTCAAGGGGTTCTCCCACCTCAGCCTCCCAAGTAGCTAAGACTCCAGGCACAGGCCACGCTGCACCTGGCTAATTTTTTTTTAATTTTTAGTAGAGAAGGAGTATTGCTTTGCTGCCCAAGCTGGTCTTGAACTCTTGGCAACAAGTGATCCTCCTGCCTTGGCCTCCCAAAATGCCAGAATTAGGTGTGACCCACCTCACATGGCCTAACACAATGTTTTTAAAACCCTACTACTAAATTGATACGTGAATTTAGCAGGGCCTCAGGATACATGTTCAATATACAAAAATCCATCGTATGTCTATATATTAGCAATAAACAATTGGAAATAAAATTTTAAAATAAATTTTATTTACAATAGCACCAAAAACCATAAAGAACCTACAAATAAAGTTTATGAAAGAATTAAAAAGACCCCTACACTGAAAATCTACAAAATATTATTGACAGCCATGAAAGAAGACCTAAATAAGTGGAGAGCTATATACACCTTAAAAGATTCAATACTATACATATGCCATAAAGGCAGAAAAGTGTATCCATAGAACAGAATACAGAGTACAGAAATAGGATCACACATATATAGACAATGATTTTTCTGCAAAGGCACCAATGTAATTCAATGAAAAAATAAAAGTCTAACAAATTATGCTGAACCAATTGGGAAAAAAATGAACCTTAATCTGTACTCCATAGCATAAAGAAAAATTAACTGGAGATAAATCAAAGCATAAATGTAAAAGCTAAAACTATGAAGCTCAAAGAATAATTAAAAAACAAACAACACAATAAAAATAAGCAAAAGACTCAGATACATCTCCAAAGAAGATATACAGATGGCAAATAAACACATGAAAATATGCTCAACATCATTAATTATTAGGGAACTTCAAATTAAAATCATAATAAGATACCACTGCTTAAATATTAGAACGGAAAAAAAGACTGTGCATCCAAGTGTTGACAAGAATGGGGAGAAACTGGAACTCTTCATACACTGCTGGTGGGAAAGTAAGATGGTAGAACTTTGAAAAATATTTTGGCAGTTTCTTACAAGGTTAAATACACACCTACAATAGGACCCAGCCAAATCACTCCTGGGCTTTTTCTCCAGAGTAATGAAAGGATACATTCACACAAAGACGTATACACAAGTGGTCATAGCAGCCATATTTTTAATAGCCCCAACCTGGTACAACCCAAATGTTCATCAACAAGTGAGTGAATAAACAAACTATGGTACATTCATATAGTGGAATACTACTCAGCAATCAAAAGAAATGAACCAATAATGATATACACCATAGCATGGATAGCAAAATATTTAAGCTTATTGAAAGAAGCCAGATATGAAGAAAAGTACATTCTATATAATCCCATTTGTATAAAACAAACAAATGTATAGCGAAAGAAAACAGATCCATGGTGACCTGGGGACAAGGTGTGGAGAGACACAGATGGATCACAGAAGGTCATAAGGAAGCTTTTGGGGGTGATAGATATGTTCATTATCCTGATTGTGGCGATGGTTTTATGGGTGTGTTCATGTGATGAAATTTATCAAAGTGTACACTTAAAATATGTTGCTTTATGTCAGCTATATATAAATAACCTGCTTTTAAAAAAATGCATGGCCAGGCACGGTGGCTCACACCTGTAATCCCAGCACTTTGGGAGGCCGAGGCGGGCAGATCATGAGGTCAGGAGATGGAGACCATCCTGGCTAACACAGTGAAACCCCGTCTCTACTAAAAATACAAAAAATTAGCCAGATGTGGTGGCCGGCGCCTGTAGTCCCAGCTACTTGGGAGGCTGAGGCAGGAGAATGGCGTGAACCCGGGAGGCAGAGCTTGCAGTGAGCTGAGATCACGCCACTGCACTCCAGCCTGGGCGATACAGTGAGACTCCGTCTCAAAAAAAAGAAAAAGAAATGCGTTTAGGCCCAACCAAACACTACTAAGCTAAATACAGCCCTCAAAATGCAAATTTGCCACCTCTGCTCAAGTTTTGCTCCTGCCATTTAAGAGTTAAGAACATTGAGACCTATAGCGATATAGTAACTTGACCTGGTCAGGTTCTGTTTATAAAGTCAGTATTTAGAGGCTGGATAAGAAAAGGCCAAAATAATGTTGTTGTTGTTGTTGTTGATGATGATGATGACAATGATGATTTAAATGGATTTTAGCTTTTTATCTATTTTAAGAATTGCTTTTGCAATGGAAAGCAGAACTAAAAATCAGAAGGTCTGGTCTGAATTTCCACTCCATCACCAATTAGCTCTATGACCTTGAGCAATTTCCTTAGTTTGCAGAATCTGTTTCTTTATCTCTACACACATGTTAGAAATATCTACCTCATAAAGACTTCTTCAGGATTAAATAAAATAGGATATGCTCAAGTACATTTTCAATAAATATCAGTTGGGTGAATTTGATCTGTGAGATAGTAGTGAAATATATATTATGAATTGATAGATTTATAAAGCCAAGGATGTAAGAAATTAAGGGCTTGCACTGGGTCATGCAGTTAGGAAATGGAGAGTTGGCATATCCAGCCTCCCAACTCCTAGTCCAGTGTTCTGTTATAAAAAAGACACCCACTGAGGTTTCTGGGGGAAAAAAAAAGCTAAAAAGCCTCTAAGTGGGAAGTCAGGAGGTTCTTTCCCTCTCAAAGAATCGCCTAATTCAGGGGTCTCGAAATGGCAGCCAGTGGCCATATATGGCCTTCTGAAGTCTTTAGACTCTGAGTGCTCTGTGTTTTAAGAAATTCAAGCCAACATTTAGAGTTTGAAAGATTTCGAATAAAAGTCTGAATTTCCTGCTTGTTTTGCAAAAAAATTAACAGATCAGACAACAGGGAGCCCTCATGGAGGAAGGGCAAGGGAGGGCCAGAGCTGAGGGGCAGGTGCCCCTTCAGATGAGGCGTGTCTCCTCAGATCCTCACAGTCCCCATCATTTCCTCATGCCCTGACACCAGGCCCACCTCACCCATTATCACAGGATCCTAGCCTCTGCAGGCATTGATTTTTGCAACCCACGTTTTACACCATTCTCCCCCATGCAGTTAACCTTCATTTCTAGGGGACCAACCGTGTTTACGATTTGTTATCTAGAAATGACAATTAGCTGTGTTGACATTCGCCCAACCACTCAACCGAAATCACTCCCTTTAGGCTGCATGTGTAAGCAGTTTATACACACACCAATTGAAGTAGAGATCTGGCAACCTTCCGGCAGGTTACAGCAATGTAGATATGCAGTCAGGATTTTTTTCTTTTTTTTTTTTTTACACCAAAGTGGATCTATTTTGGAGGTCCTGACTCTCAAATAATCCAACTTGACATTCTAACTTAATCAAATTTACCTGGCAACTGCCCTGTTTCCACGGACCTGTGCTCCAACAGTGGAATTTAAGAGCCACATTAAATTTCCTAAGAAAACTTACGGGTGTAAAAACCAGAGCAGCCTAGGACTTGAGATAGCTCCACAATCAACCTTAAATGAGCCCATGAAGTAAACACACAAAACACAGGAAAAGAGAAGGGAAACCCAACAGCAGTAACACATCAAACATTATTTTTATATGCAAAACCTACCAAACCACCTACAATTAGTGAATACAGATCACTTTTCGGCTCTGAGATAGTCCATCGCAGCATACAAATGTAAGTTAAAACGTGTGCTTGAGACCCTGGAGTACATCTGCTCTTGATTCTCTGTCAGTACAAAATATTTTTCCTCTTTCAAGGTAAACATTGAATCAGGAAGCCTGCAATGAAACTATATAGTACTATCCAATCTAAAAACTTGTTTGGAAACCAAATTCTAGAAACAGATACATATTCCCATTTGTCTGTCCTCATAACTACAAAACCCAAAGAATAACCTAAAGTTTTAAGTGTTCTGATTATATTGGATTTTGCCACTAGTAAACAGGTTACTATGAGAATAATTGCCCTGGACAGTTATATACAGCTACGGAAGAGCCACCCATGGGAGGAGAATCAGTGGATTCTTTGTGTGTCTACAATTTTTGTTTTGTTAAACAGTAAAATGTTTGTGGTCAATATTTTTCTGGATTTCATTCCCCCGGAGAAAATGTACTATATACAAAACCCATTTTCTATTATTACTTTTTAGTAATAGAGTTAAAGATCTATTGTCTGGTGTGATTTGTAAACACTATCAAGCCGGGAAGGGAGCTCCTCAAAATCCAATGATCATTTTAAGGATACCTGTTATAAATTTTAAATAATAAACACAGGTACCACCAGACCCAAGGCAGAATTTGGTATCGGGGTACAGAAATGTTTCTATTTTCCTTTTCTTGTTATACTCAGAGTCCACTATTTACTCCAGACTTCCTTATCTCTCTAATAAGTGCCAGATTTTTATTAACACATTTCTTCTGCTTTTTGCCACAGACACCAAAAACTCTGGAATGTGGGGATATCTTTTCCAGCTACCATCATCTCCACACATTTTCAGAGAGATCACTATTATCATTCTCCAGGGCTCTTGACTTTGTTTTTAAAACATAGTCCCATTACACACACAGTACATCTGTTTTCCTCTCAGAAGAGAAGCATTCTTGATTACTCTGCCTTTTCCCCTCAGAGAAATGTACTACACAGAGATGACACAAATCTTTTGATCAACAAGCTTCCAAAGAGATACAGATTTGTTCTCCACAACGAGCAAGGAAGCTGTACTCATTTTTTTTCTTTATTACAAAAAAAAAAGGAGAGATGCGTGTAGGGAATCCTAAAAAACAAAAACAAAAACAAAAAAAACTGAGAGGACTGCCTTTAAAGAAAAGAGTAGGAAAATGTTTACAAGATCACCCTAGGAACTTGCACAGAAATTGATTCCCCACATTTATGCACAAACCACCACAGTTTGAGCAGAGGGAATGTTGGGCTTTTCCTCTTGGATGCTGTATCTTTTTTTTTTTTTTTAATTTTAATTTCATGGAACTCTGAGCTATAGATTCACAGCAACACACTAGGCATGCATTGTCACTACAGGGTTTTTCATCTCTCTGTAACTTTACAGACCAGCTCAAAGAATCCCTGGGCTAGAGGGAATTATTTGGATTCCTGTTTACAGCTGAAGAAACTGAAGAAGAGAAGCAGAGAGTTTCCCACTGAGATACAGAGAGAGTCTGTTTGAGGGACTCAGTCTTCAGGGTTTCAGAGTTCAAACACCCCCTCAGAGCACTACAACAGGGGAACAGGCAGCTTCTAAATCTAGCATGAAATGCCAGATTTTGTTATTCTCTCTATATAATGCCATAGAGCATATTTGTATTGGCAGGCACAGCAACAACAGAAAAATGTGGTCAGAGGGTAGCTAGATCCAAAATAGACTTTATTATACATAACTGAATATGATATAAGAAATACAGTCATTCCCTCCTGCGATAAACTTTAGTTAAACCCTTGGTGCCAGAATCATCTAAATCCTTCCATTTTATAGTGTACTTGATAGCAGCTTGTTCTCACCATCTAAAAAAGAAATCATTTGGGTATAGCTCAGCTATAGACTAAATTCCTCTTGGAAGGTGAGGTTTTTAGTATGGACAGCAAAAACTTTTTGTTCACTACACTTTTTTTGAGGGGGGCACATAAGTTTACAAAATTTTCCAATTATAATATGACATCTTTATTTCATGTACAGAAAATTCCTATAATGATGATTTATTAATCCTACCAGACACCACCAAAGGTAATAGAGAGTTAGTTGGATGGCTACGATAACCTGCTTCTAGTCCTGGTAAGTAATAATAATAGTCACGGTATCTATAATCTAGTGAGCACTTTATATGCATTTTCTGAATTAATCCATACAACATTTCTTTGAGTTCAATATTATTCTCTCTATTTTACAGATGAGAAAATTTAAGATTGGAGGGGCAAAGTAACTAACCCGTGATTACATTTAGTGCCAGTGTGGTTAACAAGTAGTATTCTGAAATCAAGGAGACTTCGGAATCTGAAAACATTTACCTACCCATTGTAAGTGACCAATCATCCTGACTTGCTCAGGACTCAGGAGTTTCCTGGGAGGGGAGAATTTCAGTGCAAATTAGGATGGGTAGTCACTCTAGGAGTAGTGCAACCTCAGAAAAGTACCTCTACTCTCTGGACCAAGAGGAATTTGGACCAGAATGACGGCTAAGATTCTGTGGAGAGTGCTAAAGTCTGGTTTTGCTCTATACAAAATGACACAGGGTCATCTAATAATAACTTAAGGACTCTGCAGTATTATTTTTGCTCTTTCCTTTTTTTTTTTTTTTTAGGGTAGAGTTTCGCTCTGTCACCCAGGCTGGAGTACAATGGCGTGGTCTCAGCTCACTGCAACCTCCACCTCCTGGGTTCAAGTGATTCTCCTGCCTCAGCCTCCCGAGTAGCTGGGATTACAGGCGTCTGCCACCATGCCTGGCTAATTTTTGTATTTTTAGTAGAGACAGGGTTTCACCATTTTGGCCAGGCTGGTCTCGAACTCCTAACCTCGGGTGATCTACCTGCCTTGGGCTCCCAAAGTGCTGAGATTACAGGCGTGAGCCACCACGCCCAGCCCACTCTTCCTTTTTTATGGCAGCACAGCTGTAACAGAGTGAGCCTGGTTTATTCTGGCAAGTACCTCTGACCGAATCTATACAGAATCAGAACTCGTACAGCACAGCTGTCTAGGGAACAGGCCTGAGCATGACAAACCCCATGTCCATCCGCCTCAACATGCTAATGGGCGCTTCACACTGATCACATGCACTCAGTCCCCCTTGGCCTGTTCCCCCATCAAAATGGGGACAACAAATAATAGCATCCCCCAAGTTCCTGGGAGTCAAGTGAGACCAAAGATATGCAAGTGCTTCTGTAAATTGCAGAGAAATATTTTTCTAAGGTTTTTTTCTTATGATTATATTTTGTCTTCAAAACAACATGGGACGCAAGCAGAGCCTGCCTTTCTAGGCCCATTTTCTAGATGACGAGGTGAAGGTTTAGGAAGCTGAAGAGATGGGCTTGAAGTCACACAGCTATTAAAGAAAAGTCCACTTGTCCTTTTATGTACTCATTTACTCCTTCATTCATTCAACATATAGTTTTTGAGCACGTACCATGTATCAAACACTTGTGCCAACTACTGGGGATGCAATGGGTAAGCAAAAGCGCAGTCCTTGCTTTGGGAAACTAGCAGTCTAAAGGTCAGAATGGGACCAGATGTGACAGAGAAGGCTGGGTGCCCCCCAAAATCTGCTCTTTCTTTCTTCCATCCATGGTAATAGTTTCTGACTGGAATGTGGCTGCCCAGACCTTTTTGCGTCTAGTGTGGCCTTGTGACCACGTTCTCTCCAAGTGAGGTTGGCCTCTTCCACTGCCTTCTAAAACTCCCCACTTCCTGGTAGCTGTCATAGCATGACCAGGGCTGCCTGCTAAATGCAATTTTAGCAGTCTTGGAAGTCACTCATTGAAGGTGGCCAAGCTACCATTAGCCTAGTTCTCTGAATAACTATGGAGTGGAACAACTTGCTGGCCTGAAACACTCACTGCAGAGTGTTACATGAGAAACAGCATCAATATTCTTTAAGTCATTCTTTATTGCAGTCTCTTTGCAATAGCAGCTACTGTTACCCCAACTAACACAAATTATACTGTTGTGGAGACAGAACATTACTCATGCAACCAACCAAAAGTTAGTTAGAAAAACCCTTGCTGCTCAATGTGAAGAATGAACATACCATCTACACTGCCTGGATTAGTTTCCTATTGCAGCTGTAACGAATTTGGTGGCTTACAACAGCACCAATCTATTATTTCACAGTTCTGGGGGTCCGAAGTCTAAAATGGGTCATCAGAACTGTGTTCCTTCTGGAGGAGCTGTCTCTTACTCTGATCTCTTGCTTTCATTGTCACATCCTCTTCTTTGACTCTGACACTCCTGCCTCCCGCTTACAAAGATTCTTGTGATGACATTGGGCCCACCTACTGGATAATCTCCCCATCCCAACATCCTTAATTTAATCACATCTGCAAAGTCCCTTTTGCCACATAAAGTAGCATGTGTATAGATTTCAGGGATAAGAATGTAGACATCCTCAGGGGGTCATTATTATAACTACTTGATATGGTTTGGCTGTGTCCTTATCCAAATCTCACCTTGAATTGTAGTCCCCATAATTCCCACATGTCGTGGGAGGGACCTGGTGGGAGGTAATTGAATCATCGGGGCCGTTAGCCCCATGCTGTTCTCATAATAGCGAATGAGTTCTCACGAGATCTGATGTTTTTATAAGGGACCTGTCCGCCTTTGCTTGGCACTTCTCTCTCCTGCTGCCCTGTGAAGAATGATGTGTTTACTTCCAGTTCCGCTATGATTGTAAGTTTCCTGAGGCCTTCCCAGCCATGCAGAACTGTGCGAGTCAATTAAACGTCTTTCCTTTATAAATTACCCAGTCTCCGGCAGTTCTTTATAGCAGTGTGACAATGGACTAATACGCTACCAGAGTGCCCATGAACCCCATGGTACTGACTTTCTTCAGTGCTTCTGGCCTGTACTAGTTACACACGTCATTTTTCATGGATCTAGAGAAACAGCGTGGGGGCCAACAAAGTTCCGGTGGACAGACTGTATGATGCACTAATAATAACCATCTCTAAATGCTGGGTAATTAATCAGCAGCTGAGTCTTTCCTTCTTTAATAAAATAATAATTTTTTAAAACTTCTGTCATGTAGAGTGTATGTGACAGCACTTTGCTTTGTTCTTTATATACATTATTTCATTTCATTCTTACCAACATCCTATGACTCCCTTTTTGCAAACGAGACAACAGAGGATACATAATTCTAATATTGCACAGCAGGGAAAGAATTTGGCACCAGGCTGCTTTACCCCAAAGCTTGTGCTCCTAAAATCCATATTCTACTGAATTCTGGACCCATTCTTCCTTTTCTGTTTTCACTTCCACTCCCTAATTCAGACACCCTCCCATTCCTGCCTGAATTACTGTAATCTCCTCCTCACGATTTTGTTTCTCTCTCCCTTCCTCTGTCCATACTCTGCACTGGCACCTGACTACACTTCCTCCCTAGCCGTGACCATGACTCTCGCACTCAGAACCCTTAGCAGTTCACCACTGCATCCTGAACTCCACCTGGCCTCAAAGGCCTCCACCAATCTGGCTCCACCATGCCCCATGTTAACATAGTGCATCAGTCGCACAAGGCCTTTGGCCACCCTCTTGAACATACTTAGAGTATTTTTGTCTCTGCTTGTGTGCCCATGCCATATCCTCCACCTGGGATGCCCTCTCTGACAACGGAAATACTGACAGTCATTCAAGGCCCACCTCAAACTCCATCTGTCCCCTCTGGAAAGTTGCCCTGACTACTCTAGTAGTAACACAGTATCTTCCCAGAACTCCCAGGGTGCTATTATCCATTTATGCAGACATATATTAACACTTAAGAAATATTTACTTAATACCTACTATATCCAAGGTACAGTTTTAGAAACTGATGATACATAGATCAAACACACTTACACTCACACACAGTCCATCTCTCAGAGAGCCCAAACTTTATGTCATTTCTGAAACGTGCCTGTGCTGCCTCTTCTCAGAGTGCACATACATAGTTCCCCAGCCCACCAGCACCGAGCCCAGGGACTATGTCTACCTCCACATGCTTGTCTCACACAGCACTTAACCTAGTATAGACTGTTGAAGGTAGAATTTTATATTCAAGGTTGTGAATCTCTTCTTATTTTGGCCACAATTCCAGATGTTTCCTAGCCATCAGGAAACAGGAAACTTGTTCTATGCATCGAAGTTGGAGATGGAAATTTAGAAGAATAAGGCATGAGAATCACTCAGACTGGTGAATAATATGAGCAAATTAGTTAAAATATTTAGATGAGAAAAAGGACACTAATCCCTTATGGTGTTCAGTTATCTAATCTTCTAGATGGGCAAAGTTGGTCATACCTTGTGTAATTCATAGAGGTATTTTGAGGATCAAATGAGACATGGATGGGAAGGGCCTTGATGAGAAGGGCCTTTCAAAAGCAGGCAAAGGAGCCGGGCATGGTGGCTCATGTTTGTGATGCCAGTTCTTTGGGAGGCTGAGGCAGGAAGATCTCTAGAGATCAGGAGCTCAAGACCAGCCTGGGCAACATAGTGAGACCCCATCCCCACACAAAAAATTTAAAAATTAGCTGAGCCTGGGAGATCAAGACAGAAGAGAACTGTGATTGTGCCACTACATTCCAGCCCAGGCAACAGAGTGAGACTCTGTCTCAAAATAAATAAATAAGAACAAAAGCAGCCAAAGGACTCTACAAATTGAAGTGCTAGGTGTACTCATGATCATGAATATAAATGACACAAATATATTTCATCTAGTCCAAATGGGAAAATGAGGAGCCAGACAGAGTTAGTGACTTGCCCAAAAGCATGTGGTCAGGAAGCAAGATGAAAACTTAAATCCCTTGACATACAGTCCAGTGCTCATGAATCACAGGGACTGCCTTACTTTGGGGTTCCACAGAAGTGGACTCCAAGGCAAAGATTCAAATGCAAGTGGCTTAGTTGAGAAGTTATTCCAGGGAACACCGGTTGAGCAGCAGAAGTGAGACAGGCAAGAGAAGAACACAATGAAACAAGTTTCCACCAACTGGAGCTTCATCCTGCTGGGAACTCTGGGAAACAGCATAGATCATGTACCTCAGAGTTATCCCACGAGGGGCAAGAGGGCCAGGGCATTTATCCCATTGGTCATTCCATGTCAGTTGCTGGGGGAAGTGATTATTCCCTGGTCACTTCCAGTATGCAAGTAGGTGGGCTCCAATGACCAGAGAATCCCGTAGGCAAAGATTCACAGGATTTGGCAACTGAGGCTGGTTCAGCACGCCCAGCAGGGGTGCAAGTAGGGGGACACTGCCGGATACTGACAGCATCTCCTCTGCCAAAGGATGCTCAGGATGAGTTAAGGAAGCTGGGTCCTTGGTTGAATCGCCTCTAATAGAAAGCTCTTCCGGACACCAACTTCCTGTTTTCCTACCATGGATCTGGATCAAGTTTCTCTGGGATCAAAAATGAATAAATCTATTTTCCTGGACCTAACAGTCCTTCATATATTTTTTTGGATAGCTATTGTTATGCTTGGTTTCCACAGCTGCCCTCCCAGGACATGGTTTTTAGATGTTTTTCTATCCTAGTAGTGGGAAGGACATGCATTTAGGAGTCAGCCCTTTCACTTTCAGTGGGAGCGATCTTAGGCAAGTTTCTTCCGAAAACAAAAAAAAGACAAAACTCTTTTTTTTAGAATAATAAAAAAGATTTCAGCACTGATGTGAAGATTAACTGAGACCACATAGGTAAAACCCTAGCTCGGTGTCTAGTACATGATGGAAAGCCCCACAAAGGTGAATTCTTTCCAGTGCTGAGTCCGAGGCCTCTGGTTATGCTCCAGCTTGTCAATACAACGTGAAAATATGACGTTCAGAAAGAAGCATTTCTATGCATCTGTCTTAAGTACAGAATACAGAGGGACTATACCATTCCTCATTTTGAGAGCTTTAAAACACTTACTTGAGTTCCTCAGCCAGTTTGTGAAAGGGTCAGGACTAGAAAGTAATGCTTTATTTATTTATTTATTTATTTTTTATTATTCTTTTTTGAGACAGAGTCTCGCTCTGTCGCCCAGGCTGGAATGCAGTGGCACAGTCTCGGCTCACTGCAACCTCCGTCTCCCAGGTTCAAGCGATTCTCCAGCCTCAGCCTCCCAAGTAGCTGGTCTGTTGGTAAGGGGTTTCACCATGTTGGTCAAGCTGGTCCCAAACTCCTGACCTCAGGTTATCTGCCCACCTTGGCTTCCCAAAGTGCTGGGATTACAGGTGTAGCCACCACGCCCGGCTGGGACTAAAAAGTAACTCTTAACTCACTCTGTATTAGTCAGAGTTTTCCAAGGAAACAGTACCAATAGGATATATACAGATACATAAGAGGGAATTTATTATGGGAATTGGCTCACACAATTATGGAAGCCAAGAAGAATCATCATATGCTGTCTGCAAGCTGGAGAAGCAGGAAAGCCAGTGGTAAAATTCAGTCCAAGTCCAAAGGCATGGGTACCTGGAAGGAGAGGTGCCACTGGTATAAGTCCCAGAGTTTGAAGACCCAAAACCAGGATTTCTGATGTTCAAGGGTAGGGGAAGATGGCTGTCCCAGCTCAAGAAGAGAGAGAGTGAATTCATCCTTCCTCCACCTTTCTGTTCTATTTGGGCCTTCAATGGATTGGATGATGCCCACTCATATTGGTGAGGTGGATCATCTGTGCTCAGACTACAGATTCAAAGACTAATCTCCTCTGGAAACACCCTCACAGACTCACCCAGAAATCATGTTTTGCAAACTATCTGGGCATTCCTAATCCAGTCAAGTTGACACAAAATATTAGCCACCACACACTTTCAGAATGCAATTGATTTTTAGATAAATCCACAGCAATATTATTTCTTATTGAGCTTATACAACTAAAACCTCAAGGTCATTTTTGTGTGAACGATTCTACTTACCCTGCACTGGGTACAGTTGATGTTTTGAACCTAACTGTGGGACTTTCCATTGATCTTTATTGATTTCTTCCTTAGTAATTCCCGCTCCCCACAACACCACACCTGCCACTAGACCAGACAAGACCACCTGGGAGAGCTCTACGGTGCCTTCCTTGTTTTTCTGCTCACATCACCATTTGGTGGCACATCCTTTAAAGATGAACAGGAGACAGGGAGATGGAGAGCTGTCTACCAATTTTATGACTTTTTAGCTGCTGTTTTCTGCAAATGGAAACCAGGAATCCACTAGATAGTTGTGGAGAGTGTACATTCACCTTATCTAAACTCTTTTTGACCCTTAATTCCACAGATACAAGAGAAGCAGCAGTTTAATAAATGGAACCAAGTAATGAGAGGATAATCCTAAAACACAAACTCTAAGGAATATCAGAAAATCAGCCCAGTAAAGTAGCTAATGTGCTGGACTGCAAGGCTGAGGAATTGATTTCAAGTCCTGACTGTCATGAACTAGCTGTGGGACTCAAGAAAGTTTTTTTAACCTCTCTAGCATTCCATTTTCTCATCTAAAAAAAATGAAAGGAGTTGGGCTAAAAAGAGAACTATTTCCATATGTTAAATAATAACGGCACCACATATGTCCTATCATTCATTTCCCACAGACAGGCTTTCTCGTTTGCTCCATTTTACACATGAGGAAACCGGGAAACCAAGCACCAGAGATGGGACTTGCACCTAGATCTTCTGACTGCAAGCTCAGGGTTCTTTGCGTTTCACCATGCTGCCTACCACCCAGATCTCAAATCCTATAAGCATTTTCTTGGAAATGAGTATGCACTTATTTAGTGTCCAGAATACATGGGACACTCTCTAAAGAAAAAAAAGAAAAAAAAACAACCTCTTATTTGTTTTGAGCTAGTCGCAGTTTATGCAGTTTACGTAGAAGGCAGCAAAATAGAATGATTAAGAGTATCAGCTTTAGGGTCATTTACTAGGTATGTAACTCCTGGCAAGTTAACATCTCTGAGCCTCAGTTTCCTCATTTGAAGCTGGAAGTAATTTAGAAAATGGAAGTGATGATAGTACTTCCTTTCCAGGAATCTTGTCAGAATTGTGAGAGATAGGGCCTGTCAAGCATTCAGCACACGGCTTGGCATAAAATTGGGCTAAAGAAAGTTCATTTACTATTACTTGTGAGTGCATTGGGTAGGCAGTGAGAAGCAGTATAGCATGGTAGTTAAAAGTATGGAGGCCCTGGGTTCAAATCCCAGCTCTGCCACGTATTAGCTGTTTACCTTAGACAAGTTACTTACAGTCTCTGTGATTTCATGTTCTTATCTGTGTAAATGGGATGGGTCACACTAGTACCTACCTTGTAAGACTGTTTTGAGGTGTAAATGAACAAATGCACTTAAGATGCTAAGGCCAGTGTCTGGCACACATAAGAAACCGTTGTACATGTTAGCTGTTGAGATTGTCCTCTTGGATGACTCTTTTTCTTTCCTTCAGCAAATCCCAAGTTTATCATTGCAAACAATTGCAAGACCACTTTGGAATATATTCCCACTTACTTCAAACCCATGTCAAAGGAGATGGCCCTCATGATGGTCACCTCACTCACCTTTGACTTGAGACTTTGATCCCATCTGTTCTGATAAGTGTGCTATAATTGTCTCAACTAACTTTGCATCTTGGTGTTGCCAGGATTCCTCTGTGGAGCAAAAACCCCACTAGCAAGTGCCGAGCCAGCTCTGGGATGGACAGCAGGAGTTGTCAAGGCTAGCCAGAGTCAGTTGAGGCTTGCACCGCAGGGCCCTGTGGAGTCCAAGTTCCAATTTAAAGATCTTGGACCTCCTGAAAGGCACAGATAGGAGAATGCTCCCTGGCTGACAGTGGGACTCCTCCCAAGACTTCCGAGAGAGAGCTGCCTGGAGGGTGACGTAAGGTATGGCATAGAGTTACAACAATTCCGAGCCCCTAAATCTTGTGTTCTGACCCCTCGGCTGAGCTCCACACACAGCTGGTCTTCTGGCTGTGCCTGCTTCCATCATTGGTTCCTGCTTAAAGCACATGTTTTCTGCTCTGCAAGTGCACTCATTGCATCTGGGAATGCACGAAAGCTCCTGCCTCCAGCTTCTCAAGATACTAAACACACCTTACAAACATGTGTCTTTCTATTGTCAAAGAACGCAGCATGGAATGTTTGGGACAGATGGTTTAAAAGAAGCCCCAGTCAACAATACCAACTAAAAAATCACATCCTTACTGAGGTGGGGGCTCAAGAAAGCATTTCTCCAGGCTGTCGCACGTAGGCCACACACTCATCTTCCACACTGGTTGAAAGCATCTAGAACCTGGTGCCACGGACTCCTGAAGTCACCAGAGGCTAAGCAAAGCCATCTTCCTGAAGCATTTATTTTATCTAAGGGAAGCAAAAATAAAAAGCTTTACCTTTGCCTTAAGAATATAAAATATACTTAATATAAATGTGGCAATTAGTATAACGAAACTCATAGTTCAAATGAATTTTTTAGATAAGACGCAAGATTTGGTAGTAAGTTTGCATCAGAGTTAGTAAGTTTGCCGCCGTAAGGGGTGTTTCTACAAGAAAGCTTTAAACATTTTGGGCCTTAGTCACGGTCTGAAGTGCAAGAGAGAAGACAGCACCACAGAGGCTGGAGTGCTGGGTGTGGGGTCCAGAGGCCTGCAGGTGGGCCTAGTCTCTGCCACCTCCTTGCTGTGTGACCTCAGCACTCCTCTAGAAGGTCTAGCGGGAATGTTGGTCTAACAGCGATGTTAATCCTGGTCCCCTGTGCCTCCCATGGCTGCTGTGAGAGTCAAATGAGACAATGCGTGTGAAAAGAGCCTTGGAAACGGCAGAGTGTTCCATAAATGTAAGTTCTTATGATTCAGCCTTGTTGTTTTTGGAAAGCCTCTTTCATTTTATAGATCACATGTATTCTCCCTGCCTCCCATAGTCAGATCAAAAGTGTTTGCCTTTCCCTTCAGAGCAAGGAACCTCTGATCTGACACGAAGCAATGAAGTCAGCAAGCTTCCTCTCACCCAGCTTTATGCCCCAGCCTTGGGAGAAGCACGCTCCCTGCCAGCCCGCGCCACCTCGTTCTGAGGGGAAGTTAGTCACCACTGTCTGAATTTCATTATGCAGGTCTCCAGACAAGCAGAGGGGAAAAGTGCAAAGGAGCAGGTCAGCGTCTGAAATGTGAGAGGGTAGCAGTCTCTGAAGTGTATGGGAATGGGAGGAAACCTAATACTGCTCCCAAGGGGAGGGGGAGCATTGCATCATGTGGAAATAATTGCAGGCGGTCAGCAGAGCCTGGGGTTTGGAGAGGTGGGATAGCCCACTGACCCACTTGCAAAAGGGCTTTGACACTTTTCTGTTGTAAAGTGTACTTGCATGGGGACACTAATACATCAGCCTGGGTGCCTGCAGGGACTAGAGATTAGAGCAGGTCCTAAGAGACTAGATTATATGGGGTTCTGCTAGCAAGTGGTTTGAACCCAAACTAGAATTCTGAAAGGAGCCCCAGAGTTGAGAACTGGAGAGGATGGGGCCCACCAATTAGTCAAAATTACCATTTATTGATGTATTATTTAATACATCCTAAGTACATACTTCAGTTGATCCTTACAATAACCCTATAGGTAGGAATTATCATCCCCATTTTATGTACAAAGAAACAGACTCAATGAGTTGAGCGACTTTTCTGAGAGCACAGAGCTAGTAGGAGGCTGAGGCAGAGTGTGAATCCAAACCTGTGCAACTGCAGATTTCTTGATTGGAAACTCTTTGATACACCCATCTTTAAGTAGAAAGAGGAGCCATGGTGGGAATTGGGTGGAATACGGACCAAAGTGCAAACACAAAAGGAACAAAGGAGGAAGATCTGGATTTCTGCCATGTTGCCGACTTGCTCTGGGCTGGAGAAAACATGAGTATGGTTTCTTCTGTGTGTTTGTAATGTAAGCGTTGGCCGCCTTTCCCCAGTAGGTAACCAATGGCCATCCAGCAGAGTTTCTGTGGGGCTGGGTGAGAGTGGGGCAGCCACTATTAGAAGGAAATGGAAAAGCCGCAAGCATAGGAAACAGGGCGTGATAGAGGGGAGCAGACTTCCTGTCACTGATGAGATTTTCCTCTGGTGCTTTTGTCAGCTCTCTATTGCTACAATAATGCTGCATAACAAACCATCCCAATGTCTAGTGTCTTTAAGCCCAGCCATATACTATTTCTCATGCATCTAGGAGCTGGCTGAGCAACCGTGCTGATCCAGGATGGGCTCAAAGTATGCAGCTGAGCTTATTATGTGACTGCCCACAGCTGGAAGGTCTGCTGGAGTTGGCTGATCTAAGATGGCCTTAGCTGGGAATATGCATCTCTGCTTCATGTCATGTCTCATCTTCCAGCAGGCTAGTTCAGGATTGTTCTCCTAATAAAGGCAGAGGGGCAAAAGAGAGTGGAAATGTTCAAGAACTCTTGATCTTAGAATTGACCAAGATGGCCGGCACGGTGACTTACACCTGTAATCCCAGCACTTTGGGAGGCGGAGGCAGGTGGATCACAAGGTCAGGAGTTCAAGACCTGCCAAGATGGTGAGATCCTGTCTCTACTAAAAGTACAAAAATTAGCCAGGCGCAGTGGCAGGCTATAATCCCAGCTACTTGGGAGGCTGAGGCAGGACAATCACTTGAACCTGGGGGCTGGAGGTTGCAGTGAGCCAAGATCGTGCCATTGCACTCCAGCCTGGGCAACAGAGTGAGACTCCAACTCAAAAAAAAGAACTGACCAAGAGGTCTTGGTTTAAGACCTTAGGCTTGGAACTGACATACCATTACCTCTGCCACATTCTACTGGCTAAAACTAAGTCACAGGACAGCCCAGATTCAAGGGGTAGGGAAATAGACTCTATTTCTTAATGGAGTTGCTGGCAAAGTCACAGTGCAAAGTGCTTGAAGAATTGCAGCCATTTTTTGCAATCAATCTGACATGGAAACCCATCCCAGTCCCAAAAATAGATGAAAGGCAGTGGCATTTCCCAATATTCTGGACTATGCCCACTTCCCTACCAAAAACCCTTTGCCCACTAACTGCCATTTCCCTGCCCAGTCTGTCTGTCTTATTAACACTAGACTGGGAAGGGAGAGATATAATGACTCTAGAATTGGGCAGATAAAACAATGTGTCTGACTTCTTTTTTAGAGATACTAAAATTCAGACTCTTTACCCACTGACTTCATCGCTGTAGTTTTTATAACTATGAAAGTTTCATTAGAAAGTATACTTAAACTTTCTCAGTGAGCCATCCCAGCCTGGCCATACTTGTATGAGAATGCTGTCAAATTCCGGGAAACAGATGTTCATTTAATAAGATGAATTTTTACTAATACTTCCACCCCACTGTTAATACTATGTTTGTGATTTGAATTTAAGACACTAAACTTGGGCAATTTATTTCCTACAATGTGGCTGAGATCATAGGCTTCCCAGAGGTACACCTTTGAAATCCCCTACATATGAAACTATTGGCATGATATTTGAAATTTTTATGCCAAGAAGTGACTATTACAATGTATTGGAAAGAGCAATGGGCTTGGAATCAGAAGACTTGGTTGGTGCTGAAGTCAATGGAGCATAGTGGTCAGGCATACTCTCTGATGTCCCATTGCCTGGATTTGAATTCTGGCTCTGTCATATGCATTATATAGCCTTGGGCAGGTTACTTAGCCTCTCTGTGTCTCAATTCCCCCATCTATTAAATGGGGATAATAAAACTACCAACCCCACAGGGATAATATAATTCAAATTAAATGCCGAGAACAATGTACACAGGAGTACATACCACCAGAGCATTGTCTATAGTTACTGGCTTAACTCTTGCTGCCTGGATATCATCTGTAAAGTGGGAGCAATATTCCCTGTCAAACCTACAGCACTAACTTTACTGGATCCTTCAACTTCAGACCTCAGATGGGCTTTCCTGTCCCTGAAACCGTCTTGGAAACAAACCTTGGTTCAGGCTGACCCACTAAGGATAGGGCATTTGGAAGGAGAGAGTGGGATCCAGTCATTCCTCTACTGGTTTTCTTCTATTTCCTCGTCTGTGTCATTAATTCCATGCTAGCATACTCTTCTGTGTTCCTTCCAGGTGCTATGCTCAGCTAATCTGCACTGCTCTCAGGAAGCCAATAGAAATACACGAAGGGATTCCTTCTCACTTCCCGCCCCCCCTCTTCTTCTGTGTTCCTTCCAGGTGCTACGCTCAGCTAATCTGCACTGCTCTCAGGAAGCCAATAGAAATACATGAAGGGATTCCTTCTCACTTCCCGTCCTCTCTGTTTCATCAGCCATCATCTGGAAAGGCAGGACACCTACTCTAAATAACCTGTGGCCACTCTACCCCTGAACATACAAGAAGAAGTCAGCTTGTTGTGTGTGGCTTCCCTGCCCTTGGAGTCATTCCCTTCCAAGTCTCCGTCTTTGTTTAACCCTGAGCCTAGGGAGACTGAAGAGTGCACAACCTCCCCAAGAGCTGAGAAATAATTTCTGTGCTATCTGAAAGGCAAGACATGGAGGAGCAAATGAGCCTTCAAAACACAAATGTGCACTTTCATTTGGGGACTGCTTCTTAGGTACTTTTACCAAGTCCTGGCAACCCTCGTTAATTGATATTTCCTCAAAGTGCATGTTATTCTCCATTTCTACTACTCATAGCTTAGTTCTGGTCTCACCCTTAGGTCTGATTCACTTGGAACATGGCAACTGTTTCCTCCCTGCTTCATCTTCTCCTTTGATGCCAGAGAAAATTTGTTAATTAGCCATTTTTCAGTAGTTGTCCAGCACCTACAAGATAGTCAAAGCCTTGCATGTGTGACCTCTTACAGGTCACCTGTGGTTTTCCTCCATCCCCATGATATGCCACTTCCTCTTAAACAAGTCTCACTGCAACCAAATTGAACCCCTCCCCATGCCCTTAACCCAAAATGCCCTTTCCCATGAAATGTCTTTTCCTTACTTCTATTCTCTCAAGCTTATGTCCTTTTTGCTTAGGATTGCTTTGGCTATTCAGGCTGTTTTTTGGTTCTATATGAATTTTAGGATTGCTTTTTCTAATTCTGTGAAAAATAACATTGATATTTTGAAAGGAATTGCATTGAATCTGTGGATTCCTTCAGGTAGTAGGGTCATTTTTAACAACATTGATTCTTCTGATCAATGAGCATGGGATATTTTTCCATTTGTTTGTGTCATCTGCAATTTTTTTCATCAGTGTTTTGTAGTTTTCATTGTAGAGATCTTTCACCTCCTTGGTTAGACATATTCCTAGGTATAAAATATCTTTTAGTCTACTCTTTATCAGGGAAATTTTAGTGCCATTTAGTCCTTCATAATCCCCAACTGTACAACAGGTTACTCATGCCTTTCATCCCACCTGTCTCTACTCTACTCCTTTTCTCTTCCCTTCCCTCCCTCTCTGCCTCCTCCCCCTCCCCTGTCCCCTTCCTCCTCTTCCTTTTCTTCTTTTCCTTCTTCTTCTTCTCTTTCTCCTCTTCTTCCTGTTCCTCCTCCTCCTCTTCTTTCCTCTTCCTCTTCTTCCTAAAACCTCATAAACCAATTTCTGCTAGCTCCTGCAGCTCCTTCAGTTTTTTCACTGTTCATAGAATGAAAGAGAGTTAGGACTTTGCTCTGGATTAGGCTTTGGCTTAAGGGATGGTTGTGTCTGGTTCTTCTATCCAGACCACTCGAACTTTCTCCATATCAGTAATAAGGCTGTTTTGCTTTCTTATCATTTGTGTGTTCCTTGGAGTCAAACTTTTAATTTTCTTCAAGAACTTTTTCTTTGCATCCACAATGTCGCTATTAAGCACAAGAGGCCTAGCTTTTGGCCTGTCTCAGCTTTCAACATGCCTTCCTCGTTAAACTTAATTATTTATAGTTTTTTAAAGTGAGAGACTTGTGATTCTTCCTATCACTTGAACTCTTGGAGACCATTGTAGGACTATTAATTGACCTAATTTTAATATTGCTGTTTCTCAGGGAATAGGGAGGCCCAAGGAGAGGGAGAGATATGGGAGAATGGTGGGTCTTTGGAGCAGTCAGAATGCACACATTTGGCCAGGCACAGTGGCTCACACCCATAATCCCACACTTCCATCAATCATCCTCCCCACAGGAACACCAAATTTAACATCCATACAAAAAAGCACCTTCAGAAGAACCGAAAATCAAGTGAGCAATCACAGTAACTAATTTTACCTATAGATTCCAGAAAAATATAATGAAGAAGGCAGGAAAGACAGTCTTGAATTGCCAACACCACCTCTCCTCAATCCTCCAGCAGTGGCTGCAGGGCATGGAGAGAGAATCTGTGCACTTGAGGGAGGGAGAGCACCGTGATTGTGGAACTTTGCATTGGAACTCAGTGCTGCCAACACTGGGCAGAACAATGTTCATGGAGGGAGCATTTAGGCAAGTTGTAGCCAGAGGGAAATCATCCATTCCAGCAGTTGGAACTTGAGTTTCAGCATGCCTCACCACCACAGGCTAAAGTGCTCTGGGGTTCTAATAAATTTGAAAAGCAGTCTAGGCCACAAGGACTGCAACTCCTGGGTAAGTCCTAATGCTGTGCTGGGGTCAGAGCCAGTGGAGTTGGGGTATGCAACCTAATGAGACACAAGCCAAAGCAGCTAAGAGAGTGCTTGCACCACCCCTCCCCAACCCCAGGCAGCATAGCTTGTAGCTCTGAAAAAGACCCCTCCTTCCACTTGAGGAGAGGAGAAGGAAGATTAAAGAGGACTTTGTCTTGCAATTTGGATACCAGCTTGGCAACAGTAAGATAGGGCAGCAGGCAGAGTCCTGAGACTCCCATTTCAGAATCTATCTCCTGGGCAACCTAGACACACCCTGGACCAGAAGGGAACCCAGTACCTTGAAGGGAAGGACTCGGTCCTGGCAGGATCCATCACCTGCTGACTAAAGAGCCCTAAGCCCTTAAGCCCTTAATAAACAGCAGTGATACCAAGGTAGTACAATACGGGCATTGGGTGAGACTCTGAGACATGGTGGCTTCAGGTGTGACCCAGCACATTCACAGCTGTGGTGACTATGAGGAGGGACTCCTTCTGCTTGAGAAAAGCAGACAGAAGAGTAAAGGGGACTTTTTCTTACAGCTTAGGCACCAGCTCAGCCATAGTGGAGTAGAGCACTAAGCAGGCTCTTGGGGTCCCCAGCTCTGGGCCTTGGCTTTGGATAGCATTTCTGGACCTGCCCTGGGGCAGAGGGGAGCCCACTTCTCTGAAGGGTGAGTCCAGGCCTGGCAGCATTCACCACAAGCTGACTGGAGAGCCCTAGGGCCTTAAGTGAACATTGGCAGTAGCCTGATAGTACTTCCCACTAGCTTGTGATGATGATGGACAGACGGAGAGACTCTTCTGCCTGGGAAAAGGGAAGGGAAGAGTGGAAGGACTTTGTCTTGTGGCTTGGGTACCAGCTCAATAGAGTAAAGGTAGTTTCTAGGGTTTTCAACTCCACGCTTTGGCTCCTGGGTGGCATCTCTGGACCTGCCTGGGGCCAAAGGGAATGAACTTGTTGCCCTGAAGGGAAGGACACAAGCCTGACTTGCTTTGCCACTTGCTGATTATAGAGCCCTAGGTCCTTCAGAGAACATAGGCGGTAGCCAGGTAGTTTTACAGTGGGCCTTCAGTGAGACACGGTGCCATGCTAGCTTCAGGCCTGACCCAGTGCAGTCCCAGTGGTAGTGGCCACAGAGGTGCTTGTGTCATCCCTTCCCCAGCTCCAGAGAGTTAGCACAGACAGAGAGACTTTGTTTGTTTGACAGAAAGGAAGGGAAGAGAACAAGAGTCTCTGCCTGGTAATCCAGAGATTTCTTTCAGACCTTATTCAAGACCTCCAAGGTGGTATCTCCACAAGTCTTCAAGAAACACAATGTTACTGGGCTTGGGGTGCCCCCAATGCAGGTGAAGCTGCAGTGGCCAAAACCTCAAATCACAACACCCAAGTGGACACTTGTGTTGTGTACCTGGAAAGCCTTCCCAAAAGGACAGGTATAAACAAGCCCAGACTGTGAAGACTACCATAAATACTTAACTCTTCCATGCTCAGACACTGATGAGCATCCACAAGCATCAAGGCCATCCAGGAAAACATGACCTCAACGAACGAACTAAATAAGGCACCGGGGCCAATTCCAGAGAGAGAGAGAATTCACTGTTTTGAGGAAACTCAAAGAAATCCAAGATAACACAGAGAAGGAATTCAGATTCCTATCAGATACATTTAACAAAGAAATTAAAATAATTAAAAAGAAACAAACAAATTCTGGAGTTAAAAAAAATGCAGTCAACATACTGAAGAATGCATCAGCATCTCTTAATAGCAGAATTAATCAAGCAGAAAAAAGAATTAGTGATCTTGACGACATGCCATTTGAAAATACACAGTCACCTAATCAGCTACCAGTGTGGCTAGAATAAAGCAGGCAGAAGAAAGTGGAAGGGACTGACTTGCTGAGTCTTCTGGGCTTCACCTTTCTCCCATGCTGGATGCTTCCTGCCCTCGAACATCAGACTCCAGGTTCTTTGGCTTTTGTACTCTTGGACTTACACTAGTATTTCTGGTAAAGAGAGGGTTTTGGCATGTTGCCCAACCTGTTCTCAAACTCCTGAGCTCAAGCAATCCTCCTGCCTTAGCTTCCCAAAATGCTGTGATTACAGGCATGAGCCACCATGTCTGGCCTCTAGTTTTTTTTATGTAGACTCTTTCAGCTGTAAATTTCCCTCTTCATACTGAGAACTGATAAGAACTCTGTCTCCCCTTTTATAAAACTTTTTGCTGTTCCTGTTTATGTCTTATTGTATTTTTTATGTCTTGAAAAGTTGTTGTAGATATTATTTTTGATAGGTTCATCTTTTTGACTTTCTACTTGTGACGTTTAATATTAAGTGTCAACTTGACTGGACTGAAGGATACAAAGTATTGGTCCTGGGTGTGTCTGTGAGGGTGTTGCCAAAGGAGATTAACATTTGAGTCAGTGGACTGGGAGAGGCAGACCCACCCTCAATCTGGGTGGGCAACATGTCAAAACCCTGTCTCTACCAAAAATACAAAAAAGAAAAAATTAGTTGGGCATGGTGGCACACACCTGTAGTCCCAACTAATCAGGAGGCTGAGGTGGGAGGATAGTTTGAGCCTGAGAGGTTGAGGCTGCAGTGAACCAAAATCAAACCACTGCATTCCAGCCTGGGCGACAGACTGAGACTCTGAAAAAAAAAGAAAAAAGAAGGAAAGAAAGAAAGAGAGAGAGGGAGGGAGGGAGGGAGGGAGGAAGGGAAAGAAAAGAAAGAAAGAAAGAGAAAGAAAGAAAGAAAGAGAGAAAGAGAGAGAGAAACACTTCAAATAAGCAATCTAATGATGCATCTTAAAGAAGTAGAAAAGCAACAGCAAACCAAACCCAAAGTTTGTAGAAGAAAAGAAATAATAAAAATCAAAGCAGGGCCGGGCATGGTGGCTCACGCCTGTAATCCCAGGACTTTGGGAGGCCAAGGCAGGTGGATCACAAGGTCAAGAGATCGAGACCATCCTGGCCAACGTGGTGAAACCCCATCTCTACTAAAAATATAAAAATTAGCTGGGCATTGTAGTGCACGCCTGTAGTCCCAGCTACTCAGGAGGCTGAGGCAGACAATCACTTGAACTTTGGAGGCAGAGGTTGCAGTGAGCTAAGATCATGCCACTGTACTTCAGCCTGGTGACAGAGCAAGACTCCATCTCAAAAAAAAAAAAAAATCAAAGCAAAAATAAAACTGAAATGAAGAAAACAATATAAAAATCAACAAAACAAAAAGTTGTTTTTTAAGTAAGATAAACAGAATTGATAAACCTTTAGCCAGACTAAGAAAAAAAGAGAGAAGACCCAAATAAATAAAATCAGAGATGAAAATGGAGATATTACAACTGATCCTATAGAATTTCAAAGCCTCTTTAGAGGTCACTATGAGCGACTATATGGCAATAAATGGGAAAACCTAAAATAAATGGATAAATCCCTAGACACATACAACCTATCAAGATTGAATCACGAAGAAATCCAAAACCGGAACAGACTACTAACAAGTAACAAGATCGAAGTCCTAATAAAAAGTCTCCCAGCAAAGAAAAGCCTGGGATCTGATGGCTTCACTGCTCAGTTCTATCAAATATTTAAAGAAGAACTAATACCAATTCTACTCAAGCTATTCTGAAAAACAGAGGAGGAGGGAATGCTTCCTAACACATTCTACAACGTCTTCTTATCAAAACCAGAAAAGACAAATTAAAAAAGAAAACTACAAGCCAATATCCTGTAGTTTTGATGAGCATTGACACAAAAATCCTCAACAAAATACCAGCAAACTGAATTCAACAGGACATTAAAAAGATCATTCATAATGACCACATGGGATTTATTCCAGGGATGCAAGGATGGTTCAACATAGGCAAATCAATCAAAGTGACACATCATATCAACAGAATAAGGGACAAAAACCATACAATCATTTCAATTGATACTGAAGAAAATTTGATAAAATTGAACATCCCTTCACAATAAAAATCTTCAAAAAACTGAATATAAAACCTCAACATAATAAAAGCCATATACAACAGACCCATAGCTAGTATCACACTGAATGGGAGAAAACTGAAAGCCTTTCCTCTAAGATCTGGAACATGACAAGTATGCTTACCTTCATCATTTTTATTCAGCATAGTCCTGGAATTCCTAGTCTAGTCCTGGAATTCCTAGTCAGAGCAATCAGACAAGATAAATAAATAAAGAGCATCCAAACTGGAAAGGAAGAAGTCAAATTATCCTTGTTTGTAGATGATATGATCTTATATTTGGAAAAACCTAACAACTCCAAAAGAAACTATTAGAACTGATCAACAAATTCAATAAAGTTGCAGGATACAAAATCGACATGCAAAAATCAGTAGCATTCCTATATGTCAACAGTGAACAATCTGAAAAAGAAATTAAGAAAGTAATTTCATTTATAATAGCTACAAATATAACTAAATACCTAGGAATTAACTTAAAGAAGTGAAAGATCTCTACAATGAAATCCATAAAACATTGATGAAAGAAATTGAAGAGGACACACAAAAAAATGGAAAAATATTCCATGTTTACGGATTGGAAGAATTGATATTGTTAAAATGTCCATGCTACTCAAATCAATGCAACCCCTGTCAAAATACCAATAAAATTCTTCACAGAAATAAGAAAAGTCCTTTAATTTATATAGAACCACAAAAGACCCAGAATAGCTAAAGCTATCATGAGCAAACAGAATAAAACTGGAGGAATTACATTACCTGACTTCAAATTATACTACAGAGCAACAGTAACCAAAACTGCATGGCACTGGCATAAAAACAAAAACATAGACCAATGGAACTGAATAGAGGGCCCAGGAACAAATCCATACATCTACAGTGAAATGATTTGCTACAAAGATTCCAAGAACATACATTGGGGAAAGGACAGTCTCTTTAATAAATGATGTTGGGGCCAGGCGCAGTGGCTCATGCCTATAATCCTAGCACTTTGGGAGGCTGAAGCAGGTGGATTGCCTGAGCTCAGGAGTTCGAGACTAGCTTGGGCAACACGGTGAAACCCCATCTCTACTAAGAATACAAAAAAATTAGCCAAGCGTGGCAGCTTGCACCTGTAGTCACAGTTACTTGGGAGGCTGAGGCAGGAGAATTGCTTGAACCCGGGAGGCCGAGGTTGCAGTGAGCCGAGATTGCACCACTGCACTCCAGCCTGGGTGACAGAGTGAGAATCCATCTCCAGTAAATAAATAAATGAATAAATAAATAGTTTTGGGAAAATTGGATATCCATATGCAGAAAAATGAAACTAGACCCTTCTTTCTTGCCATATACAAAAATCAAATCTAAATGGATTAAAGACTTAAATCTAAGACCTCAAACTATCAAACTACTACAAGGAAACATTGGGGAAACTGTCCAAGACATTGACCTGGGCAAAGATTTTTTGAGTAATACTCCACAAGCACAGGCAACCAAAGCAAAAATGGACAAATGGGATCACATCAAGTTAAAAAGCTTCTGTGTGCCAAAGAAAACAATCAACAAAATAAAGACACAACCCACAGAATAGGGGAAAATATTTGCAACTATTCACCTGACAAGGGACTAATAACCAGAACACATAAGGAGTTCAAACAACTCTGTAGGAAAATATCTAATAATCTGATTTATAAAAGGGCAAAAGAGGCCAGGTGCAGTGGCTCACTCCTATAAACCCAACACTTTGGGAGGATGAGGCAGGTGGACAGCTTAGCCCAGGAGTTCGAGATCAGCCTGAGCAACAAGACGAAACCCTGTCTCCACACAAAAAATACAAAATTTAGTAGGGCATGGTGGTGCGTGCCTGTAGTCCCCGCTAATCAGGAGGCTGAGGTGGAAGGATAGCTTGAACCTGGGAGGTTGGGGCTGCAGTGAGCCATGATTGCACCACCGTACTCCAGCCTGAGTGACAGAGTAAGAACCTGTCTCCAAAAGAAAAAGAAAAAAAAAGGCAAAAGATCTGAATAGACATTTCTCAGAAGAAGACACCTTTTCAGATATATGAAAAGGTGCTCAAAATCATTGATCCTCAGAGAAATGCAAATCAAAACTACAACGAGATCATCTCACTCCAGTTAAAATGGCTTTTATTTAAAAGACAGGCAATAACAATTGCTGGCAAGGGTGTGGAGAAAAGGGGACCCTTGTATCCAGTTTTGGGAATGTAACAACTACCATGGAGAACAGTTTGGAGGTTCCTCAAAAAATTAAAAATAGAGCTACCAAATGACTCAGCAATCCTATTGCTAGGTGTATACCCCCAAAGAAAAGAAATCAGTATATCGAAGTGATATCTGCAGCCTCGTGTTTAATGCAGCACTATTCACAATAGCTAAGATTTGTAAACAACATAAGTGTCCACTGACAGAAGAATGGATAAAGAAAATGTGATACGTCTACACAATGGAGTACTATTCAGCCATAAAAAAGAACGAGATCTTGTCATTTGCAATAACATTGCTGAACTGGAGATCATTATTTCAAGTGAAATAAGCCAGGCACAGAAAGACAAACTTTGCATGTTCTCACTTATTTGTAGGAGCTAAAAATTAAAACATTGAACTCATGAAGATAGAGAGTAGAATGATAGGCTGGGAGGGGTAGTGAGGGTGGCAGAGGGTAGGGGGAGAATGGGGATTAATGGGTACAAAAATATAGAATGAATAATCTCTGGTGTTTGATAGCACAACAGGATGACTGTAGTCAACAATAATTTAATTGTACATTTTGAGATAATGAAAAGAGTATAACTGGATTGTTTGTAACACAAAGGATAAATGCTTGAGGTAATGGATACCCCATTTACCCTGATGTGATAATTACATATTGTATCCCTGTATCAAAACATTTCATGTAACTCATAAGTATATACACCTACGGTGTACCCATAAAAAATGTTTAAAATAAAATAAAAATAAAGTGAAGCTTAATAAAATGAGGTGTGCCTATACCCATCTCCTGGAATTGCTGTAGGGATTATTTGAAATGAAGCATGTAGTGTACTAAGGACAGCATCTAGCATATTTCTAATTGAGTATTAGTGAGTGTTTTAACTCCATAAAAATAGCCATTGTTATAATTTCAAGCGATCATTGCTCAGAATCATCAAGTTTAATAGAAACTACTTGAAAATTAATGTTCAGAGATATAATAATTCAAAGAGACCTCTAATAATTTTCAGCTCAGTTAAAAAAAAAAATGTCTGTATACAACACTTTAGTTGTTGGAATACGTATAAACACATCTTCACGTCTCACCCTGAAGGGTCCGTAGAGTTGCCATGTGAGAAACAGCTTCATTTTAATATTGTGGAGTATCTGCCAAGAGGAATTTTGGGTTAAGCCTCATATTTGAAACCACTGTTGGTTTTGTATGTCCCTGGCAGCTTCATCCAATGAGCTGTATCTCCCAATTGGCATCATAAGGGCCCCTCTTTGTGCCTAAGTTTCATTGCTGCAGAGGATGAACACCCATTGACTTGGGTGTTTCAACATGCCCGAGTCAGACATCTTCCCCAGGTGCCTTGGAAAAATGTCTCTCTTGGTCAACTGCCCTAAGAAATCTCATTGCATGTCTCTTCTTTGGGCCTCAAACATCTTTCCCATTCTGACTTACATTTTAGACTCTTTAAAAAAGTTTTCTTCTGGAAAAATCCTTCCTGACATTGAATTAATGCCTTTAAAAGGGGTTCCAGTAAGCTATAATTTCTTATGTGCTCCCTTTGGGGAAAAATGATGATTTTTTGAAATATAATGAACCCAGAAGTTTCCCCATCCATAAAATTAGAGCAAACCTTAAATAAGGTAAATGTCTGAACTCAGGGAAATCTTCAGAATGAAGTGTCACAGTCCTCCCTCTGGGTGGAAATAAAAAACCGAGGCTCACCTCCACCCTGAGCTTCCCATGGTGAAATTGTTGTCATATACCCCATATTTGAAGTGAAACCACCTTCAAATACCCTTCAAACTGGATGAAATTCATCCAGCTGTTTTCACATGTTGTGATGCCAAGGAAACAGAGAGAAACTGAATCATGGTTATGTAGCTGCTGCTGCTGGTGGTGGTGGATAATGAGCCAGTGGACATGTGAGACTGTCAGCCTGGCTTAAAGGCCCTGAGCAGTGGTGGACAGTACCTGCACCCGGCGAGCCTTCAGCAAATGCTGCTGTTATGTGAAAGACCCAGAGTGCAAATACACATACACCCCATCATTATCTCCATCAAAAACAAGTGAGGAGACACAGGCAAAGTAAAAAGACCGCTGGAAAATACACCCAATGTCAGTCACAGTTGTAGTTGGGCACAGGGATTCTTTCCCTTTCTGCTTTTCAGTATTTTCTCATTTTTCTTGAATAAACAAGTATTATGTTTATTATGAAAACAGCACAGGGTGTTATTCAATTTTGAAAGATATTTTTAAGAAGCTGTACTTGGTCTACTCTCAGTCTTTACAAATCAGATATTTTCCAGACCTCTGAAATGTTCTGTGAGAAGGCACATGAGGAAAATTTTTGAAAACTGACAGGGAACCATCCTCTGGCAATAAGGCTAATTGTCTTTCTTTCCTTCTTTTTCTTTTTTCTCTGTCTTTCTCCCCTTCCCTCTTTTCTTTCTTTCTTCTTTCTTTTTTTGGTGGGCCAGGGGTGGGACAAATGGAACTAAATCAATGATTTACAGCTGTGAGAGTTGCCACATTTATTTCTTTAATTAGTTTTTCTACCAACATTTTCTATTGCCAAAGCTTCCTGTGCAAAATGAAAACATAAACATTCAGAAGTTGTTATTATTTTTGTAAGCAAAACAAAAATTAATTTATCCTAAAAGAAACCAGACCGTGTGCGTCAATTTTTTTAAGTTCCTCTTTTACACTAGGATATTCAGTAGCAAAAACTGCTAGAATTCTTTTCATAGAATCCAAGCAATGTGAAAGGCGTTGGCCTCCGTTAAACTCCTGACCAGCCCAACTAGTGAATAAAGTAAACAAAAATCCCACAACTAAAGCTTGATTTTATGCTCCAGCTGTGGGACAGGATGTGGATATTTTAAAACAAACAAGCCAACAACAAAATGCAACCACCACCACCAATTCCCAAGCACCAGGGTGTGGTCCCAGTTCCTCAGAGCAACACGCGTCCTTCTTTCCCAAAGTACTCCTGCAATAAATCCTTGATGAAACATGACTCAGAACTCCTTGACTGGGGGAGCTGAGCTGGAATTCCCCTGGCATTAATGAAAAGCTCTGACTCAGGTGGTATGCGTGAACAGACTTAGCACAAGTTGGTATGGCAGTTGACAATCTGCACTGAGGAGAATATTACTGTTCTCCTGTGATAGGCACAGTCGTGACATTTTGTAGAGAAAGGAGGGAAGGGAGTCTTCTCACATATTTTGTCTCATTTCATCTGCACAACAACCCTATGAGGTGAGGATTATTGTTCCCATTTTACAGATGAGGAAACTGAGACCTCAAGACACAAAGTGACTTGAATGAGAGTTACCCAAAAAGTTAGTGACAGAGCCAGAAATAAATCCAGATCCCCATAACAATTGCCCAGTAAGAAAGGAACAGAAATTCCCTGGTGTGAAGGATGCATTCCAGGAATCTCTATTAGGAATTCAGGATGCATTCCAGAAATTCTCAGACATGTTATTTTTTCTTTCTTTCTTTCTTTCTTTCTTTCTTTCTTTCTTTCTTTCGTTCTTTTTCTTTCTTTCTCTTTCTCTCTTTCTTTCTTTCCTCTTCTTCTTTCTTCTTTCCTCCTCCTCTTCCTCCTCCTCCTCCTCCTTCTTCTTCTTCTTCTTCTTCCTTCTCCTTCTCCTTCACCTTCTCCTTCTCCTTCTTTCTCTTCTTCTTCTTCTTTTTCTTCTTTATTCTGTTTTTACAGGATCTGACTCTGTCACCCAGGCTGGAATGCAGTGGTGCCATCATGGCTCACTGCAGCCTTGACCTCCCAGGTTTAAGCAATCCTCCCCACTCACCCTCCTGAGTAGCTGGGACTACAGGCATGCACCATCACACCTGGCTAATTTGTTTTTGTATTGTTTGTAGAGACTGGGTTTCGCCACGTTGCCTAGGCTGCTCTCGAACTCTTGGAGTCAAACAATCCACCCGCCTCCACCTCCCAAAGTGCTAGGATTACAGGAATGAGCCACCGCACCCGGCCTTGTTCTTTACCCAAAAGTTCAAGCATCTTAACCTGACCCTGTGTCAAAGAGGGTTTCTGAATAGTTTAAGGAAAGGTGGAGGGCCGGGTGCAGTGGCTCATGCCTATAACCCCGGCATTTTGGGAGGCTGAGGTAGGAGAATCCCTTGAGACCAGGAGTGCGAGACCAGCCTGGGCAACATAATAAGGCTCCATCTCTACAAAAAATAAATAAATAAATAAATTAGCTGGGCGTGGTAGTGCATGCCTGTAGTCCCAGCTACTTGGGAGGCTGAATGAGGAGAACCGCTTGAGCCCAGGAGGTAAAGGCTGCAGTGAGCTGTGATGGTGCCACTGTACTCCAGCCTGGGTGGCAGAGCTAGATCCTGTCTCAAAACAAAAAGGAAAGAAAAGGTGGAGTTATTTTTTAAATGGCACTTCTGCTGAGTGTGCCTTATGTAGCCTGTCACCATAGCAACCGTAATTTTCTGGTGGCCTAATCCCCAAACGGCCACAGCTCCCTTAGCAGGCTTCATTTTAGCCTGGAGGGTTATGGGTTGGAAGACAATGGGTAAATATTTTAGGACCAACTTGTCATAAAAGAACAGGGAGGCCTGGGAGTGGATTTCCCCCAATCTATTCTGTTCTTGGTTGGAAAACAATCTTTAGGACTGTGCTAGTTCACAGTAAAGGTACCAACTGTTTACTGCCAACTTCAGGTTGCAATGCAGTGTTAAAATCAGGAGAAAATGCTTTTGAAAAAAAAATATATATATATATATATATCATGAGGAAATTTTTTTCAGAAGTAACAGTACATTATTAGGTACCCAGATGATGTGTCTATCCTAAAGCCCCTTAACTACTATAAAACCTTGCCTTTCTAGAATCTCAGCAGGATTTTCGACGAGGCATTAATTAGTTTAGGGAGGAAGAAGGTCAGCATGTGTTCACTTGGAGTAGAGATAGATTTCCTTCTTTTTGAAGAGGAAGAGCAGAGGTGGAAATAGATGACCTAAAATAGATGTAAAAATGTATCCCTTCAACAGGCCTTTATTCCCATAGCTGAACTGCTAATGCTGCAAGCAGGCATGTGCTTCATATGAAAATGACCACTTAATTTTGGCTCTAATTTTCTTTTGGTCATAATTACCTGTTATTATAATAATCTTATTACCACAATACAAAACTCCAGAGGCTGGAGAAAATATAAAAAATCACCACTAATCCTACCACCAACCTGTAACAACGTTTTAGAGGGACTTTTTTCCTTCAAGTCTTTTTCCCTGTATGAGCTTCATTCAGCCATTCAATTAATATTTATTGAGCAACAGCTACAAGTCACACACCGTGCACTTTTCCACTGTGGTAGTCATTGTGGTCGACACAATCTTTTCCCTCTTTTTTACTGAATAGTATGAACAGCTTATATTTCCAGCATTAGAAAAAATAAAGACAACTGAAAAACACTCAAAATTAAACTCTGTTCTTGAGGCCAGAGGTGATGCCCCAGGACCCTCTTGGGATATCCTGGAGGCAAGGGGTAGTGCAGGGTCTGATGTCTGGCTGTTTCGTGTTCATTTCTGCTGGGGAGAGCAGGCTGCTTGAACTGCTTGAAGAGCAGGGCTGGTTACTCATCTCTGGGCAGGTCCATGGCCCCGGTTACACACAAGCCCTCTCGACAGGAGAAGCATCCTCATCTAATAGGAGCAGGCCTTTCCACAACACCCACCCCACACCCTCTCTTACCTTCGCTGACCTGAGGCTTGGGCAGCCCGGAGACCTTAGACACTTTGTCACAGAAAGAGCATAAAACCTCTGGATAGTCCGTGGTGCCCTTGAGCCCTTGGAAAAACCAGCTACCAGCCCCCGCTTGCCAGTGTTGCGCCTGTGACAGTCAGCCTGAGGCTTCACTGCCTGAGTCCCTGGCCCTCTGGCCCCCTGCCCACACGGGGATGTAAATACAAAACCACCACATCTTAGGAATGTGACACCCAGCCTGGGGTTTCCAGTGTCTCCACCCCACCTCCTAGGATCACCAGCACTGTCCTCTCCTGCTTGCCTCCACGCCTCACTCTCTGCCCTCCCCTACCACAGGGCCTAAGCTGCTCTCCTCACAGGTCCACCGGCGCCCCCTATCCAAGCCACTCAAGGGAGCTTGAGCTGATAGAAGATGGTGAAATGGGTCCAGCAGACCCTTGGAGGCCTTCTCATCATGCTAGGGAGCTTGCTGAGGAGAAGGCCCCAAGGAAATGTGGGGTGTTCACTTCTGTGTTCGTCCATTTTGCATTGCTGTGAAGTAATTCCTGAGACTGGGTAACATAAAGACAAGAGATTTATTTGGCTCACAGTTCTGCAGGCTGTACAAGCATGGCACCAGCATCTGCTCAGCTTCTGGTGAGGCCTCAGGAAGCTTTTACTCATGGCAAAAAGCAAGGGGGGAGCAGGCATGGCACATGGCAGGAGAGGAAGCAAGAGAGAGAGTGGGGAGGCCCCAGACTCTTTACTTTTTATACATTTATTTTTTGAGACAAGGTCTTGTTCTGTCACCCAGGCTGGAGTGCAGTAGTACAACCATGGCTCACCGCAGCCTCAACCTCCTGGTCTCAAGTGAGCCTCCTACCTCAGCCTCCCAAGTAGCTGGGACTGCAGGCACACACACCATGCCTGGCAAATTTTTTTTATTCTTTGTAGAGATGGGGTTTCACCATGTTGCCCAGACTAGTCTCGAATTCCTGGGCTCAAGCAGTCCTCCCTACTTGGCCTCTCAAAATGCTGGGATTAAAGGTGTGAGCCACTGCACCTGGTCACAGACTCTTTAATAATTAGATCTCATGGTAATTAACAGAGTGAGAACTCACTCCTTTCCCAAGGACCTCACCAAGATGTTCATGAGGGACCTGCCCCATGACCCAAACACCTCCAATCAGGCCCCACCTCCACACTTCAACATGAGATTTACAGGGGACACACATCCAAACCATATCCACCTCCCTCCCCATTCACTACTCACCACAACTCCTGCCCCCATCCTTGTTCATGGAGTGAGCAGCACAGGTGGAGACTGAAAAAAAAACTCATATTAATAACAATAATAGTCAAAATTTCCTGATGACAACAATGAACCAGGAACAGTAAGTACTAGGTTCTTTATGCATACCAGCTCATTCATTTAATCCTTGGAATACATTGGTTATCATCCCCATTTTATATGTGAGAAAAGTTAGGCTTAGAGGGGTTGTATCACTTTCCCAAGGTCACACAGCTACTAAGTGGAAGAAGTGATTTGTACTTTGGAAGTCTCACTCCAAAGCAGGGTTCCCAATCGCCATCCTATACCACCTCCTGTTCCATTTACTCAGTACCAACTATGTGTCAGGCCTTATGCTAGGTCCTTTATATGGGTGTATTAGTCCATTCTCATGCTGCTATAAGGACATATCCAAGACTGGGTAATTGATAAAGGAAAGAGGTTTAATGGACTCACAGTTCCACATGGCTGGGGAGGCCTCACAATCATGGCAGAAGGTGAAGGAAGAGCAAAGGCACATCTTACATGGCATCAGGCAAGAGAGTGTGTGTAGGGGACCAGCCCTTTATAAAACCATCAGATCTCATCAAATTATTCACTATTATGAGAATAGCGTGGGAAAGCCTGCCCCCATGATTTAATTACCTCCCACTGGGTTCCTCCCATGAGACATGGAGATTATGGGAGCTATAATTCAAGATGAGATTTCTGTGGGGACACAGCCAAACCATATCGATGGGTTTCTCTAATCTCAAAACAATCCTGCAAAGAAGGCAGTACCTCATAGTAGTAAGCAACCTTCAGGATTCAAATGGACTTTACCTAAAATCTTTTAAATTCAATTAAAGCAATCACCTCTAGTTTTGTGCCCTCCCTGAAACTCCTGACTAACATCAATTTTAGAGTGGGAGAGACCCATGTTAAAATCCCAGCCCTAGCTGGCATGGTCACGTAGGCCTGTGGTCCCAGCTACTCAGGAGGCTGAGACGGGAAGATTGTTTCAACCCAGGAGTTCAAGGCTGCAGTGACCTATGATTATGCCACTACACTCCAGCCCGGATGACAAAATGAGACCCTGTCTCTAAAAAGAAAATAAGAAAAAACAATCCCAGCTTTTACACATAGCAGCTTTGTGATCTTAAGCCTCCATTTCTTCATATATAAAATGGAGGCAATAACATCTCCCTAACAGAATTGCTGAGGGGTGGGATGAGTTAAGTGAGATAATGCAGGGAAAACACAAAATACTGGTATCAGTGCCCCAAAAAATAGCAATAGTATTAGTAATAAACAATAAGTATGAGAACCATGACACATACACTCAGGGTTTCTTAGCTCCAAATTCCAGAATCTTTTCCACTTTGCCAAGAACATTGCAATTCTGAGTCTGCGACAATGTCCCAGTGATATAATCAAGGTTCTTACTTGAGTGACAGAAAATCCCATATTTTTCTGAAACACTTGTTTGCTTTTATAAGGCAGGCCTGTAGTGCTGAGAAATATGACCTTTACTAACTTTTTTAAAGGATACACTTCTCTGCAGTCCCATCACAACTTTGCTGCAAAAGTTCAGTAAGTTGGGCTCATGGGATGTTAGAAACAAATTTGGCAATATTTAATCCAATACCCTTCATTCTACAAGGGAAACAACATGATATGATTTTGCCCTTTGACAACTTGTTTTGGGCACTTTGAATCATATTGCCTAATCAAAAGGTGAAGATAATATGCCTACTCAACTTACCTGAATGATATACTTCTTATGCTAAAGAAAAAAAGTATTCAATAATACTTGCTAAAGCACAGTAAGGAAGACTTTATTCATGATCATTGCAATAGGTGTAGGGAGCACTGTAATGGGATTTTGCAGAGTGGAAGAGAGATTGAGTTTAACCCTGAATATAACATGGGTAAGTGGGAATTTATAGCCAAGGAGTATGGTGGGGGTGGGTGGATGGAAAATTACTAAGAAATTAGTAAAGAGAATTCTGGCTAAACTGACTGTTACAGTTTAGATCTATGTTCCCACCAAATCTCATGTCGAATTGTAATCCCCAGTATTAAAGGTGGGGTGTGGTGGGAGGTGACTGGCTCATGGGGTGGTCCTTCATGAATAGTTTAGCACCATCCTGTTGGTGCTGTTCTTGGGATAGTGCGTGAGTAATCGCAAGACCCGGTTGTTTAAAAATGTGTGGCACCAGGCTGAGGCAGGCAGATCGCGAGTTCAGGAGATCGAGACCATCCTGGCTAACACAGTGAAACCCCGTCTCTACTAAAAATACAAAAAATTAGCCGGGCGTAGTGGCAGGCGCCTGTAGTCCCAGCTATTTGGGAGGCTGAGGCAGGAGAATGGCATGAACCCGGGAGGCGGAGCTTACAGTGAGCTGAGATCACACCACTGCACTCCAGCCTGGGCGACAGAGCCAGACTCCATCTCAAAAAATAAAAAATAAATAAATAAATAAATAAATACATAAATAAATAAATGTGTGGCACCTGTTCCCCTCGCTCTCTTTCCTTCTGCTCTAGCCACGTGATATGCTGGCTCCCTCTTTACCTTCTGCCATGATTGTAAGTTTCCTGAGGCCTTCTCAGAAACCAAGCAGATGCCAGTATCATGCTTCCTGTGCAGCCTGCAGAACTGTGAGCCAACTAAACCTCTTTTCTCTATAAATACCCCCATCTCAGGTACTTCTGTATAGCAGTGCAAGAACTGACTAATATACAGACCTAACAGGATTCTTGCTGAAGGCAGGCCAGGGTGGTCTGAAGTCACCTGGGCGATGGCGGAGGATGAGAAAACTGATCATATAAAGAGGGTGGGGCACTCTTGCTAAAATGACTAACAGGGTTCTTGTTAAAACTGGATTTTTTAAGGAAGTGTACAGATGGGCCTAGGAGAAGGTTCAGGAGCATGATTAAAGTCTCATTAAGCAAGGAATTTTTGTCACCTAACACTTCTCCTTTCTCTCTTCCTCAATTTCCCATAAGACAAAAAAGGCCTTTTTTTTTTTTTTTTTTTTAGAAAGAGTCTCACTCTGCTACCCAGGCTGGAGTGCAGTGGTGCAGTCTTGGCTCATTGCAACCTCTGCCTTCCTGGGTTCAAGTGATTCTTCTGCCTCAGCCTCCTGAGTAGCTGGGATTACAGGTGCACACCACCACACCCAGCTAATTAATAAAAAAGGCCATTTCTGCTGTGGCGGTACCTCAGGAGGAAAGCAAACTGGTTGACTCTACACACAAATCCCAGGGATATTTGCATTGAAAAGGAAGTGTAAAGTTTTCAGAAGTCTAGGCGTGCTAGGAGCATTTTGAATCATGGGCGGTGGCAACGGCAAGAATAACTTTCTTCACATTGCATCTGACCCTACTTATGAATAAGGTTCTCCTGGCAAGTTCCTAATTGTAGTACGAAAAGTACGGAGCCTTGACTCAGCAAATCTGCCTGAAAGTTAATCTTGTCAACCACCATCATCTCTTTGACTCTGGAGTTAATTGATTCCTCTGAGCCTTAGTTTTCCTATCTGTAAAACAGGGAAAAATAATACCCAACTGTTAGTGCTGTTGTGAGGACCAGAGTAAATAACAGACATGAAAGCATTTTGAAAACCCTGGATAGCTACAGAGATGCAAGATGTTGTTGTGGGTAGTAATAATTAAAATCTAAATTGTCATTGTTAACCATAAGACTAACAGCAACCTCACTTCACATTTAATTCTTGGTAAAAAGCGTTTTCCAGAATGGCATCCAGCTTTGGTCTGTGGTCGTATAGTTTACTGGTAAATACTTGTGTATGGGTGGCAAGCGAACTTCCCAGATGTGTCTAAGCCAACAGTCACACCAGAGACACATCATTTCAGGGTATGATCCTTCTCTCTGAGAAACGGGAAAAAGGGTTTTAAGAAATGGCACACACTTGGCATGTTTAAGGGCAGCAAGGAAGCCAGTATGGTGAGCCGAGTGAGTGAGGGAAAAGATGGTAGGAAATAAGATGAGAGATGCAGGAAGAGTCAAGCACCTGTCAGGTCATCGAGAGGAATTTGGATTTTCCTCCAAGAGGGAAGAAACTGACTGGCTTTGAGCAGAGAATGAGATAATCTAACTCGAGTTTTTACCAGATCATTTTGGGGCAAGAGTAGAAGCAAGGGGCCAGGGAGAAGACTGTTGCCATAATCCTGACTAGAGGCATGGTGGCTTGCACCAGGGTGTTAGCAGTGTAGGCAATGAGATGTGACTAAGCTCTGAATACGTGCAAGGGTGTGTAGGAGAGAATGGTGTCAAAGGTCATCTAGGAATTGTGGCTTGAGCAACTGGAGAGAAGATAGTGGAGCAGGACTTAGGGAGACCAGTAGTTCTGCTTGCAGTTTTGTTTTGCTTTCAAAATATTTGAAAGAATTATACTTTTGAGTTTCATTAATAATTTTTCTATATGCGATTTTTTTAAAAGGCACACCTAAAGCACATTATACTTTTCAAAGCAGTTTCTCATCCCTTATCTCATTTGATCCTTCAAGTAACCTTGTGAGGTTGCTGCTACTAGCCCCACTGTATCTGTTAGAGTTTGAGCAGAGAAGTAGATTCACTAAGACTGACATAGAATAAGGAGTGTATTCTAGAAATTAGACCTTACGCAATTGCATTGGCTGCTGAAGTGTCTGTGTTGGGTGTTGTGCCTAAAGTTCATACAGGTCAGCCAGGCTGGAAGTCAGGAAGGACAGCTGGACATGAAGTGATGGAGACCAAGAATGAACTGGAACTTAGTGGAAAATGAGGAACCCATGAAGGTAAACTGGAAGCTGCACGTGTCTACCATGTCCTCCACCCTCAGTGTTGTGTAGGACCTGCAGAAGAAGCTGTGCTCTTTGCATGTGTGATGGTTAATACTGAGTGTCAACTTGATTGGATTGAAGGATGCAAAGTATTGATCCTTGGTGTGTCTGTGAGGGTGTTGCCAAAAGAGATTAACATTTGAGTCAGTGGGCTAGGAAAGGCAGACCCACCGTTAATCTGGATGGGAACCATCTAATCGACTGCCAGCATGGCTAGAATATAAGGCAGGTGGAAAAATGTGAAAAGACGAGACTGGCCTAGCCTCCCAGCCTACATCTCTCTCCCATGCTGGATGCTTCCTGCCCTCGAACATCAGACTCCAAGTTCTCCAGTTTTGGGACGCAGACTGGCTCTCCTTGCTCCTCAGATTGCAGACGGCCTATTGTGCGACCTTGTGATCATGTGACTTAATACTTAGTAAACTCCTATAGATATAGATATAGATATAGATATAGATATAGATATAGATATATCCCATTAGTTCTGTCCCTCTGGAGAACCCTGACTAATGCAGCATGCAACTGCACACACCCTGGCATGGGACTTGTAAAAGCTAAAGGATCTTTTTTTTTCTTTTGTTTTTTGTTTTTGTTTTGAGATGGAGTCTCGCTCTGTCGCTCAGGCTGGAGTGCAGTGGCGCAATCTGGGCTCACTGCAAGCTCCACCTCCCGGGTTCACGCCATTCTCCTGCCTCAGCCTCTCCGATTAGCTGGGACTACAGGCACCCGCCACCACGCCCAGCTAATTTTTTTTTTGTATTTTTAGTAGAGATGGGGTTTCACCATGGTCTCGATCGCCTGACCTCGTGATCCGCCCGCCTCGGCCTCCCAAAGTGCTGGGATTACAAGCATGAGCCACCGCGCCCGGCAAAAGCTAAAGGATCTTGCAGGAGCTGAAGGAGCTGTGGGACCTGGGCAGCCACACACCAAGCTGAGCAAGCAGATTAGCAACAGTGTGTATGCTGCCACAACATAAAAATGGCTGCTGCTTCACTTCCATCTTCCAGATCTAGCACAGATTTGTGCTGTGGCCAACTCTAAAATCAGATCTGCACAGGAAAAGGAATTCTGGGAAACGTGATTCCAACTTAGCTAAACTGACATGGTATAAAGATGAAGACAATAAAGACCCAGAGATGTTAAGTGACTTGCCCAGTGCTTTGCAGAACACTTGTAGCTGATTTATTAGGACCTGGTTTTGCTGGCTCGTGGCCTACTGGCTTTAGTTGAACACTTGCTACATGCCAGCTACTGAAACATCTGATCCACAACACCACTAGGCAGTAGGTATTATTATGCCCAGTTTCTGGATTAAGAAATTGAGGCTCAGAAGAGTGAAGTCAATGAGCCAACATAACTCAACTACGGAAAAGTGAAACAGATTCAAATGCAGATTTGTCAGATCCCAAGCCCCACCCTCTTAACCTCCAGGTGGGTGGTCTTTCCCTCCACTAACCCCATGTCCCACAGTTTCCCAGAGTAGGGTATCAGAAGATGGTTCACACTAAAAGAGACCCTGGCATCGCAGTTTCCCCTCTGTAGTCTGTGGTGCTGGCCTCGGGCCAGTTCCCTCTCACTCCAGGGATAGTACAAACACGCAGATATGCTTCAGTGAGTGCGATTAGGAGTTGTACTGAGGGGAACATGCATTCTAAACACTGTAGGGTAGACTACACCAGAGCACAGGCCCAGACCTGGAAGAAGCCCACCAGCTCTCAGCCACAGCAAAGAGAAGCATAAAAGTCAAGAAAGTGCCCCCATTGGTGCTGAGAAATTTCCCACAATTGCAAAGAGACCAGAAAATAGGGCTGGAGCAGCAGCATGACTCAGTGGGGACCAGGGAAGGCCTATTGCTTTAGTAATAAAATCTAAGGGTTACGACTTCAGAGTTTTCAAACAATGCTACATTCATTGAATTCTCCTAATAGTAATCATAGTTCTAATAAGAGCAATTAAGAGACATCTGCACCCCCATGTTTATTGCAGTACCATTCACAATAGCCAAGATATGGAATCAACCTAGACGTCCAATAAGAGATGAATGAATAAAGAAAATGTGGTACATATACACAATGGAATACCATTCAGCCATAAAAAAGAATGAAATCCTGTCATTCCAGGCAACATGGATGAAACTAGAGGACATTATGTTATGTGAAATAAGCCAGGAGAAAACACCACATGCTCTTGTTCATATGTGGAGACTAAAACAAAAAAGTTGATCGTATAGAAGCAAAAAGTTGAACAGAAGATACTAAGGCTGAGAAGGGTAGAGGAGAGGGAGGGAGGGGATTTATTTTTATTTTTGCTTTTGTTTTGAGACAGGGTCTCGCTCTGTCTTCCAGGCCGGAGTGCAGTGGCACAGTCATGGCTCACTGCAGCCTTGACCTCGCAGGCTCCAGCAGTCCTCCCACCTCAGCTTCCCAAGTAGCTGGGACTACAGGCATGTGCTACCACACCCCACTAATTTAAAAAAATTGATTTGCAGATACAAGATCTTCTTATGTTGTCCAGGCTGGTCTTGGATTTCTGGGCTCAAGTAATCCTCCCACTCCGGCCTACCAACATGCTGGGACTACAGGCATGCACTAATTTAAAAAAATTTATTTGTAGATACAGGGTCTTCTTATGTTGTCCAGGCTGGTCTTGAACTTCTGGGCTCAAACAATCCTCCCACTTCCGCCTCCCAAAGCGCTGGGATTACAGGCGTGAGCCACCACACCCAGCCAAGATTTGTTAAAGGATACAAAACTATAGCTAGATAGGAGGAATAAATTCTAGTATTCTATAGCACTGTAGGAAGACTATAGGTAACAAAAATATATTTAGTTTCAAATAGCTAGAAGGAGGATATTGAATATTCGAAACATTAAGCCATGATAAATGTTTGAGATGATGTCTATGCTAATTACCCTGATCTAATCATAACATATTATATGTATCAAAATATCACTATGTACCCCATGAATATGTACAATAATTACTTGTCAATTAAAAATAAAATAGGCCGGGCGCGGTGGCTCACGCTTGTAATCCCAGCACTTTGGGAGGCTGAGGTGGGCGGATCACGAGGTCAGGAGATCGAGACCACGGTGAAACCCCGTCTCTACTAAAAAAAATACAAAAAATTAGCCGGGCGTGGTTGCGGGCGCCTGTAGTCCCAGCTACTCGGAGAGGCTGAGGCAGGAGAATGGCGTGAACCCGGGAGGCGGAGCTTGCAGTGAGCCAAGATCGCGCCACTGCACTCCAGCCTGGGCAACAGAGCGAGACTCTGTCTCAAAAAAAAATAATAATAATAAAATAAATAAATAAATAAATAAATAATAAATAAATAAATAAATAAAATAAATGATTTAAAAATAATAGTACCTATTAATTACTTATTATAGTTGATTGTTTATTATTGATTGCCAGGCACTACTCTGGGCATTTCACATAAATTAACTCACAAGCATATATAGTAGGATTATTGTCCCATTTTACATACAGGGAAATTGAGGCAAAGAAAGGTTAGGTAACTTGCCACAATCACATGGACCAGGAATCTGCCTCCAGAGCCTAACCTCTCAAGCTTCAAATGCATCTGCTTCTCAGCAACCCTGTACGAGAAGGAGAAAGCAAGAAAGGGTGGCAGGATGGTGGTGCTCATTTTGCAGATGAAGAAACTGAGTCTTGGGATGGCTGCAGAAGTTGCCTAAAGCCTCCCTGCCAGGCCCAGAGTTGAAGCCAGCGCTGTGGAACTGCAAAGCCCCTGGTCTTTTCACTTGACCACTCAGCCCTGTTAAGGTCGTGGCCCATGCAGGACTTGAGTTTGAATACCAAACTCAAGCCTAACCGCAGTTGCCTATGGTTTGCTAGAAGGACTTATTGCTTTGAATACCCAAGTGGGCAATTTGACTACTGAGGTCAGCTCAGAGGCCAGAAGCCATCTGCCTGGTGAACAGAAGGGTCCTCTCACATTTTCAGTCAGGAAAGGACCAGGACTTACCTTCCCACCTTGGAAACATTGCCTTTCACCCTGGAATCAGAAGAACAAACATAGTCTGATTCTTGGAGATGAGGCAGCTCCAGCTCTAGAGTACAGCCATAACTGTGGTTGCCTCAGTATTCAGCCCCTTGGAGGCAATGGTGTAATGCTCATCCATGATTCAACAAAATGCATTCACCAGTTTACTAGGCATCCGCTCCGTGTGCCTGAAGGGGGACCTATAAAAGGGAGCTCACACACAGTTCCTGCCTTCAGTGACTTTATTGAGTAGCTGGGAAAACTCCAGTTCCCCTCCCATCACCTCCCCATGCCCCCATATACCTAAATAATGCCAATACACACAGCCACAGGGACCAGTAGAAGGTGGTAGGAAAATGACTGATAAAAGTTTCTTTCATCATTCAATTCATAACTCAATATATGTTGAGTTTCTCTTGTCAGGCACTATACTACGTACTTTGGATGTGAATCATATTTAATATTCCTAGCGCCTCTGTATAGTAGCTATTAATGCCTTTATTTTGCAGATATGGAAACAGACACATGAGGGAAAATGACTTGCTCAAGATCATCCTGTGAGGAAGTGTGAATAATTCCAGAACCCAGGTCTTCGGATTCCAGCTCAGTGTTCTTTTAATCACATTATACTAGAAAGAGAATTAGAAGATCCTTGAGTAAGATACATGACCAGAGATACAAAAAGGAGGCAGACAAGCAACTCAGTGGGGAAGTAATCCAAGTTTTTTACCTACCAGTGGGGGGCAGATGTGATAAAGACAGATAGCTGTCCAGCAGAGGTTCATGTTCCCCTTTCCTGGTGGAGAGATGTCACCAGAAAGGGACTACCAGGCCAGGGTCTCTCTTTCCCCTTGCATCTTGGTGTGCCCATGTAACTTGTTCTCACCAGTGGAAGGTGAGCAGAAGTGATGTCTGTTGCTTCTGCGCTGGAGTGTTTCAGAAATGAGGCACCTTCTTTAACCACTTTCCCCAGCAACTGGGAAAAACAAGGGCTCCTTCATTTGCTGGGTCCCTGCATCTCTGCTTGGAGAAGAGCAGCTTGGCAATTGGAAACATGCATTTGGGCTTAATGTGAGCAAGAAATGAACTTCTACTCTGTTGATTCATCCTATATTTAGGGGGTGTATTGTGACATCTAGCATTATCTTAACTAAATATGGCAGATGAGGCCAAAGTGCCAAAGTTCTGGGTTGTTGTGGAATAATTCATTCCACCTCAAAGATGGTCAGTTAAACCAATAAGGTACGCTACACATAGGCTACCCACCCTTTCTGAGAACAGGAAAGGCCCTTGGTCAGATTGTGAATACCCCAGGGCTGAGCCTGTCTCATGGCTTTCCGCACCCCACTGTCTAGCACAGTGCCTGGCTTGCATTCAACTCTCAGTACCTGCTTGAATGTGATAACCCCCCAGCTTCTATCTGCCACCAGAACACATGAGCAGCTGCAAGACTGAAACTTCGTGGCAAATACCCTGAAACCAGAAACACAGGGAGCATTTCTAGAATGTTTAGGAGGGAATCTGAACGAAGCCTTGAGCCTTGCCCAGACGGGAATCAGACAAACACTGTAGCACATGGCAATAGAGAAATATTTTGGAGTTAAGCGACATTACATTGATAATAAAACAAAAGAAGGAATCTCTCCATAAAATATCCTTGTGACAGCCCCACCAGAGAAGGTTCCCTATGTGATGAATTGAAGTGTTTTGATCCCTCTCCTAATCCATGACCATCTCTTGTATTCCAAAGGGGTTTTTCTGGTTAGGAAGTTTTATTGGGAGGTCCTTGAAATATCCTGAGGGAGAGTTTATGGTAAATGTTTTAACAGGGTACAGTAGCCAAAATATGATACTTGATGTAGAAAGAAACCCAGATGGTGGCTGAGATGTCAGGAAATGCGATTTTCTATTTTATCTGGGGAAAAGTTTTTCCCTGAATTCCCGAACCTACAGTGACCTGGCCTCACAGATAGTCTGATTTGAAGCCTCTACACAAAAGCATCTTCCTCTGCTTGTTAGGGAGAGGATCTGGACCACTACTTCTGGGACCATTTGGCAACTGGATTAGCTCCCTCTAAGTTGCAGCCGAATTCAAATGCTTTAGCTAAGAAAGAAAGTCATTCATCTGAAGGCCTGAGGGCTGATAAGCACTAATAAAATGATGAGAGACGGTACCAGACGACAAGAGCTCTGCAAATACTATTCCTTTATCATTAGTACTTTGAAGATACTTATCTTCACAACAACTCTGAAAAGTAGGTGTCATTACCATCACTTTACAAACTTGCTAACTAAGGCATGCCAGCTATCCAGCTGGGAAATGGCAGAGTCTGGCTTCAAGTCCAGGTCTAGATGACACCGAAACCCACTATGCACTACAGTTGCTGTTTAGGTAACCCCCCTCCTGAGGCCAAATCCAGCATACTTCCCACCACATCACCCCCAGCTGGGGGAAAGGAAAAGACATTTTGCCTTCAATCACACACAGTCCCTCTACACGAGGATTTTGCTTTGCTGAAGAGGTAGGGCTAAAATAATCTATAATTTTAAGGATCAGGAGATGCCATATGTCCAATCTCTCAGAAGATGCCTTGTCCGCTGCATTGGAGCTTAGTTAATTCAGCTGCCACCACCACCAAAAGCAATAACATAGACTTCTTCTATGTTACCTCTGGCCTTACAGGTGCAGCCCTAACTTCTGTAACCTTCTTTTACAATGAGGTACCTGAAATACAACACTCCCAGCAGTTTAGAGCACAAAACTGATTTTAACACATTATGACACATCTGGGGATTCCAACCCCTTGGAAACAGGTCAAATGCAGGCACTGAAGAATTGAGTAGAATTCAGCTAGCACAGTTGGACACATAAAGCTGCCTTTACATTCCAACCTGTTATATCTCTAAGCCCAACTAGACTAGTTACCCAAACCCCAGAGCTTGGGAGTGCCAAGCTCATTCTGGCTGGAAACCAAGTACAGTTTCCTGTTCAGACCAAAGTTGTTCAGTCCAGAACCCCTTGACAAGCCTGTGTCACCTGCTCCCCTCCCTGGGTCCCTCCAAATTCATTTCTCTCTGGGCCAGTCATGCTTGTTTCACTCAATCCCCTTTTTTCTCTTTTTGCCCCATAATATAATTTTTTTAATGTTTACATCCCCTGGGCATCTAAATCTGCCTACTTCTTACAAAAACATGACAAAAAGCATGACTCACAATCTTATTGCTTGTCCCCATCCTTCTTCATTTGCAGACCCAAGAGCTATAGTCAGTATAATCATACCAGAGATACAATTTTGGCGGTTTCTATATTCCTTTCTGGTTGGGATGGCAAATGAGTTTCATCTCTTATCCCAAATCTGGCCAATCTACCTGAGGTACTGACTTGAGAAAGAGCCTAGGCTCAGCAGGTGTGCTGAAATCAATTAGTGATTTCTGCACAGGCACATATGGTGGGGAGAAGGTAGCATGGAAGCACACAGACACACCTGCTTTACTGTACTGTTAATGTTCAGGGCATTAATAGATCATCTGAAAACATGACCTCCAAAAATTCCTCCCAGCCAAGACAGGCTTGCAGGTTCAGTCTGTTTCCCCTCCTCTTGAATCTCACTGCAACCTCAAACTCCTGGGCTCAAGGGATCCTCCTGCCTCAGCCTCCCAAGTAGCTAGGACTACAGATGCACACCACTATGCTCAGTTTTTGTGTTTTGTTTTGTTTTTTGTAGAGACAGGGTCTCGTCATCTTGCCCAGGCTGGTCTCAGATTCCTGGGCTCAAGTGATCCTCCCACCTCAGCCTCCCAAAGTGCTAGGATTACAGGCATGAGCCACTGCTGCCAGCCTTGGGCTGCCTTTCTGATTGGCTTTGACCAATCAAATGCAGTGGAAATAATCCTGTGACTTCCAGTTCTTTTTTTTTTTTTTTTTTTTAACGGAGTTTCACTCTTGTTGCCCAGGCTGGAGTGCAATGGCGCGATCTCAGTTCACCACAACCTCCGCCTCCGGGTTCAAGCAATTCTCCTGTCTCAGCCTCCTGAGTAGCTGGGATTACAGGTATGCGCCACCACGCCCAGCTAATTTTGTATTTTTAGTAGAGACGGGGTTTCTCCATGTTGGTCAGGCTGGTCTCGAACTCCCAACCTCTGGTGATCCATCCACCTCAGCCTCCCTAAGTGCTGGGATTACAGGCATGAGCCACCATGCCCGGCCAACTTCTAGTTCTTAAGAGACCTTGTAGCCTTTGTTCATTCTCTTGGGATTCAGCTACCATGTGAAGAAGTTCAAGTTAGACTAGAGGAGAGACCTCACATAGGGAGAGAGAGAGGCCCAGTCATTCCCAGATGTTCCAGCCACCCCCAGTGAGGCACCAGACATGGGAATAAAGCCATCTTGGATACTCAGCCCTTCCAGATTCCTAGCTGAATGTATCCACACAAGTTACCTGGTTAATACCAGATGTGCCAGGAGAATGGTCTAACAGAGCCCAGCCAATCCACAGAATCATAAGAAATAAAAAAATATGGTTTAAGCCACAGTTTGGGGGTATTGTGTTATAAAGCAGTAGATAATACAGACAATATTTTTATGTTAATTGCTGATTTTCTTAATTTCTACTTTAGACTATTAAGTCACCTCTTGTATAACATGTTCATTGACCCTCTCCAACCAAACGGAAACTTCACTCTTTCTTTTGTGTCCCATCTGACTCCTTACTTCTTAATGTACATATTTGCTTGCACATCTGTCTCCCTACTGAACTGTGGACTTCTGGAGGCTGCCATCTGTGTTTTATTCACATTTGTATCACCAACCCTATTAAAGAATGTCTGTCACAGTGGTAAGAGCTCAATAAATGTTTGATGAATTAATGAACTAAATGATTGAACTAATCATTGCACTGAGTCTTCCCTTTGACTGTAACAGTGTCTCCCCTCCTTCACCTCATCTACTGGCATGTCATCTCTTCCTTCATCAAGTCTCTTATCAGAAAGGACTTCCTCTACTACCGCATCCAAAATAGTAACTTCCTCTCTCCTTTTCTATCCTTTTACCCTATTTTGTTATTTTCCTTCATAGCACATATAACCATCTGAGAGTTTATATACCTATTTATTGTTTGTCTCTCCCCAACAGAATATAAGCTCACGATGTCAGGGACCTTTTTATTCACCACTATGCCCCAGTACTTAGAGCAATGCTTGGTACCTTATAGGTTTTCAACAAATATTCATTGGTTAAATAAGTAAATGTATGTTTCATAAAAGGAACAACAAATGTGGGTGATTTTTCCACTTTTGCTTTGGGTTGTTTTGCATTTTAGCTTGAGCCCTTACACTGGGCATTATTAGGACACCTTAGGATCCAGCTCAGCTCTCCATCCTGGGCACACTGAAAACTACTCTTCCCAGCTATCTTGCAGTTAGATGTGGCCACGTGACTACGTCTGGCCAAGGGGCTCTGCAGGGAAGTGACAGGTGGCCCTTCTGGGCTGAAGCACAGCCTGGAGGGTGCAGCTCTCCAGGGGCTCTTGCTTTGCCTTGTGCTGAGATGATGGAGCCACCGGATCAAAGGCGCCTGGGGTTTCCGAGCCACTGTATGGAGAACAGCTGTCCTGGAGAGTCGCCCATAACCACAGGGGACTTTGCATGAGTCAGAAATAAACTTTTGTTAAGTTAAGCCACTGAGATTTCAGACTGGGCTGTTACTGAAACACAGCCTAGCCCAATCTGATCACAAAAAGCCTATTTGGTTTAAATTCCTTTACATTTAAGAAACAAAAGAGGCAAATGCAGAGGAAAGAGAGAAAGAATGAGGTGTTTTCATCATCCAAATACTAATTTACAATTTCAAAGTACAAAAATATCCACTCTGAGCCTGGCATGGTTCCAGGTACCAGCCGCACCCTGAGGACACGGAGATGAATCTGACTCAGTCTCTCCTCACAGTTTACACACCAGTGAGAAAGATGGCATGCCATTAAAATATGGTGGGATAGTTCATGGTTGTAGTTATACTATCTATGTGTTCAGGGCACATGGAGGGTGGGACCCTTCATTCTGACCAGATGCTATTTCCATATTAAGGTCACTCTGGGCACTAATAGCCAGGTATGTTGGACACATTTTCTCTAATATTTATAACAACGCTGCATCATGGGAAGGATTAGCCCTTTCTACAGATAAGGAACCTCAAGGTCAGAGAGGTTAAGCACCTGGCTCAAAGTCACAGTGCAAGTAAGCACTGTATTTGCTGGTAGCTCCTAGAGGTCTGTACAGCACAAGCTCCCTCTTCTAATTCCTGCCCAGTGACCCAGTTCTGACTTTAATAATTTGAATTATTCTGCCCACTCCTCACTCCTGGGGTTATTGTTTCCTTTCTGTGTATTTGCAATGGCGAAGTAAAAATCCCAACTATCTGCCATAAAATATGAAGAAAAGTATTACTTTTAACTAGAAGGCTGTGGTCATGGCAGCAGGAACCTAGCAGGGTTGGTGGATCAGCTGACGGCAAGACAAACCCATGCCGCTTGTCTCTCCCCACCAACCTCATCTTGCCACTTCTGCAAAGTCATTGAGGGAACAACTGCTGACTCTGAAGAACAGCCAAGAAGCACAACTCTGAAGCTGATGCACTCATGCCAAGCTGTCCTCTGGGCCTACTGCCTTTGAGCCTGGAGTCCCCCCATTGTTGCGTCTGGGTTGGTTTTATAGTTTCTTTAAGACTAAAAATACCTTGAAGTGGCCCCTTGCCCTTTATTCATTGGTCAGTCCAAACCTGTAGTCCAATTGCTTCTCTAATGAGAGGTAATGAAGGAGGAAGTGGGGAAGTCAGCCATCTGGACTGCAGGCAAGTGCAGGTGGCCCTAGGAGAAGCCAGAAGGGCTCCTGCCATTGCAACTTTGGTTGGTGAATGTACTAGGGAAGGACAAGGAACAGAAACGCAGGCATCAGCTAAAGAACAGAAGATCTTTAGAAACAAAGTATTTCTAATCCTTATCTTTCACTGAGACATCATTAGTCCAAGAACCAGGACAATTTGTCAGTGGCAAAATTCAACGATATCAAGGTAAAGGGCAAGGTAGACATGTTGTTCTAACAGTTTCTAAGGGCAAATGCCAGGGATGTGTGGGTGTGTTTAAAATAGATCTTGGCCAGACGAGGTGGCTCGCGCCTGTAATCCCCGCACTTTGGGAGACCGAGGCGGGTGGATCAACTGAGGTCGGGAGTTCGAGACCAGCCTGACCAACATGGAGAAACCCTGTCTTTACTAAAAATACAAAATTAGTCAGGCGTGGTGGTGCATGCCTGTAATCCCAGTTACTGGGGAGGCTGAGGCAGGAGAATCGCTTGGACCCAGGAGGCAGAGGTTGCGGTGAGCCAAGATCACGCCATTGTACTTCAGCCTGGGCAACAAGAGTGAAACTCTATCTCTAAATAAATAAATAAATAAATAAAAATTTTAAAAAATAAAATAAAATAGATCTTAGCCACAATTACAATTGGGCCAAGACTTGAACCTAAAGCACTGTTACTCCAAAATTCACACAAAACCCAAGCATCTTCCATTTTACCCAATATGCCTATATCAAGTCATATGTTGAAAATTGGAAAACATTCATTCTTCTTATTTGTGTCACAAGCTCCTGGGTTTTCACAGGAACCTTTTGAGGACAACACTTTAACCAATGATTTTCAATCTTTCTTTCTGGCTCCAAACAAACCAAAAATAAATATCCATATTTCTACCACAAGCAGTAGCTCACTGTGTCATAGACATAAAGTTTCAATGCAGAGCAGGGGTTCAGGGAAGAAAGCATGTGCGCACTGAACAAGCCCCTCAGGGTATTTGGGTACATAATGGAGACACATAGTTAATGTGGGTGTCTACATGGCACAGACCCTTGGACCGAGCTATGGTCAGGCCTGGTCTTCATGAGACAGATCTGTTTTATTCCTCTTTTTAAAAAAAATTTAAACATTTCTCATTATTAAGACAATTAAAAATAAACTCTAGTTAGGGTGTGGTGGTTCACACCTGTAATCCCAGCACTTTGGGAGGCCAAGGTGGGCAGATCACGAGATCAAGAGCTCGAGACCATCCTGGCCAACATGGTGAAACCCCATCTGTACTAAAAATACAAAAATTAGCTGGGTGTGGTGGCAGCCGCCTGTAGTCCCAGCTACTCGGGAGGCTGAGGCAGGAGAATCTCTTGAACTTGGGAGGCAGAGGTTACAGTGAGCCAAGATCACGCCATTGCACTCCAGCCTGGTGACAGAGCAAGACTCCATCTCAAAAAAAATAAAAAAACAGAACTCTAATCTGCTTGGATCACTCTCTGTTCCCTTTATATTTTGCTGGAAAATTAGACACAGCTGGGAGATACATGTATAGGAGGACATGGACGTTGGGATCAGAGAGATCCAGTCTTGAATTACAATTTCTCTCCAGGCAGGGCAATAAACGCCTTGAGCCTCAGTTTCGTCATCCTTAGAACCAGGTTTGGAGTGTCTTACAAGCAACAGACAATAAATGGTGAGTTTTCAGGTAGGCTGCTCTCTCAGAATGTAACTTCACAGGTACGCTTCCAAGAATTGGCCTAGTGCATATAACTGCCCTTTGTAATAGCTGTAGTGTATTCCATTGTGATACAGTGTCACAATCTGCCTGCCATCTCCCCAATACTGGGAATTTGGATTGTTTCCAGTTTTCCTTTCTTATGAATTATCTGTTGTGAACATCTTTAGACAGATGGATTTTTCCCCCTTAAGTTATTTCCTTAGAGAAAATTCCCAGAAGTGGAATTACTGGGTCAAAGAGTAGGAACAGTTCTGTAGCCCTTGTTATTTATTGCCAGATGAATTCTCATTTTCTAAGAAGGCTGTCAGGTGGGAGAGTGCTGCATATGAGGTAGTTTCCGTGTACCAGTGCTGTCTCTGCAATGAGCTCTACTGGAAGAACCATCCCCAGCCTCTCTCATTCTGTGGTTGGCACTAAGTGGTAGGAGACAGGGACTAGAGAAGAAAGATAAAGACCTGGAATGTGTAGGGATGCAGGGCTGGGAGAAGGAAAACGGGTAAAGCTGTCTGCATTTAGGGATTAGGGTCTGATATGCCTAAGCACTTTGATCCAGAAGTAAATGATGCTGGGAGAAAAATCCTTCAAATAAGTTAATATTTATTGCTTTTGTTCTACATACATTTATGAGCACTTACCTAACATGTGCCAAGCACTAACATTTATATGATATCTGAACCTGTCCCCGACTCCTTTTGTAATATGAGGAAGACAAGGGGGTTAAAGTCTAGCCCTGCTTCGACTTCTCTTTGGCTAAGATACTGGAAGACAGAAATCTTGCTTAAGAAACTATGAAGGCAAAATTGAGAATATGGGTAAAGCCACAAACCAGAGGCAGATAATAAAACCGGTGGTGCCGACACAAATCAAGGACTACCCTGAGATGCGTGAATGAAAAAGTCAGGACAAGAGCGATGGGAGTGTACATGGGGTGAAGTGGAGACCTGGGGGAGATGGTAAACCAAAGCAGTGTCCTGAAAGCTTTTACATGATGCTGTTCAAATCTCAAAAATCTTTGCCAACATTGTTTTCTACTTGATCTACCAATAACCAAGAAAGCTGTATTAAAATAGTGAAGGATTTGTTAATGCCTCTTCATAGATCAAACCGTTTTTGTTTCTATATTTTGAAGGTGTACTATTAGGTAAATATAAGTTTTCAATTGTTGTGTTCCTAACAAATCGAACCTCTTAGCATTATGTAGTGATTTTCTTTATCTTTTTCAATGCTTTTTTCCTCAAAGTCCATTTTGTTTTGCAGGCCTGCTTTCTTTCGGTTAATATTTTCCTGACATATTTTTTCTAGGCTTTGACATTCAAACTTTTTTTGTCCTTGTGTTTTATTTAGTTAGTCTCTTGTAGAAAGGACATAGCTGGAGTTTGTTTCTATGCGGTATGAGGGTCTTTGTGCTTTAACAGGACAGCTTAATCCATTTTCCTTCTGTTTCTTTCTTGCTTGCTTTCTTTTCTTTCTTTCTTATCTCTTTATCTTTTTTTTTTTTTTTTTTGAGACAGAGTCTCGCTCTGTCCCCAGGCTGGAGTGCAGTGGCACAATATTGGCCCACTGCAACCTTCACCTCCCGGGTTCAAGCAATCCTTCTGCCTCAGCTTCCCGAGTAGCTGGGACTACAGGTGCACGCCACCACACCCAGCTTATTATTATTGTTATTATTTTTGTATTTTCAGTAGAGATGGGGTTTCACCATGTTGGCCAGGATGGTCTCAATCTCTCGACCTCGTGATCCTCCCGCCTCAGTCTCCGAAGTGCTGGGATTACAGGCGTGAGCCACCACATTCCTTTCTTATTATTTTCTTTCTTTTTCTTCTTTCCTTCCTTCCTTCCTTCCTTCCTTCCTTCTTTCTTTCTTTTTTCCTCCCTCCCTTCCTTCCTTCCTTCCTTCTTTCTTTCTTTCCTCCCTCCCTTCCTTCCTTCCTTCTTGCTTTCTTTTTCTTTCAAGTTGGGGTCCTGCTATATTGGCCAGACTGATCTTGAATTCCTGAGCTATGGCAATTCTCCCACGTCAGCCTCCCGAGTAGTCAGAATTACAAGGGTGCACCACTATGCCCAGAATTTTTTCCCCTTATTTTGATTACTGACTTGTTTGTATTTATGTCTACTCTCTTATTTCTATGTATCCTTCTATTCATTCTGCCTTTCCTGTTTTACACCCACCCTTCCTACCTCCTTTGGATTGACTGCATTTTTTCTATTCCCCATCCTAATTCTTCCCCTACAAGTTTGGAATTAATTAATTAAAGTGCTATGTCATATGTCATTCTTTTGAACAAAGTTTAAATAGTATTTTTTTCTCCAAATACACTATGACTTCAGGGTGCCTTAAATCTGATCTCCCACTCCTCTAAATTCACATGCTACTTTTGTCTATTCTAGGCTCTTTGCCCCCAACAGACATTAGACATTATTATTTCATAAATTAAACGTTTTCTTAAGTTTTATCTGTAAATTTACCAAAATACACATTCACCATCTGTCCTTGCACCCTCTATCTATTCTGTCTGAGATATATTCCTTAACAAACATTTTATTAAGTGTCTTCTGTTTGTAAACTTACTGCATTTTTGTTTTTTCTGAAATGTTCTGTATTTTGCCCTTATTTTTGACTGGTTATTTTCCTGGGTATGAGATTCTAGGTTACTTTATGTCCCTGCATTGACCATTTCATTTCACCCATTTCTGGCTTCAATATTTTCTCTAGAGAAGTCAGCCCTCAGAAAAATTGCTGCTCTTTTGAGAAAAGTTCTGTCTTTCTGACATTATCTTCTCCTTCTTCCCATCTCTAAATATCTTTTTTGATTTTCTGAAGTTTTGCCATGATTTGCCTATATATATATCTCCACATATATATTAATATATACACATATATACATATTTTTTTATTATCCAGCTTGGAATTTATTGTTGTTTGGAACTGCGGGTTGCTTTGTGTTGCCTCCCTGTTCTCCGGAACACAGACTCTGAGTAAAAGATTAGCATGCTGAAAACTCACTTGGGAGGGCTCTCAGAACTGGGATCTGTGGAACAAGCAAAGGAATAGGACTGAGCACAGAGTGAAGTTGGGCTGTGATGCAGTCACAAAAAAGCCCTCATCCCATTCCATAGAGAGCTCTGGTGTTTGAAGAGCCCTGAAGCATTGTTCCTAACTGGGGCAACGGGGCTGAGCTTTTATGACCACACAGCAATGACCCATTACGCTCAGGGCTGCCTTTAAGGAAGGTGTGTGGCATTGAGCAAGGCAACGCTCTTCAGCTGAGGGCAGCCTCTGGGACTGGAGTCAGCCATATGCTGTCAATTGTCAACATGCTTAATAGCTGGGGGAATGAGTGCTTTGATCCTGGGAGTGGGGAGACAGAATTTGGCTGGGGCACCACAGCATCCATGCCAGTCCATGCCTCATGTTGCTCAGATCCACTCCTTTGGTGTGTGTCCTGAAAGCAGATCTTTCAGGATTCTAGTGGACCTGTTTTTCTAGAGAAACTTAAAAGAGGAAGGTTAATGCTGTAAACTAATGTGTTGCCTGCTGCACCTGATCCCAAGGACAAAACAGATACTCAGCATCTTCTTCGTCTCCTATCACTCCCCTCAGTCTCGGCTACTGCCTCTGCAGGTTTAGATAGCTTACCTGGTGAGGGTGCCCAGACCTTCATATCCGAGGGATTTGAACTCTTGTTCCTCTGATCTTCTCAGGCAATGACTCCTACACTTACCTATTTATCATCAAAGCTGGGCAAAAAGTATCAAGAAACACTCAAATGGATCACCTGGGTGCCAAACATATTCTTCCCTGCCCCCATTGTGTAACACCAGTGCTACCTCTTCCTGATGGTCAGGATCAATTACTCCTGTCAGAATCCTGAAGGGACTAGAGAGAAAGATGTGGCTTAACATTTAATGGGATTCTTGCTGTGTCCCTTGGTGGAAGCACTTTACCCTCTGTGAGCCAACACTGCTAAGCCTCTAGAAACCAGGGCTGTGAAAATGAAGCACAAATTCCCCAAGTGAATAACTGAGAGTGATGATAAGGAGGCTATTCCTACACAAACCCCTTGGTTCCTAGACCTGAGTATTTGACCTACTGGGGACATTACACCATCTCCATAGCAGATTGGGCTTTTCTGTCTTACCACTTACTATGATAATTGCGCCAACCTTGCTTTTCACAGTTAAATCCTGAAACCTGGCCTCTATTTTTGAGATTTTATCATCCCTATTGTTATCGAGATCTTATCATTCCTATTGTTATTATGATAATTGCACCTCCCTTGCTTCTCATAGTTAAATGCTGAAACCTGGCCTCTATTTTTGATATCTAATCATTCCTATTGTTATTAGGAGCCCAAATCTCCCAGCATTAACTCTGGTCTATAGAGAGTGGCCATCACTGAGCTTCTCCGTGATGATGGTCCTTTTGTCAGTGTGTTGCTTATTGCTTGGCAAACGAAGTGTTTCCGGAGCCCACCTGCTGAACAGAGTCTTCTGGTGGATTTACCGGCCTTACATAGTTTATTCATTCTCGTATGCACAGTTCTCTGAGCCATTCAATCTCCCCTTTCAACGTCTTCCATAGTGACTCAGGTATTTCCACTTCACTTCTGTGGGTCATAGCCCTCTCCAACCTTCTAAGAGTCACCTGGAGGTGTGCTAACACTGCCTCCCAGGGTCCTAGGCAGGGAGATTGCTGCCATACCTATAAACTCTCCCTCATCCACTTGTATAGTTGGTCTCCCCTTGATCCAGCATTCTCAGAGTCCAGGCCCACACATACTCTCCCAGCTTCTGTACTTGTGGGTTAGGTCCTACAGCTTCTCTGAAATCTAGTTTCTTTCTTACCTGAATAGGCTCAGTACTTTCCCGGCAAGGATACGTTTTGATTTAATTCTATCTTTTTTTGTCTTGTGGCCAAAAGGTGGGTAAAGAGGGAGGTCATGTGTTCACTTGAAGGGTAATGGTCTCTACATTGTCTACAAGAAGGGGGAAGCACTGGCCTCTAAGAGGGAGTGCGGGGCTACTTCTGCCAGCCCAAAGAGTTCAGGGGAATCTGGACACTCAAGATTTTGAAGTGCGTCAACCCAGATGTCCTCCTGCCATAACACAGGGTTCCATTTCTTCCCGGTTGGGACTCAACCTTGGTGGAATAGCCCCGTCTGGGTCTAGAAGCTCTACTTCTCTTATAACTAAATCCTGGGCCTGATCCTCAGCTCTTTCTATTCCAGATCTCAGGAGATGAGAATTTCTTTCTATGCTGCTAAATATTTACTCTCAGCCTTTCATTATCTTTCTCAAAAGCATCAATAACTCTCAGATACATCCTTCCAACTTCATTCTCTTTATGACTCCATATTACCCAAACACCTGACCCACCACGATATTCCTTGCATGTACATACCTTTCCAGTTCACCATGATGACAATTTTCACAACTGTACTGCTACTTTGTGCCCGGAGCCATCTCTATTCCATCTACCACCAATGATGGCGTTCTTATTGCCAGCTCAAAATGCAGCTTAAAATTTTCCCATTAATATTTACATTCTTGGCTACTCCAAGAACCAACTGCTGCAGGTCAGGTTTCCTGGGAAGCAGACTTGGAGATGGACATCAGCATATAGGAACTGGGGAGCATTCTTGGAATAAATACCTTGACAGATGTGAAGGAACAGAATTGGCTAGAGGAAGACGGCGTGTTGAAGCAAAGGTCTCAGTTAATCCCAGGTGGAGTTTTGGAGCTTGGATGGACCTGCAGAGTAATCCTGACTTGGGGCAAAGAGGCTGGCTTAACCCCTCTGCATTCACTACTCATTGGAGGCAGACTGCCCTCAGGAAGGCATTGTGACTTTGGATGTGCTCAACTCCTCAAGAAAGTTTGAAGTCAAAGAGCAGAAGTAAAAGAGAGCCACAGCCTGAGGAAGCAGTATGAACAAGGAAATATTTCTTTAAATGAAAGAGACTTTAGTACTTTTTAGGAAAAAGGGAAGGGAGTTTTTCAGGCACTGGGAGGTCTATGGCCTGGCTATGCGGGGAGGCAGAGAAGGTGATAAAGAAGAGAAACATACACACTCGCGGCTTTGCTGAGAACTGGTGACACTGTGAGAGAAGCAGCCCTACAAACAATGGGCCACTCAGGACAAGAGTTCCGTGTACGAGTGCAGATGTGTGTTTAAAAGTTACTCATTAAACAACCATGAGAAAGGAGAAGTATGCCTCCAACTCATACAGATGGGGAGATCTTGAAGGGAACCAGACCTGGAGAAGGATCTATGCTTTGAGAACAACTGCAATTAAAAAAACCTGTTGAATTTATTTAATCAGTATTCCCCAAACTTCTATGACCACGAAAATTTTAATTTTAGGGGAATGCCTATTGACATATCTCAGAACATTCCTCGAAACACAGTTTAGAAAACGTTAAGCCCAGTAATAACCTCAAGACTTTAATCAATCTCTTAATGGCCAATTTATAATCAGGACCAAAATGGAATGAAATAGAATGATTAAAAAAAAAAACAACCTTTCTTATTCAATGATGCTTCCATTTGGAGGACATTTACCAAGTATCTACTATGTACTAAACCCTGTTCTAGGTCCTAAGGACACAGGGGTGACAAAGTCAAATGCCCTGTCCTCAAGGAGCTGGCCACCTGCAAGGGGACCCAGAGGGTCTGTAAGTAAATAGTCTTATACTAAGCAGTAGGTTTCTTGGCAGGGAGGAAGTTGCCCGGTGACTAAGCCAGAGTCCATGCTTTTCCAGACGTGGTCTGGACACCTGAGGAAGGAGGAAGGCAGGAACCAGGCATGGAGAGGTGTAAGATTGTAAGGGGAGGCCAGGATTTGGGGTAAGGATTTACCTGGACCGACTCTGCCATTCCCAGTCATGCCATCTTGGCCCAGGCCAGTCTTTTCATCTCTCTGAGCTTCTGTCTCGTTTGCAGAATGAGGATAGTAATCATTCACACCTCACAGCATCTCTCTTAGGATTACACAGGAGAAAGCGATGTAAAAGAATTACACCAACACTAAAGCACTCCACCAAGAGAGATCTCATGACTGACATTTCTTCACAAAGTAGATTTCAAAGAAAGCTAAATAAACTCCCCCAAACTTTCCACTCTCAGGGCTATTTTTATTTTGTGATTTTCCAAGCCTCAAAATGAAATTGAAATGTAAAAAAACCATCAGCAGCTGCTTTTTATATGGTAGTTTATAAGAGTCAGGATGAAATAGAAATCATGATAGCACAAGGCCCCTAGTTTACATTCTCAGAGGGAGGCTGAGAGCTGGGAGTGCTGATGACTTTGGGGAGGCAGCTGAAATCACTAACGCCAGCCTGGCTCTAACCAGCCTGTGTAGTTTTAAGTGGTCTAATCAACCCTGCTTTTCACAAACACAAATAAATAAAATTGACATTACATCGGGCAACAATATGGCATGCTCTGTGCAATTAGAACCAGCTGAGTTTATGCACCCCACGGTTTACAGAGAAGGCAGCCATGCACTGCACTCTGGGGACAGATGTCTATGTGGCTTCTTAACACACATGTTCCAGCACAACGGTTCCCAACCCCTTGGGGGTGGGGGTTGCAGAGTTCTTTCAGATGGCTCCACGGATGCATACGTTACAACAGCCATGTCAACAGACTGGTTAAATCCTGGCTCCCATAAGACGTGGGCGTAATTCTCAAGTGTGCCTCCATCTCCTGGAGGCTTTGTTCCTTAGTTATTTTCTCAATTAACAGATACTAAAAGCACCAGAACTGTGACGTGGGGGTGAAGTCTTTTACATTAAGAAACAGTTCTCATGCTCAACGGGGTTGTATCCCGTTGTTCTAATGTGACAAAACCCCAGAATGTATTAAAATCAAGTTTGAGAATGCTGTGGCCACATGGAGAAAAGGAACCACAGGGGTTTGAGAAAGAACAGCAGATAAAACCTGTTCTGGAAGCTCCACAGCCTGGACTTGCTCTCGGAGTCAAAAGATTGCTCTGCTCTATGATTTCTCTCACCCGGTCACCCAGTCCCTGGTTTTCCAGCCTTGCCTCCCTCCAGAGCGGGGCTGTACACTCTGCAGAGGTGGGGAGTGACCTTGCTAAAGTACAAATCTGAATGTGACATTCCCAAGCTCCAGGAACTGCCCACTGCCCTGGGCACAAGCCCAAACTATTTTTTTTTTTTTTTTGAGACGGAGTCTGGCTCCGTAGACCAGGCTGGAGTGCATTGGCACGATCTCAGCTCACTGCAACCTCTGCCTCCCGGATTCAAACGATTCTCCTGCCTCAGCCTCCCGAGTAGCTGGGACTACAGGCACATGTCACCACACCCAGCTAATTTTTGTTTTTTGTTGTTGTTGTTGTTGTTGTTGTTGTTTTTTAGTAGAGACAGGTTTAACCATGTGGGCAAGGCTGGTCTCGAACTCCTGACCTCAGGTGATCCACCTACCTCAGCCTCCCAAAGTGCTGGGATTACAGGCATGAGCCACCGTGCCCGGCCAGCCCAAACTCTTTCAAGTGCTCACAAGGCTCTAGGCAAGACCCAGCCCACCCCCTTTCCTCTCTAATTTCATCTCCTGCCCCCCTCTCCCACTCCAGCCCCCCTGCTCTCTGCCTTCTTTGAATCCATCCACCCCCAGCCTGGCCTCTGCATTTACACACACGTATACCTTCAGCCTGGAACACTTTCTCCCTCCTCACCTTTGCCTGAATAACTTCAGCTCTCTGAAGTTATTTTCTGAAATTATCTGAATAATTTCAGATCTTATTCTAGAGGCCACATATTACACCTTGGAAAGGTTTGCCAGGGTTTTCGACAAGACTGAGATTGGAAGGAGTTGTCCCTCCTGTGGCTACAGCTTCCTGTAGTAGTTTCACGGGAGCATGAACTAGGGCTGATTCCCTAACCAGCTCTCCATCGCCAGACCTTAAGCTTCACGAGGGCCAGGCTGAGCTCTGTTGGCTGACATATCCCTCTGGAAGGAGCTCAATACGCAGCTGCTGAGTGAATGTGCTCTGTGAGCATCTTTCCCACTGTGTGATCTGATGAGTGATGTTTTAGACAGAGGAACCTCTAGGCGCTGCCCACCGCATCACTCCACATAGCCGAACACTTATCCTGCAAGCACAGATTGTTTTCGGCACAGGTACTAGCTGTTGTTGAAGAACACAGCAAAGGCCCTCAGGAAGTTCTGGCATTGGTTACAAGTGCTTAGAGAAAGAGATGCTTGAATTGAGAGTAAAAACAAGAAAGAAAAGAGTTAACTCAAGGAAAAGATAGAAGAAAGAGACAGAAAAGCACTCACAACTTCTTCCCCGCCCCCTCACGTCTGAACCATTTCCTGACCAGAAAACTATTTCTTAATTTTTACTTTTAATTATTTTATTATTTCTTATTTTCGTGGGTACATAGTAGGTGTATATATTTATGAGGTACATGAGATACTTCAATACGGGCATGCAATGTTGAATAATCACGTCATGGAAAAGGGGGTATCCATCCCCCCCAAGTATTTATGTCTTGTGTTAAGATGCCTGGGTTCTGGTTATGACCTCCTCTCTAACTAGTTGGGGACCCTGGGCAAGTCACTTAACCTCTCTGAACTTCAGTTTCCTCATCTGTGTGCTCTTTTTGTTATTTCTTTTTGTTGTTTCTAAATGTTCTCTTTTTTGTTATTTATACTATTTTTGTTATTTCTAAATGTTCAATGAAATTATTATTGACTACAGTCACTCTGTTGTTTTATCAAATACTAGGTCTTATTATTCTTTCTAACTATTTTTATTTTGATACAAGTCTTTCAGGCCTGTCTTAAAGTCATAGGATGCTAAGGGCTAAAAAGGCCCAGAGAGAGCAGTAAGTTGCCCAATTTTGCCCAACTAGAGAGGGCAGAATTCAAACGAGAACCCGGGTTTCTGATGCCAAGCTGCCTCCTCTCTGCAGAATGCTGTGGTGCTTAGGCCTGCGTGCACACTTCTCTGGAGAGATTGCGCGAAGCCCCAGAAGTAGCATGTGTGCCCTTCAGCCAGAGACTGCCTTGGTAAATACATATTGCTTCCTGGCTTGCAAAGCAAATATTTACTCAAAACCCACATAGCACAGTGCATAAGTTCCTGACAGCCCCAGGCAGTTTCTAACTCACTTATCATTTATTTTTAATTTGTTTTTTAGTGCATGTATTTTCTGCATTAGACTTGGAATAAACAGAGTTCAGAGTAGACGCTGGACAAACTGAAAAGTGGTTTGTACTAAAAAGCACTAGTCTCTGCCTGTTACCTCTAAATTCCAGTTTTTGAGAAGTCTGTGAGCAGAATCGATCAAGCTCAAATGGAGTCAGTGCTCCATTTAAAGGCAGTCTTTAAGGCAACACAACGTGATGTCCTTTGGGAAACGGGCTGAAGAATTAAGGAGGCACAAATAGCTCACATAATTTGCATAATATTGAGATTCAAGATATCTGGGTTCTGGTTATGACCTTCTCTCTACCTAGTTAGTGACCCTGGGCAAGTCACTTAACCTCTCTGAACTTCAGTTTCCTCATCTGTGTAAAGTGATTAATGATAGCTTTCTACCTAATTCACTATATATGGACAACAGGCCAAATTGAAGGTCAAGTCCCACAACTATTGACCAAGTATTAAAGGCCTACTAGGGGCCTGGCTGTTTTACGAACTGAGCAGACGGCAGTGAACAAAATGAAAATGAAAACCTGTCTTCATGGAGCTTGATTTTGTAGGAGACAGACAGACGGTAAACAAAAAATAAGTAGTAATAGGTCTGAAGCTCAGTTCTAAGAAGAAAAATCACCATGATAAGGGAATAGTAGTTTGGGGGGGTGCCGTTTTATAAAGGATGGTCAGTGAGATGCTCTCTGATGAGTCCTGAAGGAGATGGGGGAAGAAAGAGTTCCCAGGCAAGAGGAGGAGTGGAAACAAAGGCTCCAGGGGTAATGCTTAGAGTGTTCAAGCTGGGAAGACCATGGTGGCTGGTGCAGAGTGAGTGAAGAAGGAAGGAGATGGAGTCAAGAAGGATGGATGGGCCAGGCGCGGTGGCTCACGCCTGTAATCCCAGCACTTTGGGAGGCCGAAGCAGGCAGATCATTTGAGGTCAGGAGTTCAAGACCAGCCTGGCCAACATGGTAGAACCCCGTCTCTACTAAAAATACAAAAATCAGCCAGATGTGCTGGCATGTGCCTACAATCCCAGCTACTCGGGAGACTAAGGTAGGAGAATCGCTTGAGCTCAGGAGGTGGAGGTTGCAGTGAGCCAAGATCACACCGCTGCACTCCAGCCTGGGCAACAGAGTGAGACTCTGTCTCAAAAAACAAAAAAACAAAAAAAAAGAAGGAAGGATAGAGTTCCTGAAATGTAGTGTGCACATGTGCACAAGCATCCCTGGATGTCCTGGGAAAGGTGATCTAGAGATCCCCCATTGTCATAAACACTGGCCTGGAGTCTTGCCTGTCCAAAGAGTTCCCTAGACCACAATAAACACCACTCCAACTTGACTCAAGAATGTGGAAGGCTCCCTGGTTGACCATGAACATATTCCCATCCACATCAGCACAGCACATGTAAATTACATGGTAGAAGTTTTGTCTGACTTTTAGTCCTCCTTTAGGTCAAATTACTATGCTTTAGAATATTTCCTCTGCAGAGCTGGAGAACATTAATTTGGACACTGTTAGAAAGAGACATGAAGGAGAGGGCAGGCCAGCCACAACTGCCTTCATTCATGAGCGGGCTTTAGTTCTTTATGTGAAGTCTGGCAGAGGTTCCCAGCCTTGATCCATACCTGCCAGTACCTTGCCTGCCTGCACTGTGCTATTTCCAAGAATAAGTATGCTGGGCATGAGTCTTGATCATAACCTGAGAATGAGTCCTCACCCCTGTGTCTCTACAAGCCTGAATGATCTCAGAATGATCATAGCCTGAGAACTCCTGCCAGGCAGATTGGAGCCATCAGCAGGCCCACATGGGCCAGGGAAGCAAGGCAGGATCCCACGTCTGGTGGGCAGGCAGTTAAGGTGGGCACTGTAGAAGTGATGCCACATGCCTATCCAAGGCTCTACTGTGACAAGGGAAGGCCTAAGCCTGGCCCAGAGAGTGCTAAGCCAGGCTTGAGGGGAAGAGAATCAAGTTTGTATATTATGTACCTACTGGTTTCTGGGCAGTTGGTTAGGCTTTTTTCATGCACAATCTCATTAAATAAATCTGCTCTAACCTGCAAAATAGTATTGCTATTCTACAGAGGAAACTGAAGCCCAGAGAGGTTGAATGAATTGCCCATGGCCACATAGCTACTAGTGGTAACTGGGGACTTAGAACCCACTGACTCCAAGGCCTGGACTTTAAATTGCTTTGAAATGAGTTGCCTTATCATGAGACGGGAGACAGTCCTGCCGGGAGTTGGGTAGTTGAGGAAATTCATCCTTCTTGTCATCTCAGGAGGCTGGAGAGATGGCCAGATTTTCCAGATGACTTGGGGTTTAGGCGGGGAGGTCCATGTTTCTTGAGGGCTCCATGGATCTGCCCTTTGAATGGGATGCCTGTCTCCTTGCCAATAGAACTCTTATCCTTAAGGGCCCAGCTGCCTTCTACAGTCAGGGCAGGACTCCTGGCACTAGGAGACCCTACTCGCTTCCCATCCACTCAACGCCCTGCTACCCAGCACTTTCTCTACTGCACCACACCAGGCTGAGTGAGTCAGAGATGTCCGCCTCAGCCCCTGTGTTTCCACGGGCCTGAAACACTGACTTGTTTTAGAACTGCCTGCCTCTGCTTCCTTCTCCTTCTTGGGCTTGTTGGCACTCACTCTCATTCACAGGCACCCTGGCTCACGGAAATATCATCTGCAAATATGGGAATCTCTGCACCAGCCCCACATTGTTGATGGCTCTGGAGTTGTTTATAAAAATATCCTTGGCATTCCCTGCCCGACACGGTTTCGCGTCATGCTGCACTTGCAGGCGAGCTTCACCAGCCTGATAAAGAGCCCTTTATTTGACCTTTAGGAAAGTTATGACTCACATGACCAGCTTTCCTTCCCCTTCTACAGTGCATGTTATCCATAAAAAGGGTCATTATAAAGGTCTTGGAGAAGATTAACCCCAGTCCTGGGTTTTAAGCTTTATCTGTAGGACACAGTCGAATCAGCGATACCTTGTGACCCTAGGAACTAGTTAGCTTAAAAGGGGACTTGTTAGCTCAGTCAGTAACTTGTCCATTCATCTTGGGACTTGCTAGTTTAGCAAGGGGCTGGATGGCTCAGGGAGGATCTGGTTAGCCAAATCATGGGCTGGTAATCTCATATTTGGATTGGAAATTGTAGTTGGTTAATGTACTTATAGAATCATTAACTCAACTTGTTATAGTGCTGGGCTTTGAAAGAAAAACTCTGATATTTCTTTCCCTGAGAGGAAAGCAGTATAATTCTGCCAGATTCTCTAACTACAGACTTCAGGTCTACCCCCAGCTAGCAAACATACCAGTGCAAAGAGTATGAATGGATCCCTGCAGTATGTCAGCATCATAGGAAGACCAGCTCTAAGCATAAGCCCAAACTTTAGCTCATATCTAGGACATTAGGTCTATGTTGTCTTTGAGCCTCAAGCAGGGTACCAGTAGAGAGAATAGTGAGGACCAGATGAGATCATGTTCACCTATGTACTTATTCAGTGATGTTTCTGAGTATCCACTATTGCCCAGACATTGTGCAAGGCACTGGTCACTGAGGACACAGACAAGATGGTATTGCGCACACTGTTTGATGATGCCTCCTAGCCTCCCTTGCAGTTAAGATTCGTCAGGTGACTGAAGTTTGGCCAAGAAAACATAAGCAAAGGTAATGTGCAACACCTCCAGGAGTGGTCTATAAAATCTCCTACACAATCCTCCACGTTTTCTTTCTTCCTGCTTTTGCCAGCAGATGAAGAAGGTTCAGAAAAGGACTTTGAGGCCCCACAAAATGAGGAAGTCATCATAAAATGAATGGATCCTGGATCCTTATCACTGCATGGAGCAGAGGCTCCTGCCAACCCTATGTTGTCTGGACTTGATATGAAAAGAAATAAATTTTCATTATAGTAAGCCATTAAAACTTGAGGATTGTTTGTTGCAGCATTTAACCTGTCCTGACCAATGCACGGCCCTTCGCCTTTTGCTCCCTGAACTCTCAGCAGACCTTACCTTTTTCTGTTCCAAGAAAGACCATCAGAGAGTCCTTCATCTTCCTTCTGCTGTATCCTTGACTTGTCTATTTGTCTTCTCCCTTGCATTCTCCATCCCCACCACCCACCAGGATGAATCCATGCACCTGGGTCCTTGACCTCATCCTTCTCTCGCTTTGTATTCTGTTGACTGTACTCTGCCTAAAAAAAATACATTCGATCTCCTGAGCCAAGGTGGCCGAATACGAACAGCTCCGGTCTACAGCTCCCAGTGTGAGCGATGCAGAAGAGGGATGATTTCCGCATTTCCATCTGAGGTACCGGGTTCATCTCACTAGGGAGTGCCAACAGTGGGTGCAGGACAGTCAGTTTAGCACACCGTGCTCGAGCCGAGCCGAAGCAGGGCGAGGCATTGTCTCACTCGGGAAGCGCAAGGGGTCAGGGAGTTCCCTTTCCTAGTCAAAGAAAGGGGTGACAAACAGCACATGGAAAATTGGGTCACTCCCACCCTAATACTGCACTTTTCCAATGGGCTTGGAAAACGGCACACCAGGAGATTGCGTCCCACACCTGGCGCGGAGGGTCCTACGCCCACGGAGTCTCACTGATTGCTGGCACAGCAGTCTGAGATCAAACTGCAAGGCAGCAGCGAGGCTGGGGGAGGGGCGCCTGCCATTGCCCAGGCTTGCTTAGGTAAACAAAGCAGCCAGGAAGCTCCAACTGGGTGGAGCCCACCACAGCTCAAGGAGGCCTGCCTGCCTCTGTAGGCTCCACCTCTGGGGGCAGGGCACAGACAAACAAAAAGTCAGCAGTAATCTCTGCAGACTTAAATGTCCCTGTCTGACAGCTTTGAAGAGGGTAGTGGTTCTCCCAGCACGCAGCTGGAGATCTGAGAACGGGCAGACTGCCTCCTAAAGCGGGTCCCTGATCCCTGAGCAGCCTAACTGGGAGGCACCCCCCAGTAGGGACAGACTGACACCTCACTCAGTCGGGTACTCCTCTGAGACAAAACTTCCAGAGGAACAATCAGACAACTGAATTTGTGGTTCACGAAAATCCGCTGTGTTCTGCAGCCACCGCTGCTGACACCCAGGCAAACAGGGTCTGGAGTGGACCTCTAGCAAACTCCAACAGACCTGCAGCTGAGGGTCCTGTCTGTTAGAAGGAAAACTAACAAACAGAAAGGACATCCACACCAGAAACCCATCTGTACATCACCATCATCAAAGACCAAAAGTAGAAAAAACTACAAAGATGGGGAAAAAACAGAGCAGAAAAACTGGAAACTATAAAAAGCAGAGCGCCTCTCCTCCTCCAAAGGAACGCAGTTCCTCACCAGCAACAGAACAAAGCTGGATGGAGAATGACTTTGATGAGTTGAGAGAAGACGGCTTCAGACGATCAAACTACTCCGAGCTACAGGAGGAAATTCAAACCAATGGCAAAGAAGTTAAAAACTTTGAAAAAAAATTAGACGAATGTATAACTAAAATGACCAATGCAGAGAAGTGCTTAAAGGAGCTGATGGAGCTGAAAGCCAAGCTTCGAGAACTACGTGAAGACTACAGAAGCCACAGTAGCCGATGCGATCGACTGGAAGAAAGGGTATCAGTGATGGAAGACGAAATGAATGAAATGAAATGAGAAGGGAAGTTTAGAGAAAAAAGAATAAAAAGAAACGAACAAAGCCTCCAAGAAATATGGGACTATGTGAAAAGACCAAACCTACGTCTGATTGGTGTACCTGAAAGTGACGGGGAGAATGGAACCAAGTTGGAAAACACTCTGCAAGATATTATCCAGGAGAACTTCCCCAATCTAGCAAGGCAGGCCAACATTCAGATTCAGGAAATACAGAGAACACCACAAAGATACTCCTCGAGAAGAGCAACCCCAAGACACATAATTGTCAGATTCACCAAAGTTGAAATGAAGGAAAAAATGTTAAGGGTGGCCAGAGAGAAAGGTCAGGTTACCCACAAAGGGAACCCCATCAGACTAACAGCTGATCTCTTGGCAGAAACTCTACAAGCCAGAAGAGAGTGGGGGCCAATATCAACATTCTTAAAGAAAAGAATTTTCAACCCAGAATTTCATATCCAGCCAAACTAAGCTCCATAAGTGAAGGAGAAATAAAATACTTTACAGACAAGCAAATGCTGAGAGATTTTGTCACCACCAGGCCTGCCCTAAAAGAGCTCCTGAAGGAAGCACTAAACATGGAAAGGAACAACTGGTACCAGCCACTGCAAAAACATGACAAATTGTAAAGACCATCGAGGCTAGGAAGAAACTGCATCAACCAACAAGCAAAATAACCAGCTAACATCATAATGACAGGATCAAATCCACACATAACAATATTAACGTTAAATGTAAATGGGCTAAATGCTCCAATTAAAAGACACAGACTGGCAAATTGGATAAGTAGTCAAGACCCATCAGTGTGCTGTATTCAGGAAACCCATCTCATGTGCAGAGACACACATAGACTCAAAATAAAGGGATGGAGGAAGATCTACCAAGCAAATGGAAAACAAAAAAAGGCAGGGGTTGCAATCCTAGTCTTTGATAAAATAGACTTTAAACCAACAAATATCAAAAGAGACAAAGAAGGCTATTACATAATGGTAAAGGGATCAATTCAACAAGAAGAGCTAACTATCCTAAATATATATGCACCCAATACAGGAGCACCCAGATTCATAAAGCAAGTCCTGAGTGACCTACAAAGGGACTTAGACTCCCACACAATAATAATGGGAGATTTTAACACCCCACTGTCAACATTAGACAGATCAATGAGACAGAAAGTAAACAAGGATACCCAGGAATTGAACTCAGCTCTGCACCAAGCGGACCTAATAGACATCTACAGAACTCTCCACCCCAAATCAACAGAATATACATTCTTTTCAGCACCACACCACACCTATTCCAAAACTGACCACACAGTTGGAAGTAAATCTCTCCTCAGCAAATGTAAAAGAACAGAAATTATAACAAACTGTCTCTCAGACCACAGTGCAATCAAACTAGAACTCAGGATTAAGAAACTCACTCAAGGCCGGGCACGGTGGCTCACGCTTGTAATCCCAGCACTTTGGGAGGCCGAGGCGGGCGGATCACGAAGTCAGGAGATCGAGACCATGGTGAAACCCTGACTCTACTAAAAAATACAAAAAATTAGCTGGGCGTGGTGGCGGGCGCCTGTAGTCCCAGCTACTTGGAGAGGCTGAGGCAGGAGAATGGCGTGAACCTGGGAGGCGGAGCTTGCAGTGAGCCGAGATTGCGCCACTGCACTCCAGCCTGGGCGACAGAGCAAGACTCTGTCTCAAAAAAAAAAGAAACTCACTCAAAACCGCTCAGTTACATGGAAACTGAACAGCCTGCTCCTGAATGACTACTGGGTACATAATGAAATGAAGGCAGAAATAAAGATGTTCTTTGAAACCAATAATAACAAAGACACAACATACCAGAATCTCTGGGACACATTCAAAGCAGTGTGTAGAGGGAAATTTATAGCACTAAATCCCACAAGAGAAAGCAGGAAAGATCCAAAATTGACACCCTAACATCACAATTAAAAGAACTAGAAAACAAAAGCAAACACATTCAAAAGCTAGCAGAAGGCAAGAAATAACTAAAATCAGAGCAGAACTGAAGGAAATAGAGACACAAAAAACCCTTCAAAAAATTAATGAACCCAGGAACTGGTTTTTTTAAAAGATAAACAAAATTGATAGACCACTAGCAAGACTAATAAAGAAGAAAAGAGAGAAGAATCAAATAGATGCAATAAAAAATGATAAAGGGGATATCACCACCGATCCCACAGAAATACAATCTACCATCAGAGAATACTACAAACACCTCTATGCAAATAAACTAGAAAGTCTAGAAGAAATGGATAAATTTCTCAACAAATACACCCTCCCAAGACTAAACCAGGAAGAAGTTGAATCTCTGAATAGACCAATAAGAGGCTCTGAAATTGTGGCAATAATCAATAGCTTACCAACCAAAAAGAGTCCAGGACCTGATGGATTCACAGCTGAATTCTACGAGAGGTACAAGGAGGAACTGGTACCATTCCTTCTGAAACTATTCCAATCAATAGAAAAAGAGGGAATCCTCCCTAACACATTTTATGAGGCCAGCATCATCCTGATACCAAAGCCTGGCAGAGACTTAACCAAAAAAGAAAATTTCAGACCAATATCCTTGATGAACACTGATGCAAAAATCCTCAATAAAATATTGGCAAACCGAATCCAGCAGCACATCAAAAAGCTTATACACCATGATCAAGTGGGCTTCATCCCTGGGATGCAAGGCTGGTTCAACATATGCAAATCAATAAATGTAATCCAGCATATAAACAGAACCAAAGACAAAAACCACATGATTATCTCAATAGATGCAGAAAAGGCCTTTGACAAAATTCAACAACCCTTCATGCTAAAAACTCTCAATAAATTAGGTATTGATGGGACGTATCTCAAAATAATAAGAGCTATCTATGACAAACCCACAGCCAATATCATACTGAATGGGCAAAAACTGGAAGCATTCCCTTTGAAAACTGGCACAAGACAGGGATGCCCTCTCTCACCACTCCTATTCAACACAGTGTTGGAAGTTCTGGCCAGGGCAATCAGGCAAGAGAAGGAAATAAAGGGTATTCAATTAGGAAAAGAGGAAGTCAAATTGTCCCTGTTTGCAGATGACATGATTGTATATCTAGAAAACCCCACTGTCTCAGCCCCAAATATCCTTAAGCTGATAAGCAACTTCAGCAAAGTCTCAGGATACAAAATCAATGTACAAAAATCACAAGCATTCTTGTACGCCAATAACAGACAAACAGAGAGCCAAATCATGAGTGAACTCCCATTCACAATTGCTTCAAAGAGAATAAGATACCTAGGAATCCAACTTACAAGGGACGTGAAGGACCTCTTCAAGGAGAACTACAAACCACTGCTCAATGAAATAAAAGAGGATACAAACAAATGGAAGAATATTCCATGCTCATGGGTTGGAAGAATCAATATCATGAAAATGGCCATGCTGCCCAAGGAGATTTATAGATTCAATGCCATCCCCATCAAGCCACCAACGACTTTATTCACAGAATTGGAAAAAACTACTTTGAAGTTCATATGGAACCAAAAAAGAGCCCACATCACCAAGTCAATCCTAAGCCAAAAGAACAAAGCTGGAGGCATCACACTACCTAACTTCAAACTATACTACAAGGCTACAGTAACCAAAACAGCATGGTACTGGTACCAAAACAGAGACATAGATCAAGGGAACAGAACAGAGCCCTCAGAAATAATGCCGCATATCTACAACTATCTGATCTTTGACAAACCTGACAAAAACAAGCAATGGGATAAGGATTCCCTATTTAATAAATGGTGCTGGGAAAACTGGCTAGCCATATGTAGAAAGCTGAAACTGGATCCCTTCCTTACACCTTACACAAAAATTAATTCAAGATGGATTAAAGACTTACATGTTAGACCTAAAACCATAAAAACCCTAGAAGAAAACCTAGGCAATACCATTCAGGACATAGGCGTGGGCAAGGACTTCATGTCTAAAACACCAAAAGCAATGGCAACAAAAGCCAAAATTGACAAATGGGATCTAGTTAAACTAAAGAGCTTCTGCACAGCAAATGAAACTACCATCAGAGTGAACAGGCAACCTACAGAATGGGAGAAAATTTTCGCAACCTACTCGTCTGACAAAGGGCTAATATCCAGAATGTACAATGAACTCAAATTTACAAGAAAAAAACAAACAATCCCATCAAAAAGTGGGCGAAGGACATGAACAGACACTTCTCAAAAGAAGACATTTATGCAGCCAACAGACACATGAAAAAATGCTCATCATCACTGGCCATCAGAGAAATGCAAATCAAAACCACAATGAGATACCATCTCACACCAGTTAGAATGGCCATCATTAAAAAGTCAGGAAACAACAGGTGCTGGAGAGGATGTGGAGAAATAGGAACACTTTTACACTGTTGGTGGGACTGTAAACTAGTTCAACCATTGTGGAAGTCAGTGTGGCGATTCCTCAGGAATCTAGAACTAGAAATACCATTTGACCCAGCCATCCCATTACCGGGTATATACCCAAAGGACTATAAATCATGCTGCTATAAAGACACATGCACACGTACGTTTATTGTGGCACTATTCACAATAGCAAAGACTTGGAACCAACCCAAATGTCCAACAATGATAGACTGGATTAAGAAAATGTGGCACATATACACCATGGAATACTCTGCAGCCATACAAAATGATGAGTTCATGTCCTTTGTAGGGACATGGATGAAACTGGAAAACATCATTCTCAGTAAACTATCGCAAGGACAAAAAACCAAACACCGCATGTTCTCACTCATAGGTGGGAATTGAACAATGAGAACACATGGACACAGGAAGGGGAACATCACACACCGGGGACTGTTGTGAGGTGGGGGGAGGGGAGAGGGATAGCATTAGGAGATACACCTAATGTTAAATGACGAGTTAATGGGTGCAGCACACCAACATGGCACATGTATACATATGTAACTAACCTGCACGTTGTGCACATGTACCCTAAAACTTAAAGTATAATAATAATAAAAAAAAATACATTCAACTTTCTTCTCTCCTTAAATACAAGACAGTCCCATTCAGTGTTTGAGTAGCTGAGATAAATCATCCTGCTTATCATCTCAGGAGTCTGGAGAGATGGAGAGATACCCAGATTCCCCAGATAGATATGGGGTTCAGGCAGGGGTCCATGTCTCCCTAGAGCTCCCTTGATCTGGCCCTCTGAAGGGGATACCTATCACCTAAAATAAAGCATGTAGATAAAATTTTAAAAAAAGAAATAAAGTACGTGGAAGGTGTTTATCAATTTGAATCCTCCTAAAGCAACTGACCTATTTGCCTCTGACCCTTCGTGTCTTAGTCCGGTTGGGCTTCTATAACAAAATATCATAACCGAGTAGCTTACAAACAACAAGAATTTATTTCTTACAGTTCTGGGGGCTGAAAAATCCAAGATCAAGGCAGATTCAGTGTCTGGTGGGGGCCCAATTTTTGGCTCATAGACAGCACCTTCCACATGGCAGAAGGGGTAAGAGGTCTGTGTCAGGCTTCTTTTTTTTTCAAGATGGAGTTTTGCTGTTTCACCCATGCTGGAGTGAAGTGGTGCTATCTTGGCTCACTGCAACCTCTGTTCCCCTGGGTTCAAGTGATTCTCCTGCCTCAGCCTCCCAAGTAGCTGGGATTACAGGCGTAAGCTACTGCGCCCAGCCTCAGGCTTCTTTTATAAGGGCACTAATTTCATCCATGAGGGTTCCAACCTCATGACCCAATCACCTCCCAAATGCCCCACCTCCTAATACCATCACCTTAGGGTTGGGGATGTCAACATATGAATTTGGGGGCACAGAAACAAGCACTTCGCAAGTTAATTTCTGATGAATAGGTCAGAGTCACTCTTTCTGTCTTACCACTGATTGACACCTTAGCCCACAGCAATCTGGCTTCCTCTCCCACTGCTGTCATGATACTTCTCATTCAAAGATCATTAGTGATCTCTAACTGTCAAGTCCAGGGGACTGTTCACAGGCTTTTTCCAGCTTAATCTTTCAGAAGTTCCTGACACCTGACCAGCCTCTCCTCTAACTCACCCTTGTGCAATGTTTTCAGCCCTTCTCTCTCCTGGTTCTTTCTGCTGCCTCTAAATGGAGGAGTGCCCCCATATTCTGCTCTCAGCCAACTCTTTTCTCTCTAAATTTGCTTATTTGGCAAGTAGGGCTATTATTGCTACTAATAATAAAAACTAACATCTATGGAATACATATCTGAGACAAGTGCCAAGCATACCACATGCATTATCCTGCCTAACCCTAACAAAAACTCTATGAGGTTAGTGGTGTCATAATCTCATTATAAAGATGAGAAAGGCTAGGCAAAAAGCAGGGTTAAGTAAGTTGTGCAATGCCACATGGCTGGCATGGGTTGGAGTTAGACAAGGCCAGTGCCTGCCCATAGCGTGCCCTTTTTCAAATATGAAATCACCATTCCCATCCACTTCCAAAAAGGGCACCCTATGGGCAGGCACCGGCTTTCCTCTGGGCAGGTGCAGCCCCATTTCAGAGTACTTGGTTTGGTAAGCAGAGGGAGCATTTAGCCCCACTCATCTCCTTAACCAAGCCCCCTACTGCAAGGCACAAAGTACAAGAGTGTACAAGGCACTCATGGAGCCAGAATTCAAACCCTGTCCTCTCTAACTCCAGAGACACCATGTCTCACCAATCCCCTATGCCCCTACCTCACAGCCTGTTGTGAGGATTAAAACTAAACAGATCATGAATGTAGAGCACTTGGCTCAGAATTTGATGTGTAAGAAGTACATGATATAAAATAGTCACTATTGTCATATTATTCATATCACCATTCACATTCACTTCTAAAGCTTCAACAAACTCATTCATCAAATGTTTAATTATTGCTCATGTGCCAAGCAGTATGCAGGGTGCTGAGGTTTCAAAGAAGAATAAAACACTGTTCCTGCCTCATTGTATTGAAAATCTAGCAGGAAAGAAAGCCACACAAATGATGAACTGAAAAAGTGCCAAGCACAGTAACCAGAGGTGATACAAAGTGCTGTGTGAGCACAGAGAAAGCATTACACCAGTCTGGGTTAGGGACAAGGACCAAGCAGATTTGGTGATGTCTTCAGAAGGGAAGGGAAATTTTAAAGGAGTCTGGATCGTTAGATGCTGGCCAGTCTAGATGACTTGGAGGGACAATCTAGAGAGAGGAAACTGCAGGAACAAAAGCAAGGCATGGCAATAGGGAAGGACATGGTTTATGTGGCCTGGAGTTTGCGCTTGTCAACCAGAAGTCATTGAAAGTACTAAGCAGAACTGGGATGCAGTCAGATCTTGGTTTTAGAAAGAAAGCCCTGGCATCTAGAACAGTATTTTGCATATAGTCTGAGCTTAGTAAATGTTTAGAAAAATGGATGAATGAATGAATGGCTTGAAGGAAACCTAGCCTCTATGGTGTAAGCACTGAAGACATTCGCACATCAATTTTAAAGTCCTCTGGGGTTGCATAAACATGTGTGCTCACACTGCACTGTGGGAACAAACTTGTATTTACAGAATGTTAGCACTCAAAGAGTCCCTGATGAGGAACCACTCCTGTCTAACTCTACCAACCCAGAAGCTGAGGCCCAGAGAGGGAAGTGGCTTGTTGAAGTGATTCATCTCATGACCCAGTCTCAATTTTGGCTGCTGCAAGTGTGACCATCCTTAAGTCTAATGGCCTTTCTAAGTTTCTGATTTGATCAGGTGTTTCCTTTAGGGATTCTGTTTTTTCTCGAACACACATCTTTCATATTTCTATCTCCATAACTTGCTTATATGCCTGGGCCCCTGCAAGAATGCCTGCTTCTGTATTCTTTCCAAAGATGATTCATCCTTCGAGCCTCTTTTCCTCCAAGAAGCTTCCCCTGACTACCCTGGCATAAGCGGTCTTTACTTTCACTACCAGCAGTTCTTGAATACTTATTATATGCTAAGAACTGTGCTTGGCAATTTACATTCATGCATTATTTATATGTAACAAATGTAAAATATGTTTACATTTATTACTTAATCTTTACAAGAGGCCTATTAAATGTGGGCTATTGTTATCCCCAGTTTACAGAAAAGGGAATGAAATCCCCATCAACATAAGAGCTAGTCATGTACTACACAGTGGGTTAAATTCTTTCCATGGATTATCTAGATTATCCTCACAACAACCTCATTAAGTTGGTACTGTTACTATCATTTTCACTGAACTGACAAGAAACCCAAGGCTCAGAATAGTGAACTTATTCAAATTCTCACAGAGATTAGGTCATGCATCCAGGATCAAACCCAGCCCCACTGGCTTCCCAGTGAGGATGATGACTTGCCCAGGGTCATCCCCAAGCACAGGTGGTACCCCCTGATCTGAAAGCCCATGCTTCACCCCCTGCTCTAGACAGCCTTCCATCACCCAACTGTCCATCCAAACCACCACTCGGTTCTTTTTCTTTTTTTGTTTTTTTTGAGGCAGAGTCTCGCTATGTCGCTCAGGCTGGAGCGCAGTTGCACGACCTCTGCTCATTGCAACCTCTGCCTCCTGGGTTCAAGCAATTCTCCTGCCTCAGCCTCCTGAGTAGCTGGGATTACAGGCACCCACCACCACGCCTGGCTAATTTTTGTATTTTTAGTAGAAATGGGGCTTTGCCATGTTGGCGAGGCTGGTCTCAAACTCCAGACCTCAAGTGATCCACCTGCCTCAGCCTCCCAAAGTGCTGGGATTACAGGTGTAAGTCACCATGACTGGCCCTCATATTATTTCATTAATGAATTATTCTTTACCCTTTAGATGGTATTCATTCATTTGTGTGTTGATTCATTGACTCTGTAAATATGCTTAGAACTTAACGCTAAATGCCAGCTCTTTGAAAGGTGTTTGATGAACAAGTCAAAATGTCAAAATGTCGCTGGTCTCACAGAGTTTGCAATATGTTGGAGTGCCCTTTAAGTGGCAATCCTCATATTATTTATCTCTTTTTTTTTTTTTTTTTAGTCAGTCTCAGTCCATCATCATATTGGCCAGGCTGGTCTTGAACTCCTGACCTCAAGTGATCCACCAACCTTGGCTTCCCAAAGTGCTGGGATTACAGGTGTGAGCCACCGCGCCAGGCCCTTTACTTGTTATTAAATAGCATGTTTGTTCCTATGTTTTTCTTCTCTAGCTGGATCACAATTTCCTTCTGAACAGAAAATGTGCCTTTGAAACCTCAGTATCCCAACACATGAGTGCTTACGCAGTATTGATTAATTGGTTGATTAATAAGATGACTCAACTACAGAAATAATTTTGCATTTTTTTTTTGAGTATGGAGGTGTTTGTATAAACCAGCAGCCCAAAGTTACATTGCAGAAATGGTGATTGCAAATCCCATTTACTTTTCATACCTTATAAAGTACAGCCCAAAATAAAAATGTCATGTTCTTAAAAGAAAAAAAAAAACCTTGAAATTCATATTTCTCTTGAAGGGTTACCTTTTTTGAACACCCCTGAGTCCCTAGAACGCCACCAAGTAGTTGCTCTATAAATACTGTTAATCAATTGGTGCATAGAGACACATTATATCTTGACAGTGAGGAATATTTTTGTTAGGTTTTTGGTCCCCTAGACTTTTATTGTAGCCTAAGTCCCATTGATTTTACACTGGACCTGATTTCTTTATGTGAATTTCCTTCCTCACTAACATAAGGGCCTACTCCCTGAGAACAGATTGTAAAGTTTTGAAATAGCTTTGTACAAGGAAAAAAAAAAAAAGAAAGAAAGAAAAGATTTTACTGCCAGACTATTTTTCCAGCTCTTACATCAGAAGTTAGATGTTGCCTGTTGGTTTCCTTCGCTAAGGACCAGCTTTAATCCATCGTGTTGTCGCCTTCTACTGGTGACAAATGGAAGGTGACTTGTTCTATAAGGCTAGGGCATGGAGGCTTTTTGCCTTGAAAATACTCAGTTGCTTTTGTAGCTAAGAACATTTTGTTTTCAACAGTAAATCTACCAGCCAGTGGCAGGCTCGATTTACTCACCTAAATAAAAATCTTTCCCCAGTTCTCAGGGCCCTCCAGGACTAACTTTACAGCAACTCGTACTTTCATTGTATCATATTCATATCCTACAATTTCACTCCATCAGAGCTTCTCCTAAGGAACTCAATTTTTCATCATTGTTTCCTCTGCACCTAGCACAGGTCTGGAGACAGAGTAGTTACACAATAAATGTTCATTGAATACATGTCTGTGGAAATTAATTAAAGCATGAAAGGAAGGGAGTTCCAGAGGGAGATTTTCTTTTCATCTTTTTTTTTTGTTTGAGACGAGGTCTCACTATATTGCCCAAGCTGGTCTCAAACTCCTGAGCTAAAGCAATCCATCCGCCTTGGCCTCCCAAACAAACTGCTAGGATTACAGGCATGAACCACCGCGCCTGGCCAAGAAAGGGAGATTTTCTGTATGTCTCTCAGCTCATGGCAAACGGTGGAAAGCCACATTTGGTTTCGTCATCAAGAAGTGCTTCCGAATTTTCATCAGCAGATTCTAAAATCAGGGTAAAAACTATTTTTTCCCTTTTCCTCTTTTTCCTGTAGCTGAGCAGAATGAAATGCCTGACATTGTTTAAATCAAGGTCATTAGGCTCTCAGACTCTCAGGCTGTGCTTTTCACTTTTTTCTTTGAGGTTCTTGCTAATTGCAGAGCAGCTGAGTTTTTTTTTTTCTAGAAGGCAGAATCAAAGAAACTAGTCATGCATAGCTGTGATGGACATTTGCAGGTTGTGCTGTCTAGCATCAATCTTCCTTTCCATTAGGGGAACACCTGTTGTGGGTAGCTTGAAGGGGACAGTGCCCTGCCCTGTCTCCTTCTCCTGGTCTCCTGGCAGCCACGAACCTGGCACGTAAGCCAACATCAGCCAATTGAATACTCTTTGACTCATGAGGGGATGGTGAAACTTGAAAGGTCATTACAGTTATTTTATAATAGTAGTTTTGGGGGTCAAGGGCACAGACCCGGGGATAAGCTTGGCTGGAGAGTCCATGCTTCCATCAGGAGGCCATGCCCCAGACATAGCACCTTCCAGACAGTGAAAGTTGGGGCTCCATGGCCGGGCGTGATGGCTCACGCTTGTAATCCCAGCACTTTGGGAGGCCGAGGGGGGCAGATCACGAGGTCAGGAGGTCGAGACCATGGTGAAACCCCGTCTCTACTAAAAATACAAAAAATTAGCCTGGCGTGGTGGCGGGTGCCTGTAGTCCCAGCTACTCGGAGAGGCTGAGGCAGGAGAATGGCATGAACCCGGGAGGCAGAGCTTGCAGTGAGCCGAGATTGCGCCACTGCACTCCAGCCTGGGCGACAGAGCGAGACTCCGTCTCAAAAAAAAAGTTGGGGCTCCAGCATCTTGGCCCTCTGGGGTTGTCTTGTGTAATGGTTAATATTGAGTGTCAACTTGATTGGATTGAAGGATGCAAAGTATTGTTCCTGGGTGTGTCTGTGATGTTGTTGCCAAAGGAGATTAACATTTGAGTCAGTGGACTGGGAAGGTCAGACCCACCTTAATCTGGGTGGCAAAATCTAATCAGCTGCCAGCACAGCCAGAATAAAAGCAGGCAAAAGAACATGGAAAGATTAGACTGGTTTTGTCTTCTGGCCTACATCTTTCTCCTGCACTGAATGCTTCCTGCCCTCAAACATTGGACTCCAAGTTCTTCACCTCTGGGACTCGGACTGGTGTCCTTGCTCTTCTGCCTGCAGATGGTCTATTGTGAGACCTCACCTTGTGATCCTGTGAGTCAATACTCCTTAATAAACTCTCCTTTATATATACATCTATCCTATTAGTTCTGTCCCTCTACAGAACCCTGACTAATACATCTTGGCTCTAGCCTCTGTTCCAAACATGGTCTTCCAGACTTTCTGGAAATTTTGTGAGCCCACATTGGAAGACTTTCCAATTAATTCCCCTTTTGACTCAGCTAAACCAAAATCAGTTTCTGCTACTTGCATTACTTGCATCTGAAAAAAATTTAATGAATTTATAATGAGCAAAGGAAAAGAGAAGTCAAAAAAAAGAGAAAGAGAAAAAGAATGAAAAAAGGAAGGAAGGAAGAAAGGACGGAAGGAAGGGAGGGAGGGAGGGAGGGAGATGAAAGAGAAAAATCCTGGAGTCTTCTGGTTGGCAATGTGTGCCTATCATATGCTCAATGTATACTAGGCACTAAAGTTGGATCAAAGAAAATTTCCTTTATGAAAAATATTAACATATTACAGGATGTTTGTTTGGTAGTCTCCTTACCTGATCCCCATCTCAGCTCTAGAGTTGAGTCAGATAAACTCAAATCACCTTCTCAAAGCATGTGGTCCATCCAGCAGGAACCACCTGTGAACTTGGAGAAACACTGAATCTCAAATGGTCCCCAGACTTACTAAATCAGAATCTGCACCTACACAAGGTCCCCAGTGCACATTACAGTTTGAGAAACACCGTCTATGAGACCATAATTACGTTGCTTACTTTCTCATGTCTCAGAGTTTTCATGTGTACAATGTAAAAAATAGTAAGACCTAATTCATGTATACGGTAGAAGCATATGAAATTGTAAGCATTAAACCATTTTGACCTATTCTAACCTACTACTTGTTTTTAGGATTCAAACTTTCCATAGAAAGTGCTTATCACAGTGCCTGGCACAAAGGTAAAATCGGTAAATCTGTCCCCAGCCTTGGCACTTGGTACATGAAGTTTTCTTCATGTAAACTTTCAGTTCAAGTTTCACTTGCTCAGGACATTGAAAGTAAACTCCAATTCTTGGATGGAAGGCGAGAAGGTGATGAGTTCATTGATACGCGAGAATACAAATGAATTCACTCAATTCCACATTCTTTCTCACGATCTGCTCTGCGCCAGTTACTGTGCTAGATGTTGAGGATCCTGAGGGCAGCCCAACAGATCAGAGTCTCTGGGACAGAATAACATCGGCTGTGTGTTCAGCACTGTTCCTGGCAGACATTGTGCAAAGTCATCCATCCATTCTTTCATTTTATTCTCACAAAGCCTTGAGATGGGCATTAGCCCCATGTGTAAATAAGAGAACTAAGGCTGAGAGTCTAGAAAATGTCCAAAGCCGGCAGCTAATAGATGACGAAACTAGATTTACAATCCAGACAAGGTTAGCTAATCAGTGTGCCCAACTGCCAAAGTATGTCCCCACTGTGGCCTGGAAGCTTCCTGAAGCCAAAGAGCTTGGGTGTGGTCTTCTTCTCAATCCCCTGCCTCTTCTGGCCCCATCCCCCACCTCACCTCTCCTGATATCTGATTCTAATACCATAAAACGTTGCCTTCCACACCAACTGGCTTGGTTCCTAAATGAGGGACTGCTTTTAATTCTGGGTCTAAGATGCAAACACAGTATCAGTCTGGGGCAGCATTTCCTGGACATCTGTAGGAAGCGTTCTGGACTTGGGTGAGTATCTTGTTTCCTCTCTAGCTTTAACTGGTTTTAGAATTTTCAGTCTTTTCTTCATCTCCGTCACAATAGAGTCCCAAGAGCACAAGTCAAAGTTGTCTTATAGTTGTACCTGAAAGCCTGGGATGTGGAGAAATGCCTGCACTTGGGTGCCCTGCTATTGTGTGTTGGGTTACCTCTCCAGCCTTCACTGTGGCCATTCTAAAATGGGTGCTGTTGTGGATTCATTCATTTAGTGGAAAAATACAGGCTGCCTGTTGTGGCCAGGCACTGTGCTAGGGGCTGGTGATACCGCAGGGTGGCAGAGCTGCTATGCCCCCTCAGATCTTCTCATTTTGGGGTGAACTGGCCCAACAGACTCTCAGCATCCATATGTCTTTGCTTTAAGGACTTTCTTTTTTTAAATGGAGGAAAGCTGCTGTACCCATGTACAAGACAGAACAGACAAGTCTTAGAATTAACACTCCCAGGGCAGCTGTAGCTCCCCCCACTCCTCAGGCAGGTAAACTCTAAGGCAGGTATTTGACATTAGCTCCCAGTGTGTCCCCAGTGGGGTTAAGCTCCAGCTTCCCGGATGGTAAGGTGATTTAAAAAATTCATTCTTGGCCGGGCGCGGTGGCTCACGCTTGTAATCCCAGCACTTTGGGAGGCCGAGGAGGGCGGATCATGAGGTCAGGAGATCGAGACCACGGTGAAACCCCGTCTCTACTAAAAATACAAAAAAATTAGCCAGGCATGGTGGCGGGCGCCTGTAGTCCCAGCTACTCGGAGAGGCTGAGGCAGGAGAATGGCGTGAACCCGGGAGGCGGAGCTTGCAGTGAGCCGAGATTGCGCCACTGCAGTCCAGCCTGGGCGACAGAGCGAGACTCCGTCTCAAAAAAAAAAAAAAAAAAAATTCATTCTTCACTGGCCTCCTTCCCCTCCCTGCCTCGCCTCCCTATTCCCCTACAACAGTTGCCTGAGACCACTTCCTAAATAAACCATTTGCACTAGAATCTTAGTCTTGGAACCCGTTTGTGAGGAAGCCCCCCTCAAGATGAACTACATCCCTGCCCTCAGAGGCACACCCTGGCGCCAATCATTTGCTGTGCTATCAGAAATTATTTTCGAATTATTTATTTAACAGCTACTAAGTGGGGCTGGGGATTTCCTATGGACAAATGTCATAAGTAAATGCTGATTTCCTATGAATAAATACTATTTACAGAAATGACCCAATTACTACTTCTTGTTTACTGGCCAAAGCAGAATCTGTGCTCAGGAAAATTTGACAATATTTCCACCCTTTCTGGAGTTCTGGTTCCCTCTTGGGTTTTCTTTGCTGACTTCCTAAAGTGGACTTCTTAAAGAGGCACTTTAAAAGGTTTCGAAAATTAGAAAGTTCCCGGCAAATAGCACGAACTATGCATTCATCCTGTGATTTTTAGAACTTCAGCAGATTATGTATGAGTCCCACACATACAGAATTTTTGAGTTTCACAAAAACTCAGCAGAGATTAGCCTGGGCCAGCAAGTGTGTGCTTCATTCCATTCCCACTGATGGTCGCCATCTCCCTCGGTGGGAGCAGAACCAGTTTACGTCTTGCCAATTTAATCCAATGATGTCTCGGTCCGCTGTGTAACTCAGCATCCTGGCTGGCCGCCGCCTGGCTGTCCCTGTATTCACCTTCACCTGCCCTCTTGGTGCTGTCTGGGCTGCCTTCCCTTCAGCATTAAGAGATCCTGATAGACAAGAGCTTTGGGGCTCCACAGCCAGATGCCAAGCTGAGCCTTGCACATGACTCAGACTTAGGACATGACTTCTGCAACCGCCTGCCTCTCCACCTGACCCTCATCCCTTCCCCAGACCCTGGGTGGGAGAATAAGAGTCTTGATAGAGAAACCCCCAAGACATGAGCAGCCTTGCTGGGGACTAGGAGCAAGCAGGCACGCGGGACCCCTGGCCGGTTCAGGGCCTCCAGAACCTCCTGCAGAGCTTCCTCATTCCTTTTTTTCATGGCAACTGAGGGAAGTGAGTGAAACGCTGAATCCAGTTTGAACTGACAACTACTTAGGGGGCATCTCCTACATCCCTAGCGCCATATGGATCCCCACGCAAGGAGAAAGATGTTTCAGATTCATAAGATGTAGTCTATGCATTTGAGGAATTCATAGGCTTCTTATTAGAGAAATGATTTAAACACATTAAATGATTAATTAACAACCCGAATCTGAGTCAGTTGCAGTACAGACCACTGGGTCAGTTTTTTGGAGACAGAAGGAGCAACAGGGAGACAGAGAAAATAACTTTTATTAAACATGTGTACTTCCTGCCATGTATTTCACGTTCAACTGCATTGAATCTTCCAATCACCTTTAAGATAGATATTATCATAATTACTATTCTAATAATTATTATTATTTCCATTTAACAAATGAGGAAACTAGAGACAGAATAAAACAATTTGGTTACACAGCCATTGAACGGGCAGAGCTGGGATTTTAAGCCAAATCTGTCAAATTCTAAGTCTTGTGGATTTTTTTTTTCTCACTGCAGCCTTGACCTCCTGGGCTCAAGCGATCCTCCCACCTTAGCCTCCCCAGTAGCTAGGACCATGGGCACATGCCAACACACCCAGCTGATTTTTTTTTTTTATTTTATAAAGACAGGGTCTCACCATGTTGCTCAGGTGAGTCTCAAATTCCTGGGCTCAAGGATTCCTCCCTCCCACCTCAGCCTCCCAAAGTGCCTCACACAGATGTGAGCCACCACACCCAGCCTTGTGGTCCTAATATTACATCAAATCCAGATTTGGACTGAAATTATTTGGTTTAATGTAGGGAGAGAAAATTTCAATGCAGATGAGGAATCTGAATGGCATGTGAGAGCTGGTAATATTTGGACAGACAGAGAGGAGGAGGGACGCTGTTCTGAGTGTGAGAAATAATATGAAAGGCAATGTGTCATGGAAATGGATGTGTGATGTCTGGCACCTAGAATAGGACCTGGTGCAGGGAAGATTGTAGGATGGATGGATGGACGGATGGGTGGATGCGTGGATAGATGGATGAAGAAGTGGATGGATGGATGGATGGATGGATGGATGGATGGATGGGTGGATGGGTGGATAGATGGATGAAGAAGTGGATGGAAGGATGGATGGATGGATGGATGGAAGGAAGGATGGATGGTGAATGGATGAATGGATGGGGGATGGATGGATGGAGGGGTGGGTGGGTGAGCAGGTAGATAGATGTGTGGATAATATGATGAGTGGACCAATGCATGGGTGAGTGGGTGGATGGATGGATGGATGGATGGTTGGATGGACAGATGGACAAATAGATAGATGAATGGATGGATGGATGGATGGATGAAGGAGTAGGTGAATGGATGGAGGCGTGGATGTATAAATGAAGGAATGAATGATGCATATATATGGCATAATAGTCACTTGTAAAACATAAGTACAAAAATAGTAGTGATTTTTGGCTGGGCACGGTGGCTCACACCTGTATTCCCAGCACTTTGGGAGGCCGAGGTGGGTGGATCACCTGAGGTCAGGAGTTCGAGACCAGCCTGGCCAACACGGCGAAACCCCATCTCTACTAAAAATACAAAATTAATCGGGCGTGGTGGCGTGCACCTGCAGTCCCAGCTACTCCAGAGGCTGAGACAGGAGAATTGCTTGAATCCCGGAGGCAGAGGTTTCAGTGAGCCAAGATCATGCCACTGCACTCCAGTCTGGGTGACAGAGCAAGACTCTGTCTCAAAAAATAAAAGAAGAAAGAAAGAAAAAGTAGTGATTTTTAAAAAGCATATCAAAATCTTAACTTGAAAACCAATGTTGTCCCTCAAATGTGTCATCTCCAAGAGTCTATGGATATTTTGCCAGCAGGATCTTGAAACTTTGTTTTAAATTTGTGCTTTGGGCCAGGCTGAGGCAGGAGAATCGCTTGAACCCGGGAGGCAGAGGTTGCAGTGAGCCGAGATCGCACCACTGCACTCCAGTTGGGGCGACAGAGCGAGATCTGTCTAAAATTAAAAAAAAAAAAAATTTTTTTTTACTTTCCCATTTTGGAGCTATGAGATTTTGGGGAATTTTCTTAACGTCTCTGGGCCTAGGTTTCTTCATCGACATATTGGGGATAATGCTTTACAACATTCTTCGGTGGAGAACCAATGCTTGTAAAGCTCTTAACACAGTGCCTAACACCCAATAATCACAGGTAAACTTTACATATAAATAAATACTGTGGAGCAGATTAATTCGAGGCCTTTTGTGGCCAAGAGCCCACCTAACAAGATGACCTATCATTTGTTAAAACCATTTTCAGGGAGACAGAAGTAGTCTAGACTAAAGTGTGCTAATTAAGACTTGGAACAGCCGGGCGCGGCGGCTCACGCCTGTAATCCCAGCACTTTGGGAGGCCGAGGCGGGCGGACCACGAGGTCAGGAGATCGAGACCATCCTGGCTAACACGGTGAAACCCCGTCTCTACTAAAAACACAAAAAAATTAGCCGGGCGAGGTGGCGGGCGCCTGTAGTTCCAGCTACTCGGAGAGGCTGAGGCAGGAGAATGGCGTGAACCCGGGAGGCGGAGCTTGCAGTGAGCCGAGATCGCGCCACTGCACTCCAGCCTGAGCGACAGAGCGAGATTCCATCTCAAAAAAAAAAAAAGACTTGGAACCACCCCGATTCTAAAATCCAAAAGATAGTTCAGCAGCGCAAGGACTTCAATTCAGGGACTTTGAAGATAGAGTCATTTTGAAATCTAAATGCACCCATTGTTTACTTACACAGCAAATAAGAGTGGATTGCATCTCTCCATGTGGACCCCTCAGGCTGCGGTCATTGCAGCTAGACTGTGGCCACAGCAAGAAGTCATGACAGACTTTAACCAGGGCACAGGAAGAGGCCATTGGGCAGATTCAGGCTTGCAGAGCTTATAAGAGATCTGGCCAGGTGCAGTGACTGACACCTGTAATCCCAGCACTTTGGGAGGCCGAGGTGGGTGGATCACAAGGTCAGGAGTTCGAGACCAGCCTGGCCAATATGGTGAAATCCTGTCTGTACTAAAAATACAAAAATTAGCCAGGCGTGGTGGCAGGCGTCTATAGTCCCAGCTACTCAGGAGGCTGAGGCAGGAGAATTGCTTGAACCTGGGAGGCAGAAGTTGCAGTGAGCCGAGATCACGCCACTGCACTCCAGCCTGGGCAACAGAGCAAGACTCAGTCTCAAAAAAAAAAAAAGAAAGAAAGAAGAAAGAAAGAAAGAAAGAAAGAAAGAAAGAAAGAAAGAAAGAAAGAAAGAAAGAAAGAGAGAAAGAAAGAAAGAAGTGGGAGACCTGGCCGGGCACAGTGGCTCACGCCTGTAATCCCAATACTTTGGGAGACCAAGGCGGGCAGATCACCTAGGGTCGGGAGTTCAAGACCACCCCGACCAACACAGAGAAATCCCGTCTCTACTAAAAATACAAAAATTGGCTGGGCATGGTGACACATGCCTGTAATCCCAGCTACTCGGGAGACTGAGGCAGGAGAATCGCTTGAACCCAGGAGGTGGAGGTTGTAGTGAGCCAAGATTGCGCCATTGCACTCCAGCCTGGGCAACAAGAGCGAATCTCCACTTCCAAAAATAAAAAAGGGAGACCTTCATCGAGAAAAACAAGAAACAATATTACGATTGCACATTTTACCAAAGCATATAACCACATGAGCACATTGCTAGGGTGCTTCCCAGTGGGGCCTTGCATGGCGCCAGAGCAAGGGCAGGATCCTGAAGCTTAGGCTTCACTAGCCTCATGATACATCCACCTCTGGTCATAAGAAGCAGCCCCTCCCTCGAAATAGGACTGTTTTGCCTTCAATAAACACAATCTGGTCTTGCATATAGACCTACGGAAACTCAGCACCTAAATATACCGCAGAAAGTATCTATCTGGCTCACTCATTTTATATGCAGGGAGAATGAGAAGTGAAGTGTTTAGGTCAAGGTCATACAGAGTGGAATAGTTAGAGCCTAACAGGCAAATGAATTCCATGGGAAAGAAGGTACCTCGGAAACTTTAAGCATGTAAACCTAAATTATCCTTTTGTAAATCGACATTATCCACACAAATAAAAATCTATTTTAAAAAAGGAACAGCATAACAAAAACATATTAATCTATAGGCTATACAAGCAGTTGAGAATAGCTTTTAATAATATTTTCCAAGTATATGGCAAAGAACACTTCTTAAATTGCTTTGAAACTGTCTACCACAATTGAATCACTCATGCATCCAAAAACTATTAAGCATTATCTTATCCCCTGAAAGCAGAGCCGAGGACAAAGATTTGGATGCAGGTAGTTTACTTGGGAGGTGAGCCAGAAAACAGAAAGGAGAGGGCAGGGAGAGGAAGACAGAGGAGGAGGAACAGCCAACAGGAGAGTATGAACTAGTTACTACTATGGGCAACTATGGTTCACTTCTACGGGAGCCCCCATGAAAAATTGTGTAGCATACACCTCGGGTAGTTCCTCTGTAAGACTGGAGGCTTTTTATCCATAAACTCCCACCTCTCATTTGTTGAAGATTATCCTAGGGGCATGAACTCTCTAGCTCTTCTGGACGGTGCCTTTTTCTTTTTGCTTTTCCTTGCCTTGCCTCTTCAAAATCCCCAAGAAAAGTTTAGGAGCCAGGCGTGGTGGCTCATGCCTATAATTCCGACACTTTGGGAGGCCAAGGCGGAAGATCACTTGAGGTCAGGAGTTCAAGACCAGCTTGGCCAACATGGCAAAACCCTATCTCTACTAAAAATATAAAAATTAGCCAGGCATGGTGGCATGCACCTGTAATCCCAGCTACTTGGGAGGCTGAGGCAGGAGAATCGCTTGAACCCAGGAGAAGGAGGTTGCAGTGAGCCGAGATCACACCACTGCACTCCAGCCAGGGCAACAGAGTGAGACTCTGTCAAAAAAACAACAACAAAAAAGCTTAGGGAGCAGGAAGCATAGAACCGCCCACCACAGCTGCAGCTGAAATCAGAGGTGGGCTTCGGGGCTGTGGAATGGGCCCTCCGGAATGCTTGCTACAAATATCAACTATGTACCAGGAGTCAATGTCTGTCTAATCCTCTATTTTTAAACCAGGCAGATCCACCTGCATAGTCCAAAGAGCCATGAATATACATCTCAAAGCCACACGGCAGTCATTCAACAAATGCCTGTCAGGCACCCACCATGGCCCCGGTATTGTTTTAGGAACAGAATAGAGAATGGTGAACAAGGCAGACCTTGTATCTCTCTTGAACTGTATACTCTTGTGAGGGGGAGAAAATAAATAAAGAAATGAACACACAAAAACACAGACAACTTGTTTGCTAGTAGTAGATACCACTCATGCTGACAATTGCACTGTGGGCATGTAACTCAGGAAGCAGCTGCTTCAGGATGGCTGGTCAGGGAAGACTTCTTTGAGGAGGTGGCATTTGCAGAGATCTGAAGGACACGGGGCCATCATGAGAATATTGACAGGGGGCAGGGGACGAAGGGGTTTCTGCAAAAAGGAAGCAGCTAGTGCAGAGTCCGTCAAAAAGCAGCTTGAGGTGGGAGCGGCGGCTCACTCCTATAATCCCAGCACTTTGAGAGGCCAATGTGAGCAGATCACTTGAGCTCAGGAGTTCAAGACCAGCCTGGGCAACATGGTGAAACTCCATGTCTACTAAAAATACAACATTAGCTGGATGTGGTGGCACACGCCTGTAATTCCAGCCACTCAGGAGGCTGAGGCATGAGAATCATTTGAACTGGGGAGGCGGAGGTTGAAGTGAGCCGAGATGGTGCCACTGCACTCCATCCTGGGTGACAGAGTGAGACCTTGTCTCAATAAAAAGAAGCTCAAAGTGTGTGAGGAACCCATGACAGGCCAGGGTAGCCAGGGCGCCAGGCAAGGAGGTTGAAAAGGTCGTCAGGGCGAGATCCTGCAACATTTATGAGCTGGGGCTAGATGTTTGGTTTTTATTCTAAGTGTGTTGTGAAGTCATTAGAAGGTTTTAAAAGGAGAGTGGCATGCTGTGGTTTTGTTTGTAAGAGTTCATTTTGGCTGCTGTGTGAAGAATGGGGGTGAGGCAGGAGTGGAAGCTGTGGATTACGCATTGCTGTAATCTGGGTGCCTTGAATTTTTTGGCACCAGCAGAGAAAAGTGGAGAGTTTCAGAGCATATTTCTGAGGTCAAGTTGATGGCACTCTCAGGTACATTGAACTGAAAGAACTGAAGGATAGCTCCTAGATTTTTGGCCTGAGCATCTGGATGCCTGGGGATTATTTGTTGAGATGGGAAAAACTACATACATTGGTCTGGTTTCTCCAGAGAAACAGAACACACACACCAGAGAGACAGAGAGAGAAAGTAAGGAATTGGCTCATGTGATTATGAAGGCTGAGAAGTCCGAGATCTGCAGGTGGCAACTAGAGACTAAGGTGAGCTGATGGTAGAGCTCCAGTCCAAGTCTGAAGGCCTGAGAACCAGAAGAGCCCATGGGGTAAGTTCCAGTCCAAGTTTGAAGGTAAGAGAGGATTGATGTTGCAGCTCAAAGACAGTCAGATATATAGAGAGAATTATTTCTACTCAGCCTCTTATTCTATCCAGGCCTTGATTGAATAAAGTCCATTCACCTTAGGGAAGACAATCAACTTTCCTCAGTCCACAAACACAAATGTTCATCTCCCCCAGAAATACCCTCCCAGACACACCCAGAGATAATGCTTCACCAAATATTGAGGCACCTTCTGGACCAGCCAAGTTGACACATAAAATTAACCATCACACCAGGGAAAGAATAAGATGACTATGATCGTGCAAGGGATCAAGATTTCTGTTTGAGCCCCATGAATTTGAGGTGCCTAAAAGACATCCAGAAAAGTGACAAATGGACAGTGGGATACAGAAGCTTCAAGTTCTGGGATGAGCCCATGGCTGGAGATCTAAATTAGGAATTTACTGATTTAGAGATGGCTTTGAAGCCACGGAACTGGAAGATGCCACCTAGTCAGAGGACAGCAAGGGTCCATGGCAGAATCCTGGGGCACTCCAAGATATTCTATGTATATTCATTTGCTAGGGCTGCCATAACAAAGATGAAAAACTGGATGGCTTAGGACAACAGAAGCTTATTGTCCCACAGTTCTGGAGGCCAGAGTGTGAGATTAAGGTGTCGGTAGGGTTGGTTCCTTCCGAGGCTGTGAGGGAGAATCTGTTGCATGCCCCTCTCCTAGCTCCTGGGGGTTGGTTGGCAACCTTCGGTATTCCTTGACTTATAGATGCAGCACCTCAATCTCCACTTTCATGTCCATGTATTGTTCTTGTGTGTATGTCTGTCCCTTGTGTCCAAATCTCCCCTTTTTAGAAGGACACCAGTCATATTGGATTGGGACCACTCTGATGACCTCATTTTAACTCTACTTCTCTAAAGATTCCATTTCCAAATTAGATCACATTCTGAGGTACTGGAGGTTAGCACTTCAAAATCTTCTTTGTGGAGGATATAATTCATCCCATAACGCCATGCTAATTCTGCTGCCTCTTCTCTCTGCTCTGGACTTACATCCATTTCATTCCATTTCTGTCCAGATCCTGACGCCACATGCTCCTGTTCAGGACACCCGTAGAGATATTAGGTTGGTGCAAAATTAATTGCAGCCTTTGCAATTACTTTTAATTGCAAAAAACCACAATTAATTATGAAAAATGCAATTACTTTTGCACCAATATAATAGTTCTGCAGTTTGATCTTTGGATAATTCCAAGAACTCTGGCTCAGCCCTTGTTCTAGTGGTTTGTACTCCTGGTCATTGTGGTAAGAGTTCTGTGCCCAACTCTGACTTCTGGGACCCAAAACTTAACATCAACTCACCTGGGCTTCAGAAGTTCCCATGAGAAGGGCATGACACCCAAGCACCAGACATACCTAATTTGTTCTCAGAGAGTTAGCAACCTACTCAAGGTGAGAAAACACAATCATCCATAATGAATAGGACAAAGTTTGAGTGGATGGTTTAATTGTCTCCTGAGATAATGAAGAAATAAGAAACATTTAGACAAAATGGGTACAGCTATTGTCTTATTCTATTTGTGTTGCTATAAAGGTATATTTGAGGCTGGGTAATTTATTTTTTTAAAAAGAGGTTTATTTGGCTCTCAGTTCTGCAGGCTGTACAGGAAGCATGGTGTCAGCATTTGCTTCTGGTGAGGGCTTCAGGCTGCTTCCACTCATGGTGGAAGATGAAGGATAGCCAGTGTGTGCAGAGATCACATGGTGAGAGGAGAAGCGAAAAGAGAAGGGAGGTGGCAGCCTCTTTTTTAGCAACCAGATTTCTCAGGAACTAACAGACTGAGAACTCACTCATCACCATGAGAACAGCATCAGCCAGTCATGAGGGATCTGCCCCCATGACCCAAATACTTTCCATTAGGTCCCACTTCCAACACTGGGGACCAAATTTCATTGTGAGGCTTGGAGGGGCCATAGCAGCAAGACTTCAGGAAGAGTGCTGAGGGGTAACAGAAGAAGGAAACCTGGATAGTGTCACAGATGTGAGTTCTCATGCTTGCTCTGCCACTAACCTTGATTATATCAAGGGTGTCCTTGGTACAACCCACTTTCTCTTTTTGATCCACTCTTGCCTCATCTTTGAAATGCAAATGCCCTTCCAGTTCTAGCCATCTATGATGATAAGGTGGCCCTAGAAGCTTCAGCCTTATGTGACAGGAATGGATGCTGGTAGAGAGGTTGAAAGCAGAGAATCTGCTGGGAGATCTGAAATGGGACGGGCCTGAAGGTGGGCAAGGGCAGTGGAAGTTGGAAGGACTCCTTATGCCCACAGGTGTCCATGTAGATGCTATAGGAAGGCACAGACAAAAAAGCAAGATTTGAGCTCCGTTCTTGAGGAGCTATTAGATCCCTTTGTTCTAGGCTGGGAAATAGAAGCATCTCTTCCTGGACACTGAACATCTTGTGGTTTCTCTGACTCACTGTCTTCTTAATTCCCAGCATTTAATAAGCTCCTCCCTCTGCCTGAAACTCTTTTTCCACTTCTCTTAACAGTTCTAGTGGTGCCAGGTAAAATCCAGGACACCCAGTTAAATTTAAATAATGGAAATATTTTTAGCATTATTTGGGACATCCTTATGTTAAAAAAATTATTTGTTGTTTATCTCAAATTCAAGTATAACTGGGCATTCTGTATCTTTATTTGAAAAATACAACAGACAAACCAACCAGCCAACTCAGTGACAACAAAACAGGTCTACCCTGGAGTCATACTCTAATTTTTTCTATTTTCCTCCCTTTCTGATCCTTTATCCCACTTTCTTTTTCTTCCTCTTCCTTCTCCCTCTTCTTTGTCAAATAGAGGACTTGGTTATTATCACTGATCCATATAAAGTCCCTCTCTCATTTATTTTAACTCCCACCCCCCATTTCTATTCCCCGACTTCCCATGTGTAACCTTCCTAATATGTTTGATACGCATCTTTTTGTTTGTATGTATTTTTAGAAAATGTTTATTGTTTTTGTGTGCAAAAATTAAAAAAAAAAAAAGAAAAATTTGGCAACCCTATTTTATTTTATTTTATGTTATTTATTTTTAAATTTTATTTATTTATTTAATTTGAGACAGAGACTCACTTGTTCTGTTGCCCAGGGTGGAGTGCTGTGGTGCAATCTCAGCTCACTGCAACCTCCCTCTCCTGAGTTCAAGCCATTCTGCCTCAGCCTCCTGAGTAGCAGGGATTACAGGCGTGCACCACCATGCCCGGCTAATTTTTATATTTTTAGTAGTGATGGGTTTTCGCCATGTTGGCCAGGCTGGTCTTGAACTCCTGGCCTCAAGCGACCTGCCCACCTCTTGCCTCCCAAAGTGCTGGGATTACAGGAGTGAGCCACTGTGCCTGGCCTGCAACTTTATTTTAAACTCGTCAATTCCTGCTTTTACCCTAGACCCTGCCAGGTATCACTGCCTCCATACCTTCCCTGACAGCCCTGTTTCCCCTTCCCGGAGGCTGGATTAGATGCCCCTTTTCTGTGCTTCCACAGCCATCTGTGTGCACCTCTTTCATTTAACTATAATTGTATTTTCTTTCCCTCACCAGACTGGGGCTCCTTAAGGGCAGAGACTATGTCCTGTTCACCACTGCATTCCCCAGCTGGCATATAAATATTTGATGAAGGGAGGAGGGAAGAAAGGAAGGCAGGCATGCAGGCAGCTAATTTCTTTGAGAAAGGATTACCTAGAAAAAAGGGTAATCTTTGTCCAATGAAAAAGGGGTAATCCACTGGCATCCTTGTCCAGTGACCAGCATGCCTTGCACATGATCCCAAATACAGCAATGAGCATACAGTAGCCATTCAAGAATTGCTTGTTACTTTATCCTGCCAGTTAAGATAATTAGAATGCCTAGGTCTCCATGTGAGACCATGAGTTAAAATTCTTTGCAACCAGGTCCAGGAGAGGGCCTGGGGGCAAACCAAAGAAAAGCGTCCTAAATCTCCTTAACAAGAGAGGCCTGAAGTGGTGTGTCAGCAGAGGGGGCCTCTGGAGCCAAGAGGGTCAGAAAGCCAGGAAGAGAACAATGAAGGGGGGCCGCATATGAGTGCAGGGGAGCTGATCTGAATGGATACTGGAGACTACTCGCAATGGGGCATACGGGAGCTACTGACACTACAATAGCTAGGTGACTTGGAAGCATTAAAGGTACTACTTTATGACCAGAGTCAAGCCTCGTTCCAAGCAACACTGAAGCACCGCAACACTGGGAAGGTCCATTCTTCACCTATGGTTTCTCTCTACTCCATTAGTGTTGTTGTCCTCCTCCTACCAGATCCCCTTTGTTCCCTGCTACAGCCCTGTTGTCAAGGAAAGAAACTGTCTGCTGCCCTCCTTCACATAAGGGGTTGGGCCTCGTGCAATCATCTGCCTGCTAGCTCTTAGATCCACTCGCCACCCTTCTCCTGCCCTACGCTGAGTCTCACGGGCTGTCTGGGCAAACACTTCTCAGGCTCCTTATCCACAGGATGCTGGCTGAGTTCAGCTAATCAGAGACACTGGAGGGACATGGAAAGCAAGAGCTGGGAAGGCTGGGTGCGGTGGCTCACACCTGTAATCCCATCACTTTGGGAGGCCAAGGCAGGAGGATCACTTGAGGTCAGGAGTTCGAGACCAGCCTGGCCAACATGGTGAAACCCAGTCTCTACTAAAAAACACAAAAATTAGCTGGGCATGGTGGCACACGCCTGCAGTCCCAGCCACCTGGGAGGCTGAGGCAGGAGAATCATTTGAACCGGGGAGGCGGAGGTTGCAGTGAGCTGAGATCATGCTGGGGAGAAGGGGTAGTAGGTGTGGCAGATGGTGGGGGTACTGGATCTGACCCAGAATGTTAAGATAACCAGAATGATAAGAACTCAGTTCTGAGGCAGCAGGTATAAAATAAAGGTGAAAACAATAGTTTACAGAGCTAACTCTTCTTAGTGAGGAATTACCAAAAACCTAGAAGTGGGCCAGTGCCCTAGTAAAATAAGGCATTCTACTCTTTATGCCATGTTTATGTTTAGTTGTGATTCTGGGGCTGTTTGGGCAAAAGAGAAACTGGTCCTTCCTTTCTAATTTAGTTTTCCAAATGTACAGCACTTGTGTTGATGTCACTCAAAAATTGGGCGGCTTAATGATGCTTGTCTCCTGAGTGAGATAACCGGTCTACTGAGCTTAGTTTGGTTATACTGTAGTCTAGAGCGCGGGGTCTCCGACATTCAAATCACCTGGGAATTTAGTGGGTCTGGGGTGCGACCTGAGATTCTGCGTTCCTAGCGAGCTCCCAGGTGATGCTGCCGTGCTGATCTGAGCGCAGTACTTGAAGTAGCAAGGCTATAGTGCAGACGTGGGGCTTTCTAGGTGTGCCTTGAAAAACACAAGTGGGCCAAATAATTTGGGGAAACAGTGGATACGACTAAGTTCATTGGGCGTCTTTACTTTGAGGACCTCTTAAGACTTCTTGCCTGCTCACATGTCTTGTGACTCCAGGAGGAACAATTACATGTAGTGGTTCCCAAATTTATTTAACCACAGGATCTTTGTTCCCATGTATCTGTATCTCAAAGACTAGGATTTTTTAAAAGTAACCTCCGGAAATGTTTTTCTGAGAACCCAACCCTTATCCCTTGCTCTCACCCCAAGACTGCAGGGAAAATGTTTAACAATGGGAAGGAGCAGGATACTGTGTTCTTGGCTTCAGAGCTGGACTCTCCCTCCAGGCGAAGACTTAGAGAGATTAACAGCTCCAAAAACTACAGGGTGTGTATGCCGTAGCGGCTGGAGTAACACAAACCTAGGTTTGAATCCTTGCTTCACAACTTACTATGTGACCTTGAATCAATCATCTTCTCTGAACATCGATTTCCTAATCCATAAAACAGGGATACTAGTATATATCTTGTAGAATTATGGTGAGAAATAAATAAGCTGAATGCATGTAGAGGACTCAGTGTGTTGCCTAGTACATAGTAAATGCCCAGTGGAGGCTCTTATTATTACGATGATGCAAAAATGTCACAACATCTCATATGCACCCCATTTTTTACTCCAGTTTTGTATTTCAGGAGAGAGGGAGAAGGAGACGCGGAGAGAAAGAGAGAAAGTGCATTCTGGCTTGGAAGGGAACTTATGCTTTGAAGCTGACAAGTATAATTTGTCTTGAGACTGCCAAGCTCTTGGGTTGAGCCTTCATATTGGAAAAAAGAGACAGGCGAGATTAATCTGGGGCCTTCATTACTTACTCCATCTGGCCTGGCTTGGCACGGCCCCTTCCCTCTAAAAACTGATTACTCCTTCAAAAGCCTCAGCAGAGTGGTCCCTAATGGGTTCTGACATGGCAGGAATGGGGCTCACACAGCACAGAGATAAGGGCCCCGGCACCAGGGCCAAAACGCTTCCAGTGCTACAGCCCAGATGCTCCACCACAAAAGAAAGCAACAAACTGAAAGGGAGCCAAGGCCCCTGGGCCAGGGTGAACCTCAGGATTCCCAGGAGCACCTGGCTCCCCACAGTGGGGAGCAGCAGGAGCCGGGCTCACATGGACCGGACTGGTAACCTGGATTATTTGACTGGGGCGAGTTCCAATGACCATCAGCGCTTTTTAAACTGGCTTTACCGTCACACTGGGGATAGGAAGGTGCTCCAGGGAAGTGAAGAAGGTTGTTGTTTTTAGACATTTGCTAGTGAAATCCTGCTGCGGAAGCTTTCTCACATTCCCTCCCCCAACCCCCTCAGCAGCGCGGTGTGGGAGGGGGAGAGGGAAGGGAACCGATGTTTACTAAGCACCCACTATGCTCCAGGCACAGTGCCAGGTGCACGGTGCCAGGCACTGTTTGCTTAATCATTCAGCACAAGCCTGAGAAATAGGTATTACTATTCTTTTTATTGAGAAAAGGGAAGGGCTTTGTCCTGAGTCACATGGTAAGTGACAGAGCCAGGATCTGAACAGGATGGTCTACCTGTGGGTCTGTGTTGGTGGTTGTGCTAGTCTGCACTCACAGCAAGTAGCAGCTGTGGGATTTGAGAGAAAGTATGAATAGGGAGAATCTTCCAAAGCACCAGGAGGTAGCAACTCTGTGGCCTGGGTCTTCTCTCCTAAGAGATTGTAAAATTTAAAAGCTGCAAAGGAGCCTTTGAGCCACTCTTGGAAAGAGAGTTATTGAACAGAAGACCAAACCAGATCCATCATTCCAGCTGGGGAGGAGGGCTGTTTATCTTGGATTGGGGGACTGCCAGTCTCTGGAACAAAGGCTCTGCTTCTCAGTTGCTTTGAACACACAGCTCCTCTAAAAAGCTAGCCCTGGGACTTGGCGTCCACGGCTTGAGAAGTCAAGGTCCAGCTCGATAGCTTCCAGGGTCTCAGGGAAGTCAGTGTGGGAGCCTTGACGAGTCAGAGACTGCACAACACTGCCATCTCCTGGGAGCAAGGTCCACTCTGGCCTGGTCAGACAGAATCCCAGCTCAAAATACCTGACTAAATCATGCATGAGGCTCTCTACCACCCCAGGGAAACTTCTGTGGTTATGAATCAGGATTGCCTGTGTTTGTGTATTAGATTACAAAGCCTGTGGATATCGAAGGCATGGGTTTCCAAGTCAAACATTCAATCATTCGTTTTTTTTTTTCATTTGACAAATGTTTACTGAGCACCTATTTTGTGCCAAGCACTGTGCTAGGCACTGAGTACACAAGGATGATGAACATAAATGGTCATGGCCAGGCGTGGTCTCTCATGCTGGTAATCCCAGCACTTTGGCAGACTGAGGCAGGAGGATCACTTGAGCTCGGGAGTTCAAGACCAGCCTGGGAAACATAGTGAGACCCTATCTCTACAAAAAATAAAACTAGCCAGATGTGGTAGTGCACACCTGTAGTCCCAGCTACTCAGGAGGCTGAGGCAGGAGGATTGCTTGAGCCCAGGAGGTGGAGGTTGCAGTGAGTCATGATTGCACCACTGAACTCCGGCCTGAACAACAGAATGAGACTGTCTCAAAAGAGATAAATATTTTAAAAAGACAAATGGTCCTTAACTTCATGAAGCTTATAGTCCAGTGGTGAAGATGGACTGTAAACAAGGAATTATCTCGTGAACAAAGAATGTATTCATTACTACTGCAATGAGTGCTGAGAGGGAAAAGCATTGGTGCTGCAGGAGTTTATACTGGAAAGGAGGATTGTAGGGGGACCCTGGCCTAGTCAGGCAGTCAGGGAAGCCTTTTCTAAAGATATGACCTACATGCAGACAGTTGAAGGATGTATAGGAATTAGTTAAGAACAACATGTGAGAAGGCCATGAGATAAGAAGGAGCATGGCCTGCTTGAAGAACTAAAAGAACGCCGGGCACGGTGGCTCACACCTGTAATCCCAGCACTTTGGGAGGCCGAGGCAGGTGGATCACGAGGTCAGAAGTTCAAGACCAGCCTGGCCAAGATGGTGAAACCCTGTCTCTACTAAAAATACAAAAATTATCCGGGCGTGGTGGCAGGCACCTGTAATCTCAGCTACTCGGGAGGCTGAGGCAGAGAATTGCTTGAACCTGGGAGGCGGAGGTTGCAGTGAGCTGAGATCGCGCCACTGCACTCCAGCCTGGGTGACAGAGTGAGACTCCATCTAAAAAAAAAAAAAAAAAAACTAAAAGAAGTTCTGTATTGATGGATCACTGGGAGGAGGAAAACAGTAGTGTGAGGTGAGGGTGGAGATCACACAGGGCCTTGTCTTCCACCGTCAAGTGAAGGATGTGGCTCTACATGGTCAAGTCTCTTTTTGTTACATGGAAACTCATTTAAGTAAAAAGGCAATTTGCTGGTTCATGTAATTGAAGCTCCAGATATGGCTGAATCCAGGAGCCCAGGGTTTTCGTGGCAGGGCACAGTGGCTCACACCTGTAATCCCAGTGATATAGGAGTTAAGAAGAAATTATGTAGGCAGATAGTGAGGGTAAGGAAGTTCTCAGCAAGGTTTTCCTTTTAACGAAAAGCAGCCCCCAAATCATTTTCTAACAAAGAGCAGCTTGTAAAATTGAGCTGCAGACATAGATAAGCAAGCTGGAAGACTGCAAGGGTGAATACCGGCAGTTGTGCCAATAGGAAAAGGCTACCTGGGACTAGGCATGTTCAAAATGTAGGCTTCATGTTCCCTTTTTGCCAGCCACGTTTACAATAAGAAGCAGACAACATGGCGCCAGCCAAGTGGAAAGGCCGTTTGCATAATAAGATGAGGATGGGGTGGCCAACCTTCCCCCTCGCTATGTAAACGTCACACCTGGACCAACTAATCTGTGGGCCCTACATAAATCAGACACCACCTCCTCAAGCCAGTCTATAAAATCTGGTGCACTCTGCCACAGGCCGGAATTCCCATTTGGGCGCCCATCTCTCTCACAAGCCAGAGAGCTGTTCTCCTTTCTCTTTCTTTTGCCTATTAAACCTCCGCTCCTAAACTCACTCCTTGCGTGTGTCCGTGTCCTTAATTGTCTTGGCACAAGACAATGAACCTCAGGTATTTACCCCAGACAACAACGATGGTTCACCAGCACTTTGGGAGGCCAAGGCGGGCGGATCACCTGAGGCCAGGAGTTCAAGACCAGCCTGGCAAACATGGTGAAACCTCGTCTCTGCTAAAAAAAAAAAAAAAAAAAAAATACAAAATTAGCTGGGTGTGGTGGCACACGCCTATAATCCTAGCTACTATGGAGGCTGAGACAGGAGAATCACTTGAACCCGGGAGGCGGAGATTGCAGTAAGCTGAAATCACACCATTGCACTCCAGCCTGGGTGACAAAAGCAAAATTCTGTCTCAAAAAAAAAAAAAAGATTTTATTTTCCAGCCAGATGTGGTGGCATGCGCCTGTGGTCCCAAGTACTCAGTCTACGGCAGGAAAATCACTTGAGCCTAGGAGTTTGAGGCTGCAGTGGGCTATGATGGTGGTTGAGTGACAAAGTGAGACCCCATCTTCTAAAAAAATGAAAACATTTAAAAGGACTTTCTTTTCCACTAATTTATTATCTCTGCTTGTTTCTGAATTTATTAGTTTACCTCATTCTCTCCTGCACTGACAGGATCTGTCAATCTGGTAGGAAAAGAGTCACTGATACTCATCAGGCCTATATCCTTGTAACCTATGATTCAAAAAGGTTATCCCTTTACCTTCCATTTGGAAAAAACACAATGGAAAGGCTCTGATTGGTCCATCTTGGTTTACATGCCCACTCACTGGCCCAATCACTATGTCCACAGGGATGTGGTCCAATGATTAGTCTACCCTGGGCCAAGTTCCTGCCCCTGTAGCAGGAATGGGGGTGGAAGGGAAAGGAAGCAGAAGGCACTGTGACTGACAGCCCTGGGGCCACATGGAATCTGAGAGGAGTTTCGCCCAAGGAAGAGAGTGCTGATTATAGAAAGAGAAATGAAGAAGACTGTGGGATACCCCAAAACACTAACAAAACAATATTATAATGAACAAAAAGCTGTAAGAAACTATTGAAAAGTTGCAAGTGCAAAACGAGAAAAAAAATTTTTTTATTGTTTTTTAAGATGACACTGGCTATTGTAAGGGTGGAATGGAGGGGCATGAGTGGAAGCAAAAGGACTTCAGATTCTGGGCACACTGAAACACTTCCCAGCTATCTATGAGTTACCCAGAAATACTCCATACACCACAGCAAAGGCCCTTGTAAATGCACAATAAAATTTGCAAGAAAGTATGAGAAATCCTCATGTGCCAAAGATAAGGTGGAAACAGGGAAACAAGGTTGAGTGAGAAGCTAAAGCTGTAGCTCCCTTCGAAAGTTCTTAGGTAAGTAGGGCATGGTGGCTCACACCTGTAATCCCAGCACTTTGGGAAGCCGAGGTGGCCGAATCACCTGAGGTCAGGAGTTCAAGACCAGCCTGACCAACTTGGAGAAACCCCTGTCTCTACTAAAAATACAAAAATTAGCCAGGCGTGGTGGCGCATGCCCGTAATCCCAGGTACTCAGGAGGCTGAGGCAGGAGAATCACTTGAACCCGGGAGACAGAGGCTGCAGTGAGCCGAGATCACGCCATTGCACTCCAGCCTGGGCAACAAGAGTGAAACTCGGTCACAGAAAAAAAAAAAAAAAAAAGAAAGAAAAGAAAGTTCTTAGGTAACCAAGAGATTTGGATTTTAAATTGCATGGGGAAATAAGACAAGGTCTTGGGCCTAAATGAGATGGGTATTAGATCTGACATCCTTTCTCTCCGCTACCCAAACCCCACCTAGAGCTGAGCACCTCAGCAAATGATGAAATGATGGACTGGGGGGAAAATGTACCCATCACCACGGAGAGACCATTTGTGTCTTGGCCTGGGCTCTGGGTAGAACAAAGCCATCTCTTTTGGAACTTTCTAAACATGAATATGCTCATGGGTTTGGGGTTAAACTTCACTCCGCTTGCATGGTCCTGTAATCCCTAAGCTGATAAATTAGCTTTAAAAAGGGTTCCAGGCTAGCTATACCCTTGAGGCATCTGTAAGAAACACACATACAACTTCTCTGGACAAAGACCCTCCGCCTAGGATGCACAAGCACCCACAGAAATGCTCTCTGAGCGCAGGCCCACAATCCCAAGCTGGTGTCTTTAGCCAGCCCTTCACTTTTAGCTGGCCGCCAGCCATCTGGGCATTCCTGGCCCCCTCCCAACCTGTTTCTGACCCTCCTAGTTCCTGTCCTCATCATTCCCCTACCTGCTTGTGGCCTGAATTGAGCCAGCCAGAGACCTCATATTTGTCTCATTGTCTGGCTCAGACCTCCTGCCTCCCTCTTAACCTAGTTTGGGGTCCCCTTTTGTTATGAGGCTTTGGCTGCCCCCACTAACAATATTTCTCCACCACTTAGGCCCAGCCTGGCCTTGGGATTCTACATCCTGGTATAACCCCACATCCAGGAATGACCTCACATCCAGGCATGACCCCACATGGATGATGCCCTCTCTGTTTGCCCTGGCTCGGCTTACTTGACCCAGAGGGAACAGACAGATTAGAAGCATGTTCTGGGTTGGTCTTCATTACAGTCTGTGGCAACTTACAGAGGTGACGTGGCCGAGTACAGCCTGAGCTCCTCCTGACACCAGAACCCCTTCAAGTCCAGCTCAAGTCAGGCAAGTGTTAGGCCGCTGGTGCGGGAAGCCACTCCTGACCTCCATCCCCCTGAATCAAGGAGTGCATTCTCTGACCATGTTCCAGGAACCCCAATTCCTTCTCGCACCATGGCTGGTGGCGGTGAGGCTGGCAACACTGAATGCTGGCACTGAGTTCTGAGTTGGAAATCAAATAACTATCTGACTTAGAAAAACAGATCCAACACAGCAGTCTTTGTAAGAAGAGAAAGGCCCTGAGTGGGCCAGAAACACTGGGCTGGCAGCTCCGCCCTGCCCTGCAGTCGGGAGGAAGCAGCTGCTTGCCTACCTGAGAGATTAAGGCAGGGCCTTGACAGCCACTGCCAGGAAAGGATTCTCTGCCTGGACCCTGACAGGCCAGGTGAAGCCAGGCACCTTTCCCAGGCAGGCCCTGGGGGCATTGAAGGAGGGCGGCAACGAACCCTAAGAGTTCACATCTGGGAGTGTGCTTTGCTAATGGCAGAGATAGAAAGGTTGGCTCGGGCCCTGGGCTGTGTGCCCTGAACAGATGCCTTCACCCCGCTATTCCCACAGCTCTCAATGCACAGAGACCTCTATCCCAAGGCCTGATGCAGGGAATTCCCATTATTGGTTTAATTACCTTTCTTCTTGCCTAATCTGTGGCTCTGATGTAGCAGTGTCTGGCACATTGTAGGGGCTCAATAAATAGCTATGAATGCATCATACACTTCCATTTTCTTACTGTAGATAGAGGAGATTAAACCCTATCTCTAAAAGACATTCATTTGCATACAGTTTAGCAGTGCCAGGGACAAGGGTTCAAAATCTGGCTCCACCACTCACCAGCTGGGACTTGCAGCAAGTTATTGAAACTTTCTGTGTTTCCCATCTGTAAAATGGGGATATTACCGTACTCATCTCATAAAGGTATAGTGAGTTCACCTCTGCAAAGCACTTAGTTTAGGGGCATTTGCCTTGTGTTAAAATAAGAGCTCCACAGACACAAAAGGCCATGTATCACACAGTTCCAATGAGACGAAATGCTTAGAATAGGAAAATCCTGTTGGGACACTGTATTTTCCAAAAAGTGGCTACACTAGCCCCCATCTCACATACTGTTCTGCAATATGACCTTGCCACACTTCCAACAAGAGGTAGAGGGTAATTCCCCTCCTCTTGAATCTGGGCTGGGCTGAGTGAGTTGATGGTGATCAACTGGATATGGCTGAAGTGATGCTGCATGACTTCCAAAGGAAGGAAAGGAAAATACAGCAGCCACTGGACCCTCTTGGCATACTTGCTCTCGGGATACTCTCTTGGAAGCCAGCACCAAGCTGTGAGAAACCCAAACAACAAGGAGAGGTCATGTGCAGGTGTGAGATTTGACAATCCCAGCTGACCCAAGACATTGAGTCATACTAGACATGAGTGAAGAAGCCTCCAGATGACTCTAGCACTAGCTATTTGAGTCATTCCCGGCTGTTCCAGTGTTTCCAGGTGCTATAGTCTGAATGTGTGTCCCCCTGAATTTCATATGTTGAAATCCTGGCCTGGCGTGGTGGTTCAAGCCTATAGTCCCAGCACTTTGGGAGGCCAAGGCAGGCAGATCACCTGAGGTCAGGAGTTCGAGAGCAGCCTGGCCAACATGGTGAAACCCCATCTCTATTAAAAATACAAAAATTAGCCAGGTGTGGTGGCACATGCCTGTAATCCCAGCTACTCGGGAGGCTGAGGCAGGAGAACTGCTTGAACTTGGGAGGCAGAGGTTGCAGTGAACCGAGATCGTGCCACTGCATTCCAACCTGGGTAACAAAAGCAAAACTCCATCTCAAAAAAAAAAAGAAAAAAGAAATCCGAAGCCCCAAGGTGGTGGTATTAGGACCTGGAGCCTATTGGGAGGTGATAAGGTTATGAAGGCAGAGCCTTCATGAATGGGACGAGTGCTCTTATAAAAGAGGCCCAAGAAAGACCCCTCACACCTTCCACCATGTGAGGACACAGCAAGACAGCACTACCAAAGCCAGAGAATGGGTCCTCACAAGACCAAATCTGCCTTGATCTCACATTTCCCCATTCCATAACTGTGAGAAATAAATTTCTGTTGTGTCAGTTACCTAGTTTATGATGTTTTGTTATAGCAGACAGGCAGACTAAGATAGGAAATTGGTACTGAGAAGTGGGGGTGTTACTGTAACAATCACCTGAGATATGGAAGTGGCTTTGGAATGGGGTAATCAACAGAAACTGAAAGAAGTCTGTGTTGCATGCTAGAAAATACTTACATTGCCATGAATTAACTATAAAAGGCAATTCTGGTAAGGGCTTAGAAAAAGAGGAGAGCTGGGCTGGGACAGTGGCTCACGCCTGTAATCCCAGAACTTTGGGAGGCCGAGCAGGTGGATCACCTGAGGTTGGGAGTTTGAGACCAGCCTGACCAACACGGAGAAACCCTGTCTGTACTAAAAATGCAAAATTAACCAGGCGTGGTGGCACATGCCTATAATCCCAGCTACTCAGGAGGCTGAGGCAGAAGAATCGCTTGAACCTGGGAGGCAGAGGTTGTAGTGAGCCAAGATTGCGTCATTGCACTGCAGCCTAGGCAGTAAGAGCAAAACTCCTCTCTCTTAAAAAAAAAAAAAAGAGTAGAGCTGTAGAGAGAGCTTCAGTCTTCTTAAAGTACACCTATATGGATGTGAGCAGAACATTGGTAGAAAAGAAACTGCCTCCGCAAAATTATAGCTGAGACAGTGAAAGAGATCTAACCTAACCAACTGTATCTTGCTTCTAACCTTTAAGCTGTCCTTGTTCCTTCCTGGGCACAGGCTGAACTAACTTTGGGAGGAACTTAGTTTATAGTTTTAAACAAAGATGACAACAACCCTTTCCCAAAACAAACCTCCTTGCCTGGGGACTAGACTGCCTTTGTAGGACTAACAAATTAGCCGTTAAGATTAGAAATCCTGTTAGGAGTCATGCAGTTGGAGGATACAAGATTCTGACCCTCCCTAAACTGCTCCTAAGATCAGTGCTTGAGATACTTTGCAGACCCTGCACTTGACAGATCAGCTGGCACCACCTCGATCGATAAACTGGCTCATCTGCTCTTGTGGCCCCCACCCAGGAACTGACTCAGCGCAAGAGGAGAGCCTCAGTTCCCTATGATTTCATCTCTTACTTGACCAATCAGCACTCCTGGCTCACTGGCTTCTCCCACTCACCAAGTTGTCCTTAAAAATTCTGATCCCCAAATGCTTGGGGAGACTGATTTGAGTAATAATAAAACTCTGATCTCCCACACAGACAGCTCTGTAAGAATTGCTCTTTCTCTATTGCAATTCCTCTGCCTTGAGAAATTGGCTCTGTCTAGGCAGGGGCAAACTGAACCCATTGGGCAGTTACAGAAACATGGACAGTGAAGACCATTCTAATAAGATCTCAGACAGAAATGAAGAACATGTTATGGGACAGGGGAGGAAAGGCCATGCTTCTTATACAGTGGCAAAGAACTTGGCTGAATTATGTTCCTATTCTAGTGTTTTGTAGAAGGTCGTGCTTGTGAGCAATGAAATTGGATATTTGGCTGAAGAAATTCCAAGCAATGTATAAAATGTGCTGTTTGGCTTCTCTTGAGTGCTTATAGTGAAATGTGCGAAGAGAGAAGTGATTTAATGCAACTATTAACCAAAAGGGAAGCAGAACCTAAAAATTTGGAAAATTCTCAGCCTATCCATATTAGAAAAAATCAGAAAGCTTGTTTCAGAGAGAACATGAAGGGTGTGGCCAAGTTTGATAAGGAAGTTAGTTCAGATGGGCTATCTCAATCAAAGCTAGGAGCTATTCATCCAGACAATGGGGAGATTAGACTCCCATCTAAACAGAAGCCTGGACCTATTGTGCAAGACAATGGAATAACCCCGAAGGCATTTTGGAGATCATCAAGGCTGCCCCTCACTTCACAGGTCCAGACTGAAAGGCACTGGGGGAACAGAACAATTTCAAGGGTCTGCTCTTTGCCAAGCTCTTTCTTTGGCTGCCCCAAGTTCAGCTCTAGTGAGTTCAAGTGCATAGTGGTACTCTGTAGCTGCTCCTCCTCCAGAGGGCACAGAGAGTAAACTTTGGGAGTGTCCACAAGATGCCACCTCTACCAGCACACAGAGTATACAAGCCAAGGAGGCATTACTCTCTCCATCAAGATTTTAAAGGATGGAACTACCCAGAGCCTCAGGTGTGTGACCCAGGCAGCGGGCTGCCAAGGGGGCTGGGCCACTGCAGAGTCCCTACTAGGTCAATGTCTAGTACAGCTGCTGTCAGACCAGTAGAACCACCTATATGTGATTCCAGCGTGGGAGAACTGTAGGCACTTGACTAAAACCCATGAGAGCTGCAGCATGGGCTGTACCCAGCAAAGCCATGGAGGTAGGGCCATCTGGACCCTGAGGTCCCAATCCTTGCCCCAGTGTGTCCAGCAGGTTGGATGGCAAACCAAAGAAGATTATTCTCAGTCTTAAGATTTAACATTGTTGGCCCGGTTAGGTTTCAGACCTGGGTCCTGAGACCTGTCACCCCTCTTTTTTCCTATATCTCCCTTTTAGAGTGGGAATGTCTATACTATACCTATCTTACCACTGTATTTTGAAAACACATAACATGTTTGATTTCATAGGTTTACAGCTGGAGAGTAAATTTAACTCAGGATGAGTTGCACCTTAAGCCTCACCCATATCTGATTTAGCTGATATTTAGAAAAGATTCTGGACTTCAGACTTTTGAGTTGATGACAGAATAAGACTTTTGAGGCTAATGGGTTGGAATGAGTATATTATGCATGTAAGAACAACATGAAATTTGGGGACCCAGGACCAAAGCCTATGGTCTGAATGTTTATGTCCTCCCAAAATTCATGTTGAAATCTTAATCCCCAAGGTGATGGCAGTGGGTGATGGGCCTCTGGAAGGTGATTAGGTCATGAGGGTGGAGCCCTCATGAAGGAGATAGTGTCTTTATAAAAGAGGCCTGAGAGAGACCTGTTGCCCCATCCACCATGGGAGGACACAGCAAGAAGGCACCATGTATAAGCTAGAAAGTAGGCCCCTACCAGACACTGAATCTGCTGGTGCCTTGATCTTGGACTTCCCAGCCTTCAGCACTGTAAGAAATAAATTCCTATTGTTTACAAAACAACCAGCTTATAGTATTTTGTTATAGCAGCCCAAACAGACAAAGATACCAGATGAGGCCTCAGACCTTGTGGAGCAGAGACAAACTTGTATCTCCACTGTGCCCTGACTGGTTTCTTGACCCACAGAGTCTGTGAGCATCATAAAATCATGCAAAAGTTTAATACCATTAGATTTTGGGATACTTTGTTATACAGCGAAGGTTGAACGGAAAAAAAAAAATCCAAACATCCAAGGGTGATTGGAGGTGGCTGGTCTGCTTTCTCCTTCGTCATTAGTGGGACTCCACACAAATCACATAAACTCTCAAAACTTCCACTTCTTTATCTGGGATAATAATAGCCCTCCTACTATCATGTAAAAGTGAAGTCAGAAACCAATGAAGATGAAGCTTTTATGAAATGACACTGTCATGAGAAGCAAAGAGATTGCTACTCGTAACTAGCCTTTCTGTTAATTGGAGAGCTGCACTCAGTGAATCACATAAGACACGCTTTCTGGAAAACAGTTATTAACCCACACCCACAATGACAACTTACTGGATGTAGGTGGAGCTTTCATATTTGGTGAAAACCAAACCAAAGCCCTCCACAGTTTCCACAGGACCATCAGACAGACGTGAGACATGCTCCCGTCAGTGACCTCACTTGTTTTGGATAATGACACGCCGACTTGTGGGAATGCTTCTTGTTCTGATAATGGGAACTGAGAAGAGCCTCTCAGACTTCCAGAAGTAGATGCTGTGTGCCCTGCCAGCATGATGCCCAGTGCCAGGGTACCCACTTTACGCATGATGGGTTCCTTTCCATGAATCTGCTCAGAGGGGGGCTTTGGGGATTGAGGCTGGTTTTATTGATTCTGTTCCTCAAAGCAACCATTTCTGTATTCAGTAGAACTCTTCCCCAACTATACCCCCCAATTAATTTTGTAGCAGTGGGAGATAAAATGTGTTTTAACATTTAAATTAAACGTTTTCTTCAAAGTGACCATGACACATAACTCCCATCTGTTGCCAGTACCCTCCTGCCCGCCTCTCCTGGGTGCTTTCTCACTTGCAGCCTCTTAACACTTTTTGAAAGAGTTCTTGGTTAGCCAGTGACCAGCTACGGAAGTTGCTCAAATCACTTGTCACCTGTAAAATTGAGAGAATCCTGCCTCATAGGTCAGGGAGATTCCAGCATAATGAAACACTCTGCTGTGCAACTAGTAGATTTCATTCACTCATTCTGAAAATATTTAATGAGGCTTTTGCTATGTGCCAGACACAGGGGTGAAAAAGGCAGTCTCTGCCGTGTAGGAGTTCCCAGGGCAGTAGAAGAAATGGAAAGTAAACAGGTTATGAACACAGAGTGGGATAAGCGCCTCGAAGGGGGAAATAGAGGTGATAGGAACACCAGAAAAAGCTCCCAAACCAGACACTGGAGGCTCAGAAAGCACTTCTTGGAGGAAACGATGTTTAAATTGAGACCTGAGGAACAAGTAGGAGTTGGGAGAATATGGCAGATGGTGGAATGGAGGGGAAAGGTGGAGAATGTAGTGGAGGGTGGGATGGAGGGGAAAGGTGATTCAGGTGGAAAGAAGAGCAGCTTCCAAGGCCTGGGGGCAGGAGGGAGCTGCTGTGGTTCCCCATGACTGAAGCTTGGAATGTAAGGCTGTGAGTAGGGGGAGAGGAGCGGGTAGGTAAGTGACAGGCAGGTGAGTCACATGGCCCTGGAGGCTACACAAAGGCCTCTGCACTTCAACATCTGAAGGAGCACTTAGCTGGTGGTGTGGAGAGAATGGATCAGAAGGGGCAAGTGGGAAGGCCAGAAGGCCATGGGGTGCCCCTGCCAAAGCCCAGGGGCCATGCAGTGAGTCCTGCATGAAGGCTGTTATACTCATATCCAACCCCCTCTGCTGGGGGGGTTCAGAAAGCAGAAACTCAAGGGGGGCACCTCTTACTCATGGTAATATGTTTTCTGGAGAATTCTTATAAGCAAGGCCAGCTTCTAATGAGTCAACAAGAAACGTTGAAGAAAGCAGCATGGCAGAGAAGGCGGAGGGACCCTGTCCCCAACCCTGGCCTCAAAGGGCCAAGGAGATGACACTCCCCAGAACCACAGTGAGCTTGGCCTCTGCTTTCCCTCCCTATGAGGCAGAGCCCAGCCACTGGAAGCCTGGCCACTGTGTAGGCCTGGGGCACATTGCTGAACAGGAAACTGCTTCTCTGAGAGAACAGCTGAATGTCAAGATGGAGAGGAAAAGTGAAATTTCAGAATTGGGCCCCCAACAGTTCCAACCCAGTTTTCTCACTGTAATTCTCACCACACCCCAAAGAAAACAAGCCTGACTCACAGACCACATCAACGCTGGGAGGTGGGAAAGCCTGGCTGGGCCCTGCTGCTTGCCTCTCAGGACTCCTCTCCGGCACTCCCTGGGGCACACGCACTGCAGCATCTCTTTGGAAGCCCTGGAGAGAGACAGTGATCCTTACTACCCACACCCACCTTCACTGCCCCATGGCTCCAGCCACCTCCTTCTTCCTCCCCTGAGCTTTTAACTTCCAAGCTGTTGCCAAGTGGAGGCAGGGAAAGCAGTTGAAATACGATCAGGGAGGAGAAGGAAATTTTTGAAGCCATTCCAGGGGCCACAGAACTGGGGGTGTCCACAGCTGATTCAATAGATGAGGAGGCAGAAAAGGGTCAGGAAACATGAACGATACCTAGGGTCAGAATTCCAGTTCCACCATATGGTAGCTGAGAACCTGGGGCAAATTAATAAGCTTCTGTCAAGCTTCAGTTGCCTCAACTCGAAAGCGAGAATAATGATGTCTCGCTTCAAGGGTTACTGGAAAGCATCTAGCCCAACATCTGAGATAGAATAGGTGCTTGGAGAATATGTAGGTATTGCCTACACAACTCATAACATTTATCCCATACAGTTTCTGCTTGTGCTAGACTCGATTCCCCCAGCTAGTCTTACAGGCAGCTTGATGGCACGGGCTCTGTGTTATATAGCTCTTCTTCCGAAGCACCTCACACTTAATATGGGTCAATACATATTTCTGGGCTGACTGACATAACCAGATATCCAGATCTCCGCAGGAGCTAATATAATGCCAAAATAACAGTCTTTGGCATCCAGAGCACATAGTATCCCCCTTTAATGCGTAAAGCACAGGGGCATTTGCATACCTTTCTTCCATATGTTAGGTGTAGCCTAGAAGTAGCCAGTCCGTAGAAGAAATCCGAAGTGGTTTGAACCGTGTAGGGCTGGAGCTGCACTGTCTGGGGGCATCTACCACTCCCCAGCAGTGTGATCTCGGGTGAGTAACTGAACCTCATCTGTAAAATAGGAATATTCAGAGTACCTACCTCAGAGTTGTTGGGAAGATGTAAAGAATATATGGAAAGCACTCAGAATAGTGACTGGCAAGGAATTAACATTCCAGACAAACTCATCACCACCACCACCATCATTGTCATCATTGTCAAAGCACAGTTTTGTTTGCTGAGCTGGCAACAATGGAAATCTTACCCCGGATAAAGATCCTGCCACCTGTACCAGGGAGTCCATACTGAGTAGGGGAGGGGTAGAGAGCTGGGCTGACTTTTTAGAATAGCCCATATGGCAAGGTGACTTTGTGGAAGTACCTTGGAAATGTAAAATGTGTTACAAATATTAGTGTTATAGTTTTTGTTTTTCCTGTATATACAGTGCTTTAAAATCTAAAAATGGTATCATAAACATAATCCTAGTTTTCACTTATTTAACAATGTACCATGCACTAGATACTGTGCTCACTGCTTTACACAAATGTACTCACTTAAAGTACTCAACAATTCATAAAGGTAGAACTATTTTCATCCCCACTTTAAGGATAGGGTAATGATATTCAAAAGTCACTCAAGATCTCAAGTGGGATTCAAACTTGGGTCTGTTGGCTCTCAAGTCTATGCTTTTAACTATAATATACTCGTGGATGGAATATAAGTGTTCTGAGATGAATAAGATGCCAGTGGGCTCAGATTTTTGGCCAAATGTCAGTAACCCTGCTCTCAGATTCTGAGGGTTCTGCCTCCATCCCTTCAATAAGCGTCAAGGCATCTCAGCACTGCAGAGCACGTACCAGTGCTTTGCTATTTAAGCACTAGGAAGAGGAAAATCACTCTTCCTTTCCCTTGTTCCAAGTTAACTATGTCAAGCTTGATTTGTCTACCTTGGAAGAATCCAGAGCTCAGTTGACCCTGCTAAGATTTTAAATTACAATTCTCTTAAAATTTATGTTACTTTTTAGAATATTCAGGACAATAAAAAAAATTACAGTTCTTGAGTCTAAGGATTTGCAACCCAGCCCAGAGACCGTTTCATTTTCTGACTAGGACATGAAAACAAAATACAATACTCCCCTCCTTCTAAAAAAAATTTGTTTTTCTTTCTAAAATCAAAAAAGTACTTTGCAGTTAAGAAAAAAAGACGACAAGCAATAGTAGCTTATTTTCCTTTATTATCCCAAAATATCTGTGTGAATGGGACAATGTCGCAAAACAAGGCAGAAATCTGTAGCCAAGTACGTCTCACTCAGAGGAAAGAACTGATTGGACAGAAGGCACCAGAAATTGCATTTTGTTGGGTTACATGTAAACAGGAAATGGGGGGAAGATTCAGGAAAGAGAAAGGAACTTGCACCATCATTTCATTGCCACATCGCTCACTGCTGATGCTCCACCTGTAGCTTACATTGTAGTGTAAACTGTACCTGATGCTAAGGAGACAAATACCCACACAGCAGCAATGCAGGAGCTTGAAAAGGAATTGAGATTGATCTAAGCCCGCAGGTCCTCTTTCCCTCACAGCTCCCAGGGGCATCTTGTTTGGCAGTGCCTTGCAAATGCACTGCTCGTCAACTGGTTAGTGGAAAAGTCAAATCCTAAAAAGCTTGGTGAATACATTTTGTTGCTGTCATGCTCTTCAATCAGATGACTTGGATGGGTCCGGGGGTGGAGGGACGTACCACATCAGGCCTGTCTTCTTAGGTAATGACAGTGGGTGCAGTGCGTCCCGTCCTCTCCTGCAGTTGGGACACTTTCAGAGCAATGGAAATAAGTGGGGCCAACATGACCTGAGAAAGACATAGAGAAAAGCTTTTCCATCACTTCCTCTAAACACAGATGCTTAGCTCCAAACCCATATGTCTGACTGCCTACTTCTAGGTCTCTAAGGCTCCTCAAACTCCACAAATCCAAAAACAAACACATGTTATTTCCCCCAATACCTAGCTCCAGCAGTTTCTATTTCAGTGGATCAACACTACAGTCTTTCACGTAAAGTGAACAACTGGGAGTTGCTCCTGACATCTTCCTCTGCATTTTCCCCATGCCCAGTCCATGAGCAGGCCTAAGTGACTTTTCCCCACTAAATCTCTCTCCACGGCCCCCTCTTCTCTCCACGGCCCCCTCTTCTCTCCACTCTCCTGCTCTAAGTTTTGCTAAGTCAATATCCTGTCTCTTACCTGGAGCAGTGAGTGCCTCCACATCCACTTGTGCATCTTCCAGTTTCTTTCCCACACTGTGCCCAATGGGATTGATGTGGTTTGGCTCTGTGTCCCCACTCAAATCTCACCTTGTAGCTCCCATAATTCCCAAGTATTGTGGGAGGGACCCGGTGGGAGATGTTTGAATCATGGGGGTGGGTCTTTTCTGTGCTGTTCTCATAATAGTGAATGGGTCTCATGAGATCTAATGGTTTTAAAAACAGGAGTTTCCCTGCACAATTTCTCTCTTTTGCCTGCTGCCATTCATGTAAGACATGACTTGCTCTTTCTTGCCTTCCACCATGATTGTGAGGCTTCCCCAGCCACGTGAACTGTAAGTCCATTCAAACCTCTTTCTTTTGTAAATTGCCCATCTCGGGTATGTCTTTATCAGCAGTGTGAAAACAGACTAATACAGGAATCTTTTTTTTTTTTTTTTTTTGAGATGGAGTTTCACTCTTGTTGCCCAGGCTGGAGTGCAATGCTGTGATCTTGGCTCACCACAATCTCTGGCTCCCGGGTTCAAGCAATTCTCCTGCCTCAGCCTCTCTAGTAACTGGGATTACAGGCATGCGCCACCACGCCCGGCTAATTTTGTATTTTTAGTAGAGACGGGGTTTCTCCATGTTGGTCAGGCTGGTCTTGAACTCCCAACCTCAGGTGATCTGCCTGCCTTGGCCTCCCAAAGTGTTGGGATTACAGGCGTGAGCCACTGCGCCCGGCCTAATACAGGAATCTTTAAAAATGCAACAACCCCTCCCCACATCTACTTCTTGCTTAAAGAAAAAAAAGAATTCTGTTGCTTAAGTAAATAAATGCTTTCAATATTAAAAAAAAAAAACTACTAATCTAGTTGAACTGCCCATTATACAGATGAGAAAATTGATACCCAAAGAGATGAAGTGATTTGACTAAATGACTCAATAGCAGAGCCAGGAGTAGTACATTTTCTACTGCTGACTGCTGCTTTTTCTTATCTAAATCTCCACCGATTCATTATACCTGGATAAGGAGAATCAACTCCACCTGCTGAAACTACCACGTGCCATTCCCCTTAGGGCTTGGGCAGTCCCCACAAAGTGCTGATGGCCTAGCAGCTGCAGAATAAGGAAAGGCAGCTCCCCGGCTAGATGGTGATATACCTGGGCATTGCGGGAACCTCACACCATCCACTGCCATTCCACCTCCTGAGAACTATGGTTCAGAGGAAACAAATTTCATTCATTCTTTGAATCTACCATGTGCCAGGCATTTATCTTGATGATCAAAAGACAAACACAATTTCCTTCTTCCTTTTCTCTTGTGCTATTAAGTGTCTATAATGCAGACCCCATTGCCTTTGGTTGAAGTTTTAGGGATGCCTACAACACAACAAGGTACTGGTGATGACTGAAACTGGGGCCTGGCCACTGGAAAAGATGTAAAAGTGAAGCATTCTCTCATCTCCCACTTTCTGTAATAAAAGCAACTATACTACTCATGTGAGGTACCTACAATGGTCAAATTCCTAGACACAGGAAGGAGAAAGGTGGTACCAGGGATTGTGAAAAGGGAGAAGTGGGGAGGTGCTGTTCAATGGGTATAGAGTTTTAGTTTTGGGGAAAAAAGGTTTTAGAGATATGTTGGGCAACAATATGAATATGTACCACATTACTAAACTATATACTTAAAATGGTTATAATAGCAAATTTTATGTTATGCTTAAAATTAGACTAAAAAAACTAAGAGAGCTGCTTATTCTGAAAAGTTAATCCTATATGCCAGCCACAGTGTTTAAACATTTTACATTTATTATCTCCTTAAATCCCAGTAACAACTGGATGAAGTAGGTATTACTCTGCCATTTGACAGACAAGGAAACCAAGACTCATCAAATTGTAACAACTTACCCAGGGACACACAGTTATTAAGTGGCAGGAACAGAATTTAAAACAAGATCTCTCTAACTTTGCTCAAAACCACTATGCCAGGGGTTTCCAAATGAGTTTCATAGGATTTTAATTAGGTGTTAGAAGAAAAAAGTCTTTGTGGAAAAATAAGCATGGCAAATGCTATTTATTTTATTTTACTTTCAATTTTTTAATAAAAATTGTTTATATTTAAGGTATATAATATGATGTCTTGATACACAAATAGATAGTGAACTGATTACTAGAGTCAAGCCAACTAACGTATCAATCTTGTCACCTACTTACCTTTTTTGTTGTGGTGGTGATAGAACAATTAAGATCTATTCTCCTAGTACATTTCAAGTGTTATTCATTATAGCCATCATGTTGTACATTCCATCTCTAGAACTGCTACATCCTACATAACTGAAATTTTGTACCCTTTGGACCAATATCTCTCCATTTTCCCCATTCACTGGCCCCTAGTAAGCCCCTTTCTGCTCTGTTTCTATAAGTTTCACTTTTTTTAGATACCATATACAAGCAAAATCATGCAGTATTTGCCTTTCTGTGTCTGGCTTATTTCACTTAGCATAATGTCCTCCAGGTTCATCCACGTTATTGCAAATGGCAAGATTGGCAAGATTGTGGTTTTTGTTGTTTTAGGGCAGAATAATTTTCCACAATTTCTTCATTCATCTGTAGATGGGCACTTAGGTTGGTTCCATATCTTGACTATTGTAAATAACATTGAATGAACAAGAGAGAACAGATATCTCTTTGACATATTTATTTCAGTTCCTCTGAATATATACCCAGAAGAGGGATTACTGGATCGTATATTAGTTCTAAAAAATTTTTAACTTTTTGAAGAACCTCCATACTTTTGGTTATTCCAAAATAGCTATACCAATTTATATTTCCACCAATAGTGTCTGATGGTTCCCTTTTCTCCACATCCTTCCCAACACTTGTTATTTTTTGTCTTCTTGAGAACAGCCATCCTAACAGGGGTGAAGTGACAGCTCATCGTGGTTTTGATTTTCATTTCCCTGATGATTAGTGATGTGGACCACCTTTTCATATGCCTATTGGCCATTTGTATGTTTTCTTCGGAGAAATGTCCTTCAGCAAACGCTATGTAAACAGGCACCTTTACTGCAAGTCTTCTTGGCACCCTCTTTTTCTTTCCTTTTCTTTTTTTAGAGATGGGGTCTTGCTGTGTCACCAGGCTGAAGTGCAGTGGGTATTCACAGATGCGATCCCACTACTCATCAGCATGGGAGTTTTGACCTGCTCTGTTTCCAACTTGGGCCGGTTCACCCCTCCTTATGCAACCTGGTGGTTCCCCTGCCCCGGGAGGTCACCATATTGATGCCAAACTTAGTGCAGACACCCGACAGGCATAGCACACTATAGCCCAGAACTCCTATGCTCAAGTGATCTTCCTGCCTCAGCTTCCTGAGTAGCTGGGACCACAGGTGTAGGCTACCATGTCCGAATTCTTGGAGCCTTTATGGTGCATTGTATGCTGTGAATCACCAAGAAGGGGCTAATATACGACAATACTTCCCCAACTTTTTTTAAGCTATGGAGCTCTGGTTGAGATGAGGATTGTGAAAAACACTTAAAGAAACTCTGTCTTGTCCTTCACTGCTTCCCCCTGGCTCCTCCATTTTTGGGGGTTGTCTTTCAAGTTCACTGTCCCACCCTTTGCTCCCAGAGTCCCTCCTTACTCTGATATACTTCTGAAGACTTTTGGGGGAATGGCTGAGGAACCCAGCTCACCAGGCTGCAGGTCTGCAGACTGTTCTGTGAAGACACATGAAACTGCCTCTCCCTGCCCCACCAAATCTAACCAGTGTGTGTTCTGCCCAAGCAGGTGATCAGACCAAACAAAGCAAAAAAAGGCTGGGGACAGAGCAGAACACCAGATGAGGGGCTGATTTAAGGATCAATTATCCTGGGTTGGGTGCAGTGGCTCACACATATAATCCCAGCACTTTGGGAGGCTGAGGTAGGAGGATTACTTGAGGCTAGGAATTCAAGACCAGCCTAGGCAATGTACTAAGACCTCCTCCCTACAAAAAGAAAAAAGAAATGAGCAGAGCACGGTGGCATGTGCCTGTAATCCTAGCTACTCAGGTGGCTGAGGTGGGAGGATTGCTTGAGCCCAGAAGGTGGATGTTGCAGTGAGCTGAGATTGTGCCACTGCACTCCAGCCTGGGCAACAGAGTGAGACCCTGTCTCAAAAAAAAAAAAAAAAAAAGAGAGAGATTCATTATCCTTACTAGGCATGTAAACCTATTAACTGTTGCTTAACTTTTCTGTGCCTCAGTTTCCTTATCTGTAGCAGGGAGAATAATAGTCTAAGTTATTTGAGAATTAAATGAGTATATTTTCATAATGGGCTTACAACAGAGCCTGGCAAACCATAAATGCTGAGAAAATTTTTTATTTTTAATTAATTAATTATTTATTTATTTATGATACAAGGTCTCACTCTTGCTCAGGCTGGAGTGCTGTGGTGTGATCCTGGCTCACTGCAGGCTTGATCTCCTGGGCTCAGGTGATCCTCCCACCTCAGCCTCCCTATTTTTACTATTATAATTATTATCTATAATGTTGTTGACATGGAGAAAGAAACATGGAAGAAAGTAAGCACAGCTGGTACCTTGTTGAGTCATTTGAGAAATGGGCATTGAAACACAGGTTCAATGGGAAACTATCATTGCCTTGAACAGAATGAACTAACCAGGGCACAGGGCTGGGCGTTACCTGGGGGTCCTGGTTAATCTTGGCAATGTCCTTCTCATAGCTATCGATGTACAGCCGAATGGTGGCCCCAGCACTCCCAGTACCGCTCAGTCGGAAGATGATTCGAGAACCATCTGTGAAAATGAGCCGCAAGCCCTGGAAAAGATAAGCAGAGATTTTTTTCCCCATATGCTGGGAGATTGAAGGCTGGCAAATTATGAGGGGTCTATTTGGGGATGTAATTTCATCCATACTTGATCAATTGGAGGGTTAAATCCTTGATAAATGGCAGCAGCTGCACCTCGTGAGCCTGCCTTCCATCACCCTCTCCGCATCCAGCTGATGGGGGCTTAGCTATGGTGGGAGAAGCATTTCCAGGGTCAGGGGAAACCTGACTTCAGTGATGCTGGGTGATGTGAGGGCTTCCCTCCTCTCCCCACTTCCCTGTGATTTATGGACTAACCATTCCAGTTTGAAGCTTAATAATGAAGCACATAAAGCTGCTAGATGCAAAAATTCAGCCCCCAGATCAAGAGGGAAAAATGGACCAAAGGGGCTGAAACCAGAGCAGAAGAGGTTTCAGGCAGATGAGGAGAAGGACTCTTACAAACCACTAGCAAAGGTCCTCAAAAGAGAACAGGAAGCCAGAGGTCCCAAATGGCAGAGACTGGCTCTTCCCAACCTAACAAGCAGGAGCCAGTGGCCAATCTCCTGCCGATCCCTGATGACTCAAAGCGAGGTCCGTTGAAGTGCCAAGCCCATCCTTCTCTCTGCTGCCCTCTCTTTTTCCTCCCCAGCGGTATCTCTGCACATCAATTATCTTCTCACTTGGGGAAAAATGTGTGGGAACTCTGGGGTAGATATTTCCCAGCCTGAGGGAAGAAGGCTAGGACAGAAGTTGCCTGAGGACTCTTCAGTCTTTCTGAGTCTATCCATCCTCTGCAAAAAGGAGAACCTTGCATAACGCCAAAGACTGACCAAAAAGACACTGCTCCTCACCTGCTGTTCGTCACCAGTCCCCATCTGGTGTTTAATGGTGCCATTCATTAGCACTGATTAGTGAAGACAGTAGATGAAATACACAGAGGACTTGCCACAGTTCGTCACTACGGCAAGGATACGGTCCATTTTCACTGACCATTTCTTGCTTTCTAGAAACACACCAGGGTTGCTCTCCTTTCCTCACAGCTTCAACTTGAAGCCTCTAAAATTCTTTCACTAGATTGCAGATGTTCCATCTACATATGTTGGATCATATTTTTCTCTCCTATCTGGTCTCACATCTAAATGCTTGGGTTTTCTGATGACAGAAAGTGGGGCAGCTGCTTTCTTTACAGCATAGAGGGCAGCTCTCGAGCTTAGGCCACTGTCTCCTATACATACCTTTGCACCTCTCCTCCCTCCTGGCAGATGCCAGAGGCACTGCAGAGCTGGGATTTACTTTTTCTGGACTTCCCTTCTGTCTCTGAAGGCTTAATTACACAACCTTCTGTCCCACTCTGCCATCCCTCAGCTCCACTCTTTTCTTTTCTACACCCCTTTCTTCCTCAACCATAGGTATCTCTTCTAATTATCTCAGGCATAATTTACAATCATCCAAACTGGACCCAAAGTTCTCACAAATGGCAAACAGGCACAAGGATGAGAAACCACTTGTGCTAGAAGTTGAGGACGGGAGACTCCAGGCACTGAGGGTTGCTGTGGCCCATCCATCCATTCACTGCCTGCTCCCCAGAGAGAAGCTTCCAGTAAATCCCACAGCCCGGCCCTTCCAAACCCTATGAGATGCCTTGAGAAGGACCAGGCCAAAAATTTGGGTCAATTGGAAAAAAGTAAACTGGGAGGTTGTAACAGAATCTTCATCCTGCTCTTTATTCTATTATGAATTGCGAGAGATGAGTTTACTCTGTGACAACAACAGGCAACAGAAGCAGAGGTGAGAGAACCCTGGGCCGTAAGTGTTCATAAGAAGCCAGGAGAAAGCCTGACCCAGCCTGCAGCCTAGGGTACCCAGCACACAGTGAGGGAAGCACTAACAATTCTGGCCACATCTAGAGATGCTCCAGGTCCTAAACTGCGGTGTCTTGCCAGGTACTGCTGTGTTAGGTGGGGTGCCAGTCATGTTCTGCGAATGACGACGGTCAACGTTTCTAAGTCTGGGAATGCCTCATCTATTTTTCTCTCCTTTAGAAATTAGAACATATGAGAGAAACGTATAAGGATAGTGCCACTTACATGCTGTCGCTCTGCTATAATCTGCTGACAGAAAAGAGAGGAGTTGATATCTAGGTTCCCACAGTTCTCCCTTTTTCTTAGATTCTGGGGCTCCTTTCTGCATGTACAATAGACACATCATCTTGCATATAATTCAAGAGGGTGCAAAAATCCCGCTGGAGTCCAGGTTAAGAATCCCAGAATGAGGGTACCGGACAGTGCATAGAACCAGGGCATAAACCACTGTCCCAACGAGTGCACGTGAGAGTCACGTGGGACAGCAGAAAACCAGGTAAGAATAGCTACCCTAGAAAAACATGGCAAAAGAAAAATGGCCAACAGGAACTTTTTCATTTCTCCCTTGAGATGTCAGAGATGAAGTTCTGAGGTCTCTCTCCCACTTACACACAGGTCTGTTTCTACCTGATTTCTTGAAATGCTTCCATCCACTGGGTCGCTGTATTCAAAGTTATCGGCCTTCTCCACGGTGTAAACTTTGTCATTTGCTGAGAACTGCTTCCCCACAAAGGAGCGATCAAACATCAGGGCTTCCAAGTCCTTCATCATTTTGTTTGCGCCTTCAGCTTCCACCTCCTCATAATCATACCTGGAAGAAGTCACGAAGTTGAGGCCCGCGGGCTGACTGCAGATCACACCAAGGCCTATCAGTCAGCACTTTCTTCATCATTTGTTTGGCCCTCCCCCAAAACTATCTAACTTCAGAAGAAGCTGGCAAAAAAAAATACAGGCCTGTCAGTCACTGGGGATGGAACAGGCCAGGGATGAAAGGAAGGGTTTGGAGGATTTCAGGGAAGGGTTATGAGCTTCTGAATAAGCAGAAAACACCCATCTTGGCATTTCTACAGAATAAAGCTCTAAGATGTTTCAAAGGCTTTTGAAAGATGCTATCTAACATTTAGTCACCACATCCTGAGGAGGTAAAATAAAAAGCAATGTTATCTCTGGAGAACTCTCTTGAAAGGAGCACGTGACTCAGGCACTTCTCCTCCAAGCTCCCTGGGCTTCTCTGGAGTGAATGCTGGGCCTGCTCCCAGCCTGAGACCTGCCTGAGGCTGCTGAGATTTTGACTAAGGAGAGTTCCAGCTCCACAGGAGCTTCCTAAAGCAGGGCCAAGTTTTCACTGACCAGATGAAGATGCCAAACACTGACTCTTTACATCTAAAATGCCTCTTTTTTTTTTTTCATTAATTTTAGTAAGTTTCAAGATACATGTGCAGAACGTGCAGATTTGTTATATAGGTAAATGTGTGCCATGGTGATTTGCTGCACCTATCAACCCATCACCTAGGAATTAAGCCCCAAATGCATTAGCTGTTTATCCTGATGCTCTTCCAATTTTTTTTTTAATTTTGTTTTATTTTAAGTTCCACCTCCCTCCTTTCAGTGGGAGTGGATTTTGGTCCAAGGTCCTTTGGGTTCGCCCTGACAGATGAGGCCCAGTGTGGATGAAAAAGGGCCAAGGAAAAAAGTGCACCACAAATGAAATTCTATAAAGATGAGTTTTCCTTCAAGAATTCTTTTTGACTTCTTTCTTATGATGTTAAAGACTTGTACAGGTGGCTTTTCTTGACCTAGTGGCATACACCCTCTTGAGAGAGTTATTTTTTAGAAGCTCAAGATAGCAGAGTCTATATTTATTTGTAATCGTGAAATAGATACTATATATGCAAGATGACACCTCTGAGACATGAGAAATGCTGAGGAATTAAGGCCAGCCTATTCTGGCTCCAGGATTCTATGAATCAAGGGCCAAACAGTCCCCTTAATCTTAAAGTCAGCTTTTCCCCCCAGTTAACATGATAAACAACAAGAAATTACAACCAGGTGTTTGTGCTTTACATTTTTGACCTCTGAGTATTCCAGAGAAATGTTTTCTAAACCCTAGGCACAGAGGGGTGGAATAGAAAGAGTCTGGGTTTTGCAATCAGACAGATGAGCTATGAATCTAGCCTCTATTGGCTATTAATTGTGTGACTACAGGGCCAGTTGCCCTATCTCTCAGAATCTCAGCTACCTTATCAATAACTGTTCTGAGGCTAAAGTGAGACAATGCATGCAAAAGTGCCTAGCACTTCTGTTCAATAAGTGGAAGGTATAATGGAGTTTTAACTAATCACAAATGCAGGTACTAAGGACTTGATTTGTAATACTTGGTTAGCAGTTATATTTGATAATTAATAAAACTATGTTAAAGTAGTTTTTATATGGAGGATTGTGACTAATTCAAGGGTGTGACACTTTCTCTGAACAACCCCTCCTAACCTTATTCTACTCTGGCTATTGTTCACCTGTTAACTCATTCATTCATCTATTCAAAACATATTTATGCAGTCTCTACTATGAATTGGGTGCTTAGGGTACAAAAACAGACATGGCCCTGTTTTTATGATACTCTAGGTTCTAGAGAGTTCATGATTGCTGTTCTGAATGACTAGGTTTTTCTGTCTGTTATAAAGTGGGGACTTTTTGCCTTGGTTCCCAGGGCTACTGTGTGGTATCAGGTAGTTATTACTTATTCCTTCCACAAAAGAATAACGTGAGAGAGAAAGAGATCAATGAACCCATCCAAAGTTAATAAAATAATTCTGATGAAGGAGCTTAATTTACTTAGTTGAATTCTTTCTTGACTATCCAGAGATCATGGACTATAAAATCTGGGATATATTTTTTTAATTCTCTAGTCTAACTCACCCATTTTATAGAACAGGCAACTGAGGTCCAGAGAAATTACACCTATTCACTTCTTATACATAAACAATTCATCCAATATGTTTCTTACCATATTTTCTTTCTATAATTGGAATACTGAGGTCCAGAAAAATTCTTGTTAGATTTTTACACTAACTAGGGAAAAGGCAAATTGGAATTAGTGAAAAGTACTACTGTCAAAATTTTTTTAATGCTTTTAAAAAATAGAAGTATGCATGCTAAAGAATAATTACTAAGTATTCTAAGTATTTTGTTCACTGCTGAATTCCAAGCACCCGATGGAAATTGGGTATACAGTAAATATCTGTTGAATAAATTAAAAAAATATTGACAAGTATATAGCCCTTGGGGACCTATTTCACAAGGCAGAAAAGTTGATGTGGACTAAGCGTAACTGTTTCTATAATTTATGAAAAAAAGTTTCTAGGCTTTCAGTGCCCCAGAGTTTACAAAACATTTTCAGACTCATTATTCATTTAATCCTCTCAACAGCTGGACTGTTATTCCCATTTCTACAGATGACAAAACTGAGTACAGAGAAAAGCTAAATGGCTCCCCAGTCTAGTAAGGGGAAGAAATAAAATTCTAACCCATTTCTCTGAATCCAAATCCAATGTTATGATCATGTCCACCCAGTGGGCACATTTAAAATGCTTATAAAGCATTTATTCTTTTGATTATGTTAGCTAAATTTTTAAAGCCTCACTCTTTATGGCTGACATAAAAATTGACTTCATTTCATCCCTGAGCGAATTATTTTTAAAGTCTCCAACTGAGAGAGGCTGGATGAACTAGGGTTTTATTAGCACTTAAGACAGGAGAGGCTGTGGATGCGCGAGAATTCTCTCTGCCCACTTCCTCACCTTACCTTGTACCCCAGCTGGGCTGTGGCTCACCTGGTGAAGAAATTCCGGCCATACTTTTGCCAATGATCTTTGAGAATGTCCTCCACACTCTGCTTGCGGGTGGCTAGGATGGAGAGCCAGGCAAGGACAGCCCACAGTCCATCTTTCTCACGGATGTGGTCAGAACCTGGCGGGGGGAGAGCAAGCTGCTGTGAGAAACGTGCTTTCTCCCAGTACCTGAAAAGGTACTTGATATGGTTGGGCTCTGCATCCCCACCCAAATCTCATGTTGAGGGAGGGACCTGATGGGAAGTGATTGGATCATGGGGGGCAAAGTTCCCCCTTGCTGTTCTCATGATAGTAAGTGAGTTCTCATGAGATCTGGTTGTTTAAAAGTGTATAGCACTTCCCCTTTCACTCTCTCTCTCCTGCAGCCATGTGAAGAAGGTGCCAGCTGCCTCTTCATCATTCTGCCATGACTGTACGTTTCCTGAGCCCTCCCGCCATGGTTCCTGTACAGCCTGCAGAACTGTGAGTCAATTAAATCTCTTTTCTTCATAAATTACCCAGTCTCAGGTAGTTCTTTATAGCAGCGTGAGAACAGACTAATACAGTACTCAACAGTAGGTGTGCAGATCCAAATAAAGGAGTCACACTGCCTGACTGAGGACCTGGGTACACAGGAGGAATCACATATTAAGTAGGCAACATGATACTGAAAAGAAATTGATGCTTCCCAAAGTGATTTAGAAATTTAAGGCATAAGTCAATAAAAATGTCAGTGAGATAATTAGGTGGAATTTGATATATCAGTTATAAAGTATTAATGTGAAGAAAAAACAGAATAGATCTTAAATGAACAAACAGCAGAAGAACATGACCATTATAAAATTTCAATAATTCAAATAGTCTGGTAGCTTAACAGAACAACAGAGTGCATCTGGAAAGAGATCCAAGCACGCATGACGCTTGAGCGTATGACAAAGGTCTCACTGCGAGGCTGTGGGAAAAGAGTAGATTACTTTTTAAATGGCGTTTGGATAACTGGATAAATAGCTTTAAAAAATTGTTTTCTTCCCTATAGAACACCATAACAAAAATAATTCCAGTTGAACTAAAAATTCGAATGTAAAACCTGAAAGCTTTTAAATACTAGTATATATTATATTAATATACATGTCTTTTTATATATTTACATATATAAATCTTAGGGGTGATAATGTAAATTCAGTATTCATAAAAAAATTGATGTATTTATCTACTTAAAAATCAGCATTTCTATACTGTAAAACTACTATGGACAAAATTAAAAGCCCATTGACAAACTTTAAAAAATTAAAGAGATCTGGTTGTTTAAAAGTGGATAGCACTTAAGGTAGATGTTTAATACTATATATATAAAATTTTATTTTTTGAGATGGAGTTTCACTCTTTCGCCCAGGCTCACTGCAACCTCTGCCCCCCAGGCTCAAGCGATTCTCCTGCCTCAGCCTCCCGAGTAGCTGGGATTATAGGTGCCCACCACCATGCTCAGCTAATTTTTGTATTTTTAGTAGAGATAGAGTTTCGCCATGTTGGCCAGGCTGGTCTCAAACTCCTGACCTCAGGTGATCCATCCGCCTTGGCCTCCCAAAGTGCTAGGATTACAGGCGTGACCTACTGTGCCCGGACACATTTGATATATTTTAAGGCAGATGTTTAATACATTCAATATAGAAAAAATTCTTATGTATGAATAAGAAAAAAGAATTTCAATAGAAAAACAGGCCAAGGATATCAATAGGCGATTTGCCAAATAATACACATACACACATACACCCAACCAATTAGTATAATAAAAAGCTGGTGTTATTTTTAAGAAAAATTAACGTTAAAACCACAATGAGAAACTGCTACTTGCTTGACAAAAGGTGTAAAAATCCACAAGTGTAAAATTCCGAACAGCCAGTGCCAGGAGAATAAAAGGGAAATGGGATTCCACCATACAGCTGGTGGGAGTGGACGCTGGCACAATCCTTTCGGACATCAATTTGGCAAAAAAGTATCAAAGCCTTCAAACTGGACCTACTCATGGATCCAGCAACTCCAACTCTAAGACCCTGTTCTTTAACCATTTGGTTAAACAAACCTTGGTTAAACAAACCTTAATGATGTCTCTTAAAGGAGACATCTGTCTCCTGCTAAGGTCCTTGCTAAAATCTTTAACAAAATTTTAAAATGGGCTTCTCGGGAGAATGTGCTTATATGCATGGACACCCTTTTCCAAGAGCCTGATATGGAGCACAACTCTCATTTTTTTGCCTTTAAACTCCTTATTCTTAAAGAAAGCAGTCTACATGGAGCCTTATTTTCTGATTTCTGAATAGAACTGTATATAATTGCTCTATAATCATGCTCTCACATTATCCTATGTTGAATTCTTTATGTGCCTGCCCTGCTGCACTTCCCGCTGGGTCTTATTCTTCTTGGAATTGTTAAGAGTATCTAGCACCATGCTGGGTATGCAGGAGGCACGTGCTGTTTTTCCTTCCTCTCTTCATCTTTTCAGACCCAGCTCAAATGTCCTCTCTTTTTTAAGGCTAGCTCCCAACTTCCCTAGGCAGTCATGAACTCCCTTCTCTTTCTTCTCCTATAGCAACCTGCACAAAACATCTGGGGTAGCATCAGCCTCCTTGAACCTCAACCATCTGTTTGTGAGCCTTTCTCCCCACTAACTGTGTGCTTCTTAGGGGCATCTCTTATTCATCCTTGTAATTAAGTCTGGTGACTAGCATAGCACAAGGAATATGGTAAATAACTAATTATGAAAGACTGTGTGAATGAATCAACCAATCGATTTACTCCAACACTTTCTCTTTCTATTTTTGGTTCTTAAAAAAAACACGACTTTTTCTTTCAAAAGACTTTTCTCTTCAATAGGATACCACTTTTAGAAGTTAACAGTCCTCAAAACCCGGATGCCAGCAAAACTAGAGAGTAGGCAATATTTTTAGTGCTTTATATAACGTATTTTAAAAATGTTTACCTAATTTTACTATCTTTAGACTTTTATTTGCCCTTACTGCTATTTTAAGGAGCAAAAAGCTCTCTGGCTCTTACGGCTTTTGCAAATGATATGTTTTGGCAACAGTTCATCCTGAGAAGCAAGATTCTGGCAGCTTCCCTAATATATTGGGAATTCATGACAGCAGTATACAGCTTGGAATCATTTGTCTCCACTGGGTTTTTTTCTTCCTTCTTTTTTTTTTTCCTTAATTTTTTTTCTTTTTTCTTTTTTGGCTAGACTGAAAGCATAGAAGGCAGTGTTCCTTTGTGGCTTTTCCTGCCCTAAGTAAGGAACTTGATTTTTTCTTTTATGTGGAAATGAAAATAAAATCTAAAAATCTTACCCAACTCTGGCCAAGTTACTTGGAGATAACTAAATCATACACCTAATACTGTAAACAAAATACCTGCCCTGGGTAACATAAACAAATATCTGATTCCAATTGCATAATCCTCAGCCTCTTTGGATATTCTGGTTCATCACTAATCACCTTGGATGTATCAAAAACTCCAGGTAATTCAATTAATACTCAGGAAGTTGGAGCAAATTTCATTTTCTTCAGGGTTCTGATGAATGACGCCAGGTTTCCAGTGGAAAATACCAGTGGTGCAGGTACGTGTTTCTAAAGCTATTCTTTTTGCAGTTGTGGCTCAGTAGATAAAGCTTGATACTTAAGAATCAGATAAACCTGAATTTGAGGCTCTGTAACTTGTAAACTACTTGAATTTGAACAAATCACATTTTCTGAGCCTCAGTTTCTTCAACTGCAAAACAGAAATAATGCTAACTTCTCTCTCATAACTGAGAAATTACTATGAAAAAGCAAGTAGAAATATTTTATAAATTGTATAAATTTTATAAATTGTATAAATAAGGTGTAACATAACTACTACTGTTTTGAAGAAAGGGAAAAATAAAAGGCTTTTATGGAAAATTATTACATTTTCCACTGACTTTATTATGCTTTTAAAAATAATGCTCCTTGATTGTACATATTGGAGAAGAAAATGGAAGAATATAACCTAATATGCTCTTTCCTCTGGGCGCTGGGATTACAGTGTTTTTTTCCTCCTTCCTTATTTTCTCATAATGAACATAAATTACTTGTTTCATTATGTTTTAATTTTAGAAAGAACACGAAGCCAAGCTCATTTAACTGTGAGAAAGGTAAAACACTCTGGGCAAGGACTTCTAGTCCCAGCTGGCACAAAAGACAGTGGTGGGTTTTGCACTGGTTCTCTTCGCCCTTGCTCCGCTCGGGGACAGGAATGCTACCCTTTCAGCATCTTCAAACACCTGTCACTTTACTTCAGCCTAATCAGCACCTCGTGATAAGCACATACTCGGCTCAGTAGGGCACATCCTGGGTCTCAGCCAAGAAAAATGTCAACCATTCCTGAGGGAGCCAAGAGCTAACAGGTTAGGGATTGGGTTACATTTACCAGTATGGGCATCTCAGGAGCTGTCCTGGCTTCTGCCCCTGCCAGGTGACAGACAGGCCTGAGGATGGGGGCATGGCGGCCATAAAACAGCTGCATGGAGTTCCCTGAAAGTACTAGTGTCTGTCTGTCTCTTTCTTTTTCTGTCAATTTCTCTCTCTCCTCCAGCCCCCTGAACATACAGTTCTCACTGCCTGGAAAGCCCATTCCACATACACCTACTAGCCTGGCTAACATGTCCTGCAACTACTTTCAACTTCAGTCTTATCCAGGATGCCCTCCCCATGTCCTCTGTGCTTCTACCACTCCCTGTGATCACGCCGTACTCTAAACTATGAGTTGTACTCCCCAAACAGGGGTTGGCCCAAAGTCAGTTGTTAAGACAGTCTGGGATACATATGTAACAAACCTGCACATTGTGCACATGTACCCTAAAACCTAAAGTATAATAAAAAAAAAAAAAAAAAAAAAGACAGTCTGCCCAAAGAATGGCCGGGCCCCAGTTGACTGGCTGGGAGGCTCAGCTGACCTGCTGTGTCTGCAGTCCTGTCCTCTTGGCCTTCCACTGAACAAACCACTTCACTTGGAAAGGAAGGTGAGCTCCTCGGAAAGCCTTTTCCAGACCACTCCAGCCCCCAGGAGGCTGGCCCCAGGAACTGTCAGGCCTTCCACTTAGCAATGAGGCCTGACCTGCCTCATTACTGCCCCTGGAACTTGTTTTCCTTCCCAAAAGGTGCCTTTGGAAGAAGGTAGTTTACGTGCCTGATAAGCAGGAACTGTGTCCTAACGCAAACTTCACTTTACACTCAACAAATGTAAATCAGTGCCAGCATGTACCAAGCACATAAGAAGATACCAAGATGCACAAGGCGTGTCCCCTGCCCTCACAGATGAGCACAGACATACAGGTGAGGGAGACAGACAGGCAGATAACAGTTTAACTGAGTGAGTTATAATTAGGGTATAAGCCTAGTTCTACTGGGGTATTCTGTCTAGGCTATGCCCAGACATGGGGTGCTACAATCTTCCCCTGTGGGCTTTGCCTACAGGGAAATGTACTCAGTAGCTATGCAAGTTAGAATGGGCAGAAAGCCAGAAAGAAAATCTGATCTCCTACACCACAGAACCAAGTTAGGCACCCTGAGAATAAAGCTCCTGAAGTACCCCTGTACTTCACCTTCTATTGCTTTGCACACTTGTAATTCATGGAGCCCTCTGAGAGAAGGCCTTGTTCACCATGTGTCCCAGAGTCTAACCCAGTATCCAGGATAAAGTCAAAGTTCAATAAATATTTGAGGAATGAATCAATGCAAAATGTACAAACATGAAGGACTTTTCATAAGAAACTAAAATTAAAAGAAATTTGCAAAGCATTAATGCTGTATTTCTTTAAGTTATCACTCCTGTATGATGCATTAGCACTAGAACCTTTAAAGATAGGACAGGGAAAAAATATTGCTAGCCTCTAGACCTGACCAGATCATAACTTACATATCTCTAAGTGATACCAAGTTCATCATCAACCTGGTTTCCCATCGCTCTTTCCCAAGCCCCCCTATTTTCCTGAGGAAGGGTTCAAATGCATGGTATTGTATACTATTCAGTGACCTCACTTTCAAAGTCCCAACAATTCTAAGGTGGAATGGAACTGACAGTCTGCCCTCTGCCATTGTGTATAAACATGTACATAATCATCCACGGTTAGGAAGAAAAAACAGCTTTGTACCATGAGATCAACAAACAACAACAGGCTCCTCCTGTCTAGTTCTGGTCCCCATTTATCCCTGGTGTTTGTAAAGCTGACCTCTGAAGAAGTGTCCTAGCTTCTGTGGTTACCATATCCAGGTGAGAAAGCTGCTGCTCCTCCAGCACAAACAGACTAATGTATAATGTACACAAACAGACTAATGTAACAGACTAATGTACAATGTTAGTAATATTCCAAGATTGTTCTTCAGATGCTAGTGGTTTGTTTTACTCGGTGGGCCAGTCCTGAAGTTAGACTCCTTTGCACCTCTTTGCAAGCAAACTTCTTTTCTTTTGTAAAAGTGCATTCCTTCCCGCAAAGACCTTGGGGTTCCCAACCCTGGACTGTGGAGTGGAAGTGGTGTTGAGTCATTACAAGGGCCCCAGACTACGGCAAGAGGTGAGGTGTGGATTCTCCATTGAGGTGGGTGGTTAAGCCGGAAAGCTGTGACCAGTCACTGTGGTTCCAGCATCATACAGGAATTTACATCAGATACCTTTCAAAGTTCTTTCTTTTCCAACAGCAGGAATCTGTTTGTCTAAATGGAAGGTGCCAAGTGAATAGTGTTCACGAACTCATTCAACAAGCGTTTACTGAGCACCTGTTCTATGCTGGGCCCTACGGGAGGCTCGAGGGACACAATGCAGGATAAGACACATAAGATCTCTGTCCTCATGGCATATACAGTCTAGTGGAGCCAAGAGACATTAATCAAATAACCATAAGTAATTGTAAAATCACAGCTGCAACAAGTACAACAAAGAAGAGGTACACGGTGCCACAAGAGCCAATAATCAGGGGATTTGGCCCACTCTGAAAGGTCAAGGAAACGTTTTTGAGAAATCATCTCTGCTATCGCCTGGAAAAATACAGAAATAAAGCACTCTGTGCTCAATTAAGCTATAGAATTCAAATGTTTCAAAGTCCATAGAGTCACTAATGTCTACCCTGAGAAACTCTATGAAAGAACTGTTGGAAACATTCACTAGCAAGGGACATGGTTGCTAAAAATTAACTCCTCTATAAATAAGAAGATCAGGAGTTCAGTTCAAAAAGTCCAGCTGCACTCGTTCACAACAGCGGAGATCTATGGCTATGCAGCCTGGCTGTTTAAATGTTTATCTCAGAAATATTACACAACAATTTTCTTTTTTTGAAGAGAGAGAGAGAGAGAAAGAGCTTGTGATTATCCTCATGACAATGAAGAGCATTCTCTCTTTGGATATGAAATATAAAACCATGATTGGTACTAGGTATTTGTTGAATGTGTTAATAAATGAGAACAAACTTTAACAATAGTCTAAAGTCTAATACTTTGGTTCAGAGAAATCAATTCCACAAACATAACATGAGAGACTTCCCTTGGCAAATAGTTCTAGGTAAAAACTGTAAGGGTTTAATTACCCACGACCCTACGTGGGCTAAACAGTATTATGCAACTTTCTAAAAACTAACATAAAGAAAAGTTATGTCAAGAAAAATACAGTGTCCTAATCACTAGAAATAATCATCCCACCCCACTCTTCACTTGCCAGGCCAACCCTGGAAGATTTGGGCTCAGTTCTGGGCATCACCTTCTAAGAGTGGCACTGGCAAACTCAGAAGCACCTAGAGGCTGGCGCTGAGTCTATAAACAATGTGAAATGAGGAATGACTGGAGGAAACAAAGATGGACGGCCTGAAGAAGGACCTGAGAGCTGCTTCTTGTATTTGAAGGCCTGTCGTGTAAGAGGAGCAGCTTGTGCCATCCTGTCTTCAGGCCTGTTCCCTGCTGGTCAGCACCAGGGATTCCTACTTGGCTCTGGGGCTCTGATCCCTCCTGCCCAAGGCTTCCCACATGCGTCTGTGGAAAAAGATGTTACTGTACATACTACGAAATGATAATAATAATAATCATTATTGCGGTGATGATATTGTATAATATCATCATAATTATTATATATAGTGGTAAACTATATTTAGGCAAAACTGTACTAACAGGATTCTTTATGGCAGAATGTTCTGGAATCTTCAAATGCTAATATCATTGTGAATATCCAAGATAGAGAAGTGTGGTCCAATTTTCCCAATTTTTCTTGACCCCTAGAACCCTGTCATGGAACTAGTATTCTTCCGCATACCCACATGCTCTGGGAAACCTGACTCTAGACTTTTATCTTTTCACTAGGCTCAACACTGATACAGGTACAGGGGAACAGGAAACCAAAGGTTTTGACACAGTTGCTGCCTTCAAAGACATCTTCATTCATAAAGAATGACTGATGCGAGGCCTCAACTAGATGACACTGTGGGGAGTTTCATGGGAGAAGACCAGTTCATAGGCTCATTGGGCATTCATGTAGTATCCCTCAGAATAGCATGGCACCATGCCCATTATATGAAGTAGAAAAGGACTAAGCAGTGGTCTTGTAATCTCCAATTTAAACACCCACAACTTTCGGAAACTGTCTAGCCTTTGTTGTGGAAGTTGTTCAACCCCAAGACTCATCCAGCCTTCATACCTTCCAATTCTATCAAGGCAGTTCATTGCCAAGGAATATTACCACTCTCGAAAATATCAAGTTGCTTAGAACTTTGTAAATATGTGCCTCCAATTTAGCAGCTCATTCTACCTGCCCTCCCTGCAGACTTATAGGAAAGGAAATGAAATCAGTATTCTGTTCTGTTTAACCTGGCATGAATTGCAACTCAATTGCAAAGCTGAGAGAATGCTTGATTTTGATCTTCTTTTCTTCACTAAAGGGTGACAGTAGAGTACTATAGGACCAAGATCAGCGCATTTACTTAAAAATATTGGGTAGAGGGAATAAAAGGAGAAGAGATGCAGTCACTTAACTACCTTATAACCTGGCCGGAGACTGATACATGGGACAGGGCCACACACCTGAATACATGTTTAGAAAAGAGAGACTGATACAGGCAGCATGAGGTAGCAGAGAAGGTCGTGAAGGAGGTGGCAGTTCAGGTCAATATTTGGACAAGCAGAGAGGAGGAAGAAGAGCACGGAGAGTGAGGTCTATAAGTCTTGGGTCATCCTCTGAGAATACTAGGTACCCTTCTTTCACTCTAATATTAATACAATTACACATACATCCTCAGGCACAAGGATGTATTTTTAATTTCTTGATCACCTAGCAACTTAGTTCCACCCTCATGGTCTTCCTTCATTTAGCCTTGATTACTCTGCTATAGAAAACTTGGGCCTATAAAAGAGAAAGATTTAATGCTGTGCTGAAACCTCTTCTTAAATAAAAACAAAAAACCGACTTGCTCCACCGTATTTCTTCTCAGAAATGAAAACATTTGTAAGGTTTCTTTGACCACTGAAGGAAGAAAAATCTGTTTATCGCTCTGTTTAATCCCTGCAGACTCAATGACCACGCTGCCGACGCGGCCCCCCAGCTTCCTGTCTGAGTCGATGTGATCCTCTGAAAGTAAAATTAGCCTTTCTGGCTGAATGTGCTCACCCCTTTTCAAATGTGTACACTTCATCAGGGTTGTTATAAATAATATGTACCTTGATTTAGGACACATCGGCTACCGTTGCTATTTCAGTGCTACCTTAGCAGTCTTAAGCTTTTACTGGAAATAGTGGTTACAGGGAGGAAAATGCTAGCACAGGAGTGTGACTTACCGGTCCCGAAGCTCTCCTCCCCACAAAGGGACAGTTTGCTCGCATCCATCAAATTCCCAAAAAACTTCCAGCCAGTTGGGGTCTCGTACAAAGCAATCTTTGTAGCATTAGCCACCCTTCAAAGGCATGAAATCAAAGTTACATCACAGCAGCACTCTCAGCGGAGCCATGTGAGGGACGGAAAAGGGCAATCGTTATTGTAATCAAGGGTCCCATTTAGCATTGCTCAGAGTCATACATAATTCTAAGATTGGTGGAAAATCGTAAGAGAAACCTTGTCTACAATGGGCTATTATATGTGGATTCAGAGAAGGTGGAAAAAGAAAGAATTAATTCAGATCATGGAGTTTAATATTTTAGAAGAAGCATCCATAGTAAAATGTTCAGGGCTGCTGTTTAGGCTATTTAAACCCACATTTGGGATACAGACTGCATCTATAATCAATCTATAAAGAAGAGAAGAATGATGTTTTGATGCACCTATAATCACAGAATCATGACATACTGGGTCTTGGCAGTTAGCATTTTACAGAGAAGGAAACAGGGCCCAGAATGTTATGTGATCAGACCAAGGTCACAAAGCCAGGATGACCGACCGCCCAGTATTTAGCTGTCTGGTCAGTGCTGCTTTTGTCTCATCAGAAGTCTCCCCAGGGGAAACGCCCAGTGGGGTCTCCCCTAAGTACTGGCTTCACCCACACTGATTCGTGGTTCCCCTTCCCTTCTAACACGTCTTTTATTTCTCTCTAGGTATCTTTAGACTATTTAAAACCTTTGAGTGACTTAAAAAAAATTCCTTTCCCTTTGAACATGAAAAGTTACCTGATAAATTCCATTCACTGTTTGAGTGACATTGGCTCCCCAGAATGTTTGCCTTATTTCCAGGAAAGCAATGTCAGCTTTGCATTCTGATATTTGAGGAAAAATCAAATCTATGATTTTGAAAACTACGCAAGTACAATAAACTTTTATCTGGGTAATGAGGTACTTCAGTTGTGATTCTATATGTGGGTTATCAATTTTTCCAAAAATTGGAATTACACTGTTCTTGGATGACATAGAAGGTATTCCAGGACCTGACAGGCCTAACGTATGATAGTGTGACCTCAAACCAGCTCATAATTTCAAATGCAGGACCTGGCGGTAGATGCGCTGGGCTCAAATGCTAGCTCTAATTTGGTGGTGAGATCTTGGACAAGACTGTTAACTTCCCTGACTTTCCATTTCCTCTTCCTTAAAATGAGGTCTGCTGTGAGGATCAATTGAGACGGTGAATATAAAAAACACTATACAAACTACAAACCACTATATGGATATTAGCGGCTATTTTCTTGTTAGCTGAAGCAAAGTCAGCACCAATTCTATAACCATCTCCCCTCTACAGTAAACAACTGCATGGCCCAGTGGGTGGGAGCAAAGGCTCTGGGTTCAAATCCTGAGTCAGCCATTTACCAGCTGGGTGACCTCGGGTAAGTTACTTCTTCGTCCTTTGGTTTTCCCACCAGAAAAAAAGGTGTTAAATACAGCATTTACCTCATGGGGTTCATCTGAGAATTAAATGAATTAAAACATGTAAAATATTTAGTGTCTACAACAAGGTAATGTTCAATAAATATCAGCTATTATTATAAGAGCCTAGAGATATATTACAGCCTACTTTCCTCCCTGGCCTTGAGCTTTTATTCATTCATTCATTCTTTTTTTTTTTTTTTTTTTTTTTTGAGACGGAGTCATGCTCTGTCCCCCAGGCTGGAGTGCAATGGCGCGATCTCAGCTCACTGCAAGCTCCGCCTCCCGGGTTCACACCATTCTCCTGCCTCAGCCTCCCGAGTAGCTGGGACTACAGGCGCCCGCCAACACGTCCGGCTAATTTTTTGTATTTTTAGTAGAGACGGGGTTTCACCGTGTTAGCCAGGATGGTCTCGATCTCCTGACCTCGTGATCCACCCGCCTCGGCCTCCCAAAGTGCTGGGATTACAGGCTTGAGCCACCCTGCCCGGCTGTTTCATTCATTCTTTACCTTTTATCCATCAAACATTTCCTGCACACTTAACATATTCTAACTAATGCTTTCCCTGGTCCTCATCTGTTATGACTTTCATTTTTCAATTTTTTAAGTGTGATCTAACAAGCTACCTCAAAGTCTTTGTACAATGAAGTGATATATAAACATCCACTGTGTTTGTGTGGTCATGAGTGATCCAGTTGTTAAAACTCTAAAATTACTTCAAACTGCTCTTTCACCCACACTCTGTACACACTGCAAAAGGAAAGTGATCCTCCAGAATGATGTCTTGAGTACTTCTACTGTTATTCATTAACACTCAACTATTCATTAACTTTAAAAAATTATATGTGTGTGTGTGTGTGTGTGTTTGTCCTACTATGTGCCAGGCACACTATGGTCAGGCAGAGTCCAGGATGGTGAACAAGGCAGTCCTTTCTCTGCAGAAATATACAGTCTAGCAGGGCAGCCCATCAAGAAAACAGGCTACTAGAACAGTGTGGTAAGCGCCAGGAGGAGGAGGCCCAGGGTGCCAAAGGAGTGCGGAGAGGGGCATCGAATCCAGAAAAAGCCACCCATCCCCTCACACAAGAATCACTCAGCACACTCTATGCATCAGATGTCCATGCTGAAAGGGAAGGACACATGTTCCAGGCACAGTGAAGGGTACGGTGAAGACTGGGACGATCCGAGACAGGAAGGCCAAGGGAATGGAGACACCTACCGGTCCAGGGCACCACTCGTGGGCATGCTCCGTGCAAAGCCGCGGACCCCAGTCTGCTGGAAATACGGAATGCTGAAGATGTTGGCAGCAATGACAGCCACAGAGTCTGAAGGGTTCACAAAGAACCCATGCTTGCCCAGAATCATGTTTCGATCCTTGGGGAGAAGAGAGGATCAAAGAAAGACCTTTTAATCAAACTACAAGAAATCAAACTATCTTTCATGGGGGGTTTATAAAATGTAAAACTATAAAATTTGAAATTGATCTCTTTTCCATACTGCATTTTTAACACTGGGCTTTATTTTCAATGAGTTTATACAGTACCATTGGGCCAAAGGCACCTCCATGCCAAAGAGTTAAAACTGTTTTCAATTAAAATCCAAGCACAACCTCCTTTTGAGCTGAGTCCTCTGTTCTCCCTCCAGAGGCTAGCTAACTTTAACCTCCTAGACTTTTTCCAGACTCTGGAACCAATCATCTTTTTCCCAGGGGAGGAGAAAATGCAATGAGAGAAGAAATACTGGCTGTTTACATAGTTTGGTAGGTCTACTGGGTAAGCTGTGTACCACAGTCTGTGTACCACAGTAACTGGGAGGGTGGCCAAAAAACACCCCCAGCATGCACTGCATCACAAAGATGTACTACAGAATAATGTCTGCTGGAACCCCTTTAATTTCCCAACATTTTGATAAGGGAAAACTTATTTTTCAGGAAACAGTGGATTCTAGCTAATGGTAACACTAGCAACAACAAAAATTTATTTTCAACTAAGTAAATGTATACAGTGCCTACCATCAGTGAGATACCAGGGATATAAACCTAAGACACATCTCTTCCTTGTCTGGTACATAGTCACCCTTGTAAATAAAACAGCTTATTTCTAAACATTTTAATTGTAGAGAATGATTAAAATGTTAATTCTCTCAATATCATCTTCATATAGGCAATGAAATTATAGCTTCAATATTCAGCTCATGTGAATGAACGAATGGGTATATTATAAGACCAAAACCTTGTCCAGAGATTAAATAAGTAGCCAGCTGCTGGTTAAGAGCAGAAACCTACCTTAAGACAGGCATCTAGAACTCACCCAGCTCAGGAAATACCAGTCATTCTATCATAATCAGAACCTAATCATCGTGCCACTGTTAGCAAGTATGGATGTCTGAAATTAAACGTGTGGGTTTCATTTAATGACTCCTATTCCTGCTCAAGAGGGGCTTCTAATAATTTAGTTCTGACTTCGGGTCAGAATGAGGGATGCTTAACAGTCACTCCCTGGGTCTGGCAGAAGCAGCCCACTTTTTTCCCCATCTGCAGGATCAGGCCTGGCCTGCACCAGAGTTCACTTAAATGCACTTATACCCACCCCATCTCCATCAAAGGCAGCCCCAAAATCATGCTCTCCTGACTTCATGGTCTCCACCAGGTCAGCTGCATAGGTGAGGTTGGGGTCAGGGTGGTGGCCTCCAAAGTCCTCCAGAGGAACGCAGTTAACTGCCGAGTTCGCAGGGGCACCAAGTTCTTCACAGAGGATCTTCTTTACATACGGTCCCACAACTATATACAGCATGGAATAAAAGTATGCAGAATCAGAAAATGAAACTCCTTAAAGTATGTGAGGATTCAGGGGTAAGGTGGATGCATTCTGGGGAGAAGAATGGCATGAGAAACAACAGGAACGTGTGAAATGTGTTCAGGGACTAGTGGAGAGATACGCCTGACTGGAGAAGAATGTTCTCTAAAAAGGAACAATGAGAGATTATGTTGGAAAAGGTGGGGCCAGTTCATGAAGGGCAGAGTGGGGAAAGGAAAGGAAACCAACCATTATGAAGGCCCTACTGTACACCTGTGCTTTCCCATTCAGTCCTTCAGAAAAGCTTAACGCTTAAGAGCCTGGACTCTGGAATCAGAGTGTCTGGGTTCAAATCCCAGCTCTGCCAATCATTGGCTATATAATAATTTTGGGAAAGTTATTTAAACTCTCTGTGCCTCAGTCTCTTCCATCTGCAAAATGAGGGTAGTAATGCTAACTACCTAACAGGATTGATGTAAGGATTAAATGAGTTAATGGTTATGCAGTACTGAGAATAGCCCCTGGCAGATAGGTTATAAATGTTTATATTATGATTATCACCTGCAGTTTACAGATACATTGGAATGCTGGTGTTCTGAGGTAAAGACATTTGCCCAAACTTACATGGCCAGGAAAAGTGGGAATTGGGATTCAGAACTGTTATCTTTCTACTATGACAAGCTAGCTGACAAACTGATTAAAAAACCACAAACAGGCTGGGTACGGTGGCTCATACCTGTAATTTCAGTACTTTGGGAGGCTGAGGCAGACAGATCACATGAGGTCAGGAGTTTGAGACCAGCCCGGCCAACATGGTGAGACTCTGCCTCTACTAAAAAAAAAATACACACACACACACACACACACACACACACACACACACACGCATACACAAAGATTTGCCAGGCGTGGTGCCTGTAATCCCAGCTACTCAGGAGGCTGAGGCAGGAGAATCGCTTGAACTTGGGAGGCGGAGGTTACAGTGAGCTGAGATTGCACCACTACACTCCAGCCTGGGCAAGAGGGCAAGACTCTGTCTCAAAAAAAAAAAGAAAACAAAAAACCCACCACCAACAACAAACAGGAGAAGCCAGTTACATATGTTTACAGTGGCATTTTCTATAACTACCAAGAACACGCATCTCTGAAATGCTGAGAGAGTATTTTCATCAAGGATGGTACGAATCCCAATACAGTACATGCCCCAGAGGTCAGAACACTGTAGATTAAGTGTGTCCTATGAGGGGTCACCTGTTAAGCAGGTTACTGACACACCACAGAATGAGGTCAAGGCAGCCAGGGCTGTGAGGCATATAGAAACGAAAGCATTAGAGGAACAGCCAAAAGACCTGGAGAAAAGTAGTCTACTTCCTGAGAAGCTCCTCTTACCCAATGCCCTCCTCACATGCCCCATTCTCCAGCCAGCCCAGGCCTCTCGTTTCCCTAATGTGACATCCATTTTTAAGCCTTCATGCCTTTGCCACAGCCACCGACTCCATGAGAACGACCATTGCTTGATTTTTCATCACTCTAGATCTTTCTTTCATAAGAATGAGTTGGATGCCACTTCTTCCAGGAAACCTTTCTTTATACCCCTAGTCAAATTATGCCTTCTTCCAACCCCAAAGAGAATACTTGAAATTCCAACTCTCATTTTGTTGGCCTGGCAGGAGTTAGTTTTTTAGGGATTTTTTGTTTTTCTGAGATGGAGTCTTGCTCTGTCGCCCAGCCTGGGGGGCAGTGGTGTGATCTCCGCTCACTGCAACTTCCGCCTCCTGGGTTCAAGCTAGTCTCCTGCCTCAGCCTCCTGAGTAGCTGCGATTACAGGCATGTGCCACCACACCCGACTAATTTTTGTATTTTTATAGAGACTTTTATAGAGAAGGGGTTTCACCATGTTGGTCAGGCTGGTCTCGAACTCCCGACCCCGTGATCCACCTGCCTCGGCCTCTCAAAGTGTTGGGATTTCAGGTGTGAGCCACCGCACCTCACCCCGGGGTTAGTTTTTTACCCACCTCGTCTCCCCAAACATTGCACATTCTTTGAAGAAAGTAATCTGCCCAGTTCCTGCCTATTCCCCAGGCATGCATGTTGCAGGTATGCAATACACATCTGTTGAATGGTTTAAAATGACAGAATCGCTTTTGTCTGAGTAAGGAAGTAGATCCATTCTATGGGAGTCCGGAGGCCAGCTAGGACCCAAGGGGAGAAGTTTCAAGGATGGAAGGTTTTAGTTCACCAGGAGAAGACTTTCTGTGGTTTGCAGTGTCACAGGAATCCCCGAACCGCATCACTAAAAGGGTTCAATCGCAGGCAGAAAGGCTTCTGCAACCAGGCAGATGTATGTGTATAGGTTTCAGGGATTCTCATATACCTACATGTCTGAGAAAACCTCGTGGTTCTGGTTCACAGCGATAGCTGCCCTCTCTATGGACCTGACCACGCAATCCACGGAGGAAGAAGAGAGGGCTGCACACATCCTGTTGTTCCTGAATTTAATCCTCAGCTCGCTCTTGCCCTCTTCTAAGAAAAGGAGCATATGGGGGCAGGTGAGTGGGGGTGTGGGGCTCAGAAGTATGTGTATCACATCTCCCAAATGACCGTCCTCTCAGAAATACATGGAGGCGCGCAGCAAGAATGTAAGGTATCTTCTGAGGGGGAGGGAGAGTCCACAACAGCAGTTGCATGTTACTCAGAACCTGATGCTTAATGTGGAAACGCTGACCTTCACACAAGCTTACCACGAGGAGTGTCTCTACTATTTTTCGCTACATACAATTAGATTTTTATCTGTGTGACTATTGCTCCGGTTGCAAAATAACCCTATTTAAAAACCATCAGAGAGACTTGAGAAAAGCCTTGTTGAAGCATCATGATACACACAGAAGAGGGCAACTTCCTATCCTCGAGAGATGGGAATTGAAAAGAAATGATTGTATACCTCCATGCATAGCATCAATACGGATCTTCAGTCGGTTTGGCCCAGAAAGTAGTTCTTTCAGTGCACTGAAATCAAAGATGCTTCTCAGCATTGTAGCATAAGCTTCTACCGAATCCACAATTTCCACTGTGAGAACAGGCAACATGAAAAGATGGAAGGACTAAACACATTTAGAAATATTATATTCTGATGTGATTATATTGCTGTAAACCTGCTATTGCTATTTTAAAAGGACAATTATTGAACAGCTCCAATAATACAACTGTTAAATGATATCCAATACTATCTAATACTACCAATCCTTATCCAATACTATCTAATACTACCAATCCTTATCCCATACTAACAATTTTCCTAAGAGGTAAATGTTATTAGTCCTGTTTGATAGATGAGGAAACTCAGCATGTGAAGGGTTAAGAAACTTGCCCACACAGCTTGGATGAGGCACACTGGGGATTTTCAACAGAGGTTGTATAAATTCTGCTATGCCACCACAGTGCTTCCCCATTCGTCATCTTGAGAGGTGTGTTTTGGTGTTATAGAGAGCAGAAAATGCAATGCCTACTTTTCTTTCCTTTTCTTTTTCCAAGTCCATTGTCATCACGACTTAATGGTACTAAGTGGAAAATGAAATTTTTTAATGAATCACTTTTCACAGGTACTGCTTAAGGAATAAAAGAAAAATAAAACTTATATAAATATAAGAACTTAGTATTGTTGTTCTTGTTGGATATTCAGGGCTTCTGAACATTTTCAGAACTGCTGGATATTCAGGGGTTCTGAACATTTTCAAAATATGAAGAATTTAAGAAACTCTCTACTGGTATCTTCTGAACCTCAAGAATGTCTTCGAGATGATCAAAGTGTCACTTTATCTTTGTTAGGATGCAACTGTCAGCTCTCCATGAGTAGGTTCAAACAAAAAAATGCAATCCATCCTTTAGCCAGGAACTGAATGACTAATAAAATGCATTCCATAAAGTTGCAATCCAGAAGAAAGAAAACATGTTAGGGCAAAGTCAAAATGCAAGTTCATTACCAATCATCTCATCCTCATTTTATTAATCAGAATACTTTTATAAATATTTATTCTGTCAACTATTATAATAATTCAACAACAAAGTGTTAGCCACAGCTGCCTATGTAGGGAGTTGCAATTTGGTTCCCCCAAAATGGTCTGATTGATTTTACTGAATGAGGAAAACTAAAATGGAAAGTGTAGTCTTGCGAATCATTCAAACCTGAGTTGAAATCCTGGTTTTGCCATTCACTGACTGTGACCTTGAGCCTGTTACTTAATCTCTCTCAGCCTTTGTTTCCTCATCTGTAATAGCAAATGCTGACAGTGCTGCCCTGACAGATCTACTGTGAGAATAAAATAGATTAACGTGTGTAAAGACCTTGGTATGTAGCAAGAGGTCAATAAAAGTTAACTATGAATGTAATTTTACAGGTCTTCTAGTCAAGGCATGAAAACTGAGGCCTAGGGTGTTGGAAATGTCTTACCCGATGTCATGCAGCTGATCCCTGGCAGGGCCCAGGGAGCCCACGTCTCTGGACTCCCAAACCTAATTCCAGACTTGTTAATTAACGAACACTTGCAAAGCTTACAGACCACTCACGGAAATCTTTCCAAAGCTGAAGACCCTCTACTAAAACGTTGAAAGGAAAATCGCTCAACTTGGAAATAGGAGTGGGGAGAAAGAGGAGGAAAGTAAACATGCCTGTGAAAGGTTTGAACTTATTTTCCAAGTCAAACTGCTGCTTTCCCAGAACACCAAGGTCTACTTTCAGGTCAGGGCAAACTGCATATTCTTCAATTGTCTTGCTGATTTGGAAAATTTTATCAGTTATTGCTTCTGGAGCAGGACCTGGAAACCAAACAGCAAACAGTGGGTCACTTCGTGCAGCTCACATGGAAATACAAAGAATCCAAAGCTCATCAGTTCCTCTTCACTAGCACATCTACCATTTCATCATTCAGCCAGCAAACTAGCAGGATTTTTCTAAAAGAAAATATCATGTTAAGGAAGATTCGTGCATGGCTCTTCATATTCAGATATAGTCAAATGAGAAGCATTTCACTGTCAATGAAATGAAGCAAAGAGCGCCTCCCTACCCCCTGCAAAGGATCAGAACCAAAACCCTGGTTTCCCAAGGCTCCAGGTATTGGTTTATCCTACTGGATATAAACGTACCTGTCCTCAAAATGACAGCAAACTCACCTCCATTAGAAATATTGAATTTGATTCCAAAATCTCCATTGGGGCCCCCTGGGTTGTGGCTGGCTGTCAGAATGATCCCACCAATGGCTTTGATTTTTCTAATGATGCAGGATACAGCAGGGGTGGAGAGGATTCCATTCTGTCCAATAACCAAGCGACCGATCTAGGAGAAGAAATCCAGAACACACTCTTTAACATCAATACATCCAGAGTCACAGCTCAGAAACAACACCAAGACAACAGGCAGATGGACAAAATAATAATAATAATAATCTGTTGGACAAGAAAAGATTTCATTTAATAAAAACCTACAGCTTGGATGTCTCCACCATATTACTGAAGTAGAATCAGCAATGTTGAACAAGTTCCTTCAGATGGTTTTTGGGACTTTGTAGTTTTAGAAGTGTATGGTGTGTGTGCGCTGTAAGGCTCCAGCATGAAAACACAGCATATTAAAAAGAGCCTTTCCACATCGGGGTCACAATTTGGATGCACTGAAAGAATATGAGAAAACCCACATTTTTATCCAATTCAATCATACTTTCAATCCACAATGGGAGAAAAGAAAAGGTTTAGCTAGTTAAAGGGATTCTACCCAAAGAGAAGGCTTTTTTAAAGTAAAAAGGGCAAATTTTATATCAAGATTATTGAAAAATGACTCATCAATTTATCTTTCCAGTCAAGCCTGGCTTTTTCATATAGTGGGTTTCCTCAAAGCAAGATACACCTACTTCTGTTACAGTGTACCTGGGTTATCTCCTGGGCCTAAGACAAGAATGCTGGAGTTATTCCTGAGTAAACCAGTCAGAACGACCTACATGAAAGGGCGACAGATGGGACTTCTGTTACATTCTTAACTTAACTTCCCACATCTCTTACAGACGGTATCAGTACCGCTCCTAAATCTTTTTTTGCTAAAATGACAGTAATTTATATCTGTTTCAACATGACTCAAGTTGGAAAAGAAGGTTGAGGTGCTGTCAGTTCCTCTTAAAAAACAGGGATTTTTTTACATCTTCCATTTGTTATTTCTTTTTGCTTCATCCAAGATAAATATGATTGAAGAAACAACTTGATGGTGGAAGATGTGTTTCTAATGTTGAAAATGTCCATGAGATACCTGGATTCCCTGGGGAGAGTTTCTCTGGGACTGTTGGCTCTGCCACCCTTCCATAGCTCATTGAAAACTGTCAACCACTCCACTACCAACCACCTCCCAGGGAGCAGCTGGTTCACTTCAGTTACCTCTTGGCTCTCATATGTTGATCTCTGAACAATTTTTATTGTAGCTCCCTTAATATATTGGTTATATCCTGCCTTCCCCAGGAAATGGTGACCACCAGGGTGGATGCTGTCAGTAGGCTGCTTTTTAGACTACAGGAACCTGCAGATAGTGTGGAATCAATACCGATGATTGTTACTAGCTACAGAGTGCTTTCTACATCCCATGGTACTTTTGATCCATTCCCACATTTGCTCCTCCCAAGTACCACCGCAAACATGAAGAAGCTGAGGTCCAGAGTTATCATGATCCTGCCCATTCATTCATTCTTGCCTCCATCCAGCAGCAATAATAACAAGCATTAATGGAAAGGTGCTATGGCAGACACTGGCATAGATGACATGACAAGGCCACACAGCATATTAGCGGCCATGGTGGGGGAAAGTATTGAAACCTCCTGACTCAACACAGTGACATTTCACCTTCCAGCAGTTTCCAGGTATGGTTGTGATGAGAATAAAAGCCTATGTTCAGGCAGTTCCAGAATGTCCATAGGAGGGGTTTAGGGGTGGCTTGTCGAGTTGTATTTACACACCAAGCATACCAATTTTTATATAGATTGTATTTGGTGTGGAAGGAGAGGCTGATAATATTAAGCTACACCACCCATGTCACCCCTTAATTCTACCATTCCTTATGGTGAGATTTGCAATGGTTCCAGGCTGAGGGGATTATGCCAGGGGTAAGAGTAAGAAGGAAAGTTGAGAGATAGAAGCAAGGTAGCTTCTCTCTTGAGCCCAAGAAGAGGTACATCTGGTGGAAGAACTCCCCTTCCAGATCAGGCTCTTTCTTGGGAATCACCCTCAGGAATATTGCTCTCGATCTGATACAGGGGAGACACTGCTCTATTACCCTCCTTCCCTTAAAGATGCCTGGACCACTGCAACAGCTCCTAACTCAACCTCCCCTGCCTCTCTCCCACATGAATCTCTCTTACTCGACCCTGGCTGGATCCATCTGACCTACTCAAACCCATCTAGTTCATCTTTCTAAATCATAATTCTGTGTCCCTTTTCTGACTCCAAAACCCTCCCAGAAATTCCACTTCTAGGTATATACCTGAAGAATTGAAAGCAGGACGTAGACAGACACTTAAACACCAAATTTCATAGCAGTATTACTCACAAAAGTCAAAGAGTGGAAAGAACGCTAACGTCTATCATCAGGTGAACGGATAAACAAAATATTGTGTATACATACAGTGGAATATTATTCAGCCTTAAAAGTGTGTGTGGGGGGGTCCTGCCATATGCCACAAGATGGATGAACCTTGAGGACGTTATGCTAAGTGAAATTTGTCATACAGCATTTATCACAAAAGACAAATGCTGTATGATTCCACTTACATGACGTATTTAAAGAAGTCAACACCATAGAAACACAAAGTACAATGGTAGTTGCCAGGGGCTCAGAAGAGAGAAAGATGGGGAGTTGTTCAATGGACATAGACTTTCAGTTTGGCAAGATGAAAAATTTCTAGAGATATGTTGCACAACAATGTTCCGTTAACATCACTGAACCACTAAAAATGGTTAAGGTGGTAAATTTTATTATGTTTTTACCACAATTAAAACTTTTTAAAGAATTTGTCACTGTACTCAAAGATGACATTGCAATCTATAGATATGGATGTGATTGGAAGGACATATATAGGATAATTTTTTTTCTTTTTTGTTTTCTCATGTGACTGCCAGATCATAAGGATAAATATTTTTTAACTTAAAAAAAGGGAATAAAATTCTGACACATTCTACAGCCCAGATAAGGCTGGAAAACATTATGCTAAGTGAAATAAGCCAGATGCAAAAGGACAAGGATTATCTGATTCTGCTTCTATGAGGTAACTGGAATAGGCAAATTCATCAAGAGAGAAAGTAGTACAGAGGTTACCAGAGGCTGGTGGGAGTGGAAATGGGGAATGATTGTGTAACGGGTACAGAGTTTCTGTATGGGATGATTTTTAAAAAAGGCTCTGGAGATGGATAGTGGTGATGGTTGTACAACATTGTGAGTGTAATTAATGCCACTGAACCATACACTGAAAATGGTTAAAAGGGTAAATCTGATGTTATGTATATTTCACCTTTCCTGGCTCCCAAGTCAGAGATAACCCCCTCAGCCAGGCACTAAGAGTCCATCCTCAAATGGCCTCCCCTGCCTGCCTTCCTTTCCCACGACTTCCTTCCTTAAAACTCACGCCTCCCCACCAAAATGGGCACTTCATTGTTCTCCAAACATCTAACAGTCAAACATGGCAGGGAGTAAACTTTAAATATTCCTTTTAATTGAAGACAGGGCTTGGTATTTTCTTAGGTTTCATTAAAAAAAAAACAAGTTCCATTTTTTCTTTGTCCTGTAATCATGCACATGGGTCCTGCTCTTACCTCTAAACTTACCTCTCAGTTTAGAGCTCTGGGGACTGAATGAGATATCAATATTCTGAAAGGGGCCCATCAACATCTTATTTTGTGCAATAAAATGTCCTTTAAAAGCAGAGAGCTCTATGTAAATAAAAATGAAGAGAAACTCATAACCCATAAATGCACCAGATAAAGTATGGTAAAGGGAAAAAATAAAATGATCTCCATTTAGCTCAGTGGGCTGAAAAGCCCTCCAAGAATCAGATTATGGGCACAGTGGGTATTAATGAAAATGAGAAAGGAGCATTGACTTTTGTCAAAATCTGTGGCAATAATTACCCTTCCTTTAGATTTCCTCCCTGCAGTCCTACCCATAATCAAAGGCATGTTAAAACAGTCAGAATTCAGGATATGCTAGAAAGAGAAGAAATCAAACCCTTTAGAATTTCACAGGTTTAAAGTGCATCAGATTGAAGTGCTTTATCAGTCCACTAATATTTTAAGCAATTCAGTTGGTTAGCATGACTGTTTTAAATGCAGCGTTATTTTTAATAAGGCGGCTCTCACCTCTAAGCTTACCTCGAAAAGATTTGAAAATATTGCTTGGGCTGCCAACAGCTCTAACAAATAGGCAGCTACCATATTTAGTCCATTATTATCATTTAAATGTATTATTTAGCAAACTTTCAGAGGGCAAATCTGAGAAAGTCTGTAGGGTATGCCTGCATTACACATTCCTACCACTTCTTCCACATCCTTCAGCTCCACACAAAAATGAAATGGAGCCAAATATATCACAGCAAAGGGGATAGTGTACCAGATCCACTCAACAGTCTAGATATATGTGGAGAAATAATGTTCCATTCATTCCCTCTCAAAAGATTAAAAGCATCTTAATACCGTTCCCTTTGCAGCTCTCCTCAAAGAAAAAATTTATGGCATGTCACATTTTATCTTAAAAATGTGTATGCTTCATAATAATTTCATATTTGAGTGCTTTATCAGCAACTTTTACATAAGAGGCATTCAGATTCTGAAACTGAGTATCAGGAAAACTCTCATTATGAACAATAGGATCTACAAACATTTTTAAATTTAGTGTGGTGGTACATTTTATTTTGTTTTGCTTTGTTTTAATTTGGCTTTTGCAAACATACCTGCTCAGCATATTTTGAAAATATACTGAAAATGAATGTCTAACATATTTAGTTGCAATACTAAATTTTATCTTGTAAGAATCAGAATCTCTTCCAGAAAAGAAATACAACAGATTTTAAAATTTGTGGATACTGAAGGACTATGTGCTCCAACTAATTGCTAATCATTATCTAAAACACTAAAAATGTATTTTTGGTCCCACAGAGGAATTTGCAGAGCAAAAACATCAATGTCCTGATGCCCACCTTCCTGTAAACCAGTGGGCTGTGCGAATTGTTCGATTATCAAGATCAATGCTTTCTGGTACAATATTCCTTCTCATTTGCTTAATCCAGCCAACACGGTTTTTCACGATGCAGAGGTTTAGTAGAGCCTCCTCATACTATAGTCTTACAGGAGTTATTATCTCTACCCTGCTGCACAAATTCACCATGCACAGGGCTTCTTTGTGTCCAAGGTCATTATAAGCAGGTGCCCCTGTAACAGGTCCTCTCGAAAGGTTCACACCTAACATTTTCCAACCTCCTCCTAGTATTTCTGCGTGACTACAAGGATCCATAAACAACAGCATGCCCTGGCTTTTGTTTTCCTGTTTGACAAGTGACTGAACTTCAACAAGAAAGCCATTGAAAGAAAACAAAATCCTCTTCTCTCCACCATTCAGTAGAGCCCTCTTACACAGGACAGGGTGCCCCTGAAGCTAGTTAGAATGTAGATAAAACAGCTTAAGAACGGGAGGGTGCTTTAAATGTCTAAAAAGCAACAGGTACTTTGTCAAGCAACAAAACAGAGCATAATACCTAAGATGCTGAACTTAACATTCCTGTATCCCAGTGTGGCTAATGTAATTTCTGAAGTATTTTCACAATATACAATCACTGAAGTTACAATGAAACTTAACTGGATGTTAGTAGAATTGAACTGTATGCCACATATAAATCCTTGTACGTTTGTATACTTCTGTAAAATTAAGGTTATTTGGAGAGCCAGAAACATAACAATACTTATCATATACCCACCCCATTGGCAGCTGTCATTTGCACTATTGTTTCTATTGCTGATTTATTAAAGTACCGCCCATCTCCACCAACCACCAGTGATGATCCCTGGCGATCTTTTAGGTCTATGGAAAAGAATATACTCTGGATGAAATTCTCCAGATAGCATGGCTTTTCCTCAAAATAATAGGTTTTCTTCCGTAATCCACTTGTTCCTGGTTTCTGATCGTGGTAGGGAGCTGTAGCAAAAGTCAACAGAGGGAGAGGACCTTCTTCCATTTTTCTGTATGTCTCAGAAATCCATTCTTCAAAATCACTCATCCTTCACTTCCACCAACTGGCTCAGTGAGGGTGTCCAGAAAGCAGTCAAGGGACTCCAAAATAGGTCTGTCCAACCTGAAGCTGCAACAGTGCCGTACGAGTAACTAAAATAGAGGGTTTGCCTGGACGATCACTCTCAGTGAGAAAGCTTGGTTAATTCCTTGTTGTTGTTGTCCCTTGTGAACAAGTTAAGGGCCACACACCCACTCGCACCCACACACAAAGCAGGTCTTCAAAGTTGTTTTGATGAGGACACTTCTGCCCACTTAACCAAGCCAAATACCCTTCAATTATTTTTGTCTCATTTCCCTGTTAGGGTAGAGATAGCTCCAAGGAGTGCTGCATGCAGCCAACTTCAGTTGTAAACACCAGGTGGCTGACAGGCTCTACTCTCAGAGCCCAGGCAAAGAGGGCAAATGCAGTCCCACGAAGCAGGTTTGTGAACAAGACACCCTGGTGTGGCTCTCATTGCTCCTGCCACCCCTTACACCAGAGCCTCTCTGGGCATTCATCTCTGAGAAGGCCATCTGCAGCGAAAGTTGCTCCACGCCACCTAGCAAGTTAAAGGTCAACCTTAAAATGGAAGTGAGGGAGCTCAAGTTACCCGTGGTTTTCTTACATCACTGTCATTTTGAAACCTAAGAAATTTTTTTTACTTCACACATGCAATCTATCAGGAAAAAAATCATCTAACAGATTTATTCATTGGCCACCAAAGATTTAACAAAATAGTGTTCAGTTCTAGAAGAACAGATACCTCCAAAGTTGCCCTGAATAACCGAAAGCTTGGTCATTCCTTTGAACATACAAAAAAATAGGCATGAGGATGTACCAAGTCCTTAAAAATGTAAGCAAAACATGGAAAAAAAATGTACATATGTTTTTCTGAGTACACAGGGTTGGATCAAGTTATTATTTAGAAAAATAATATGAATATAAGATTAGTTTTTAAAATTTTCTCAGTTTTAAGCATACTTGACTTTTAATAAAATGTTTTTAGGGAAGCAGTTTAAGTCCTTTGTATTTGAAGAAACTAGGATGTTTAAAAACATTTTACCTAAATAAATTTCATATCCAATTCCATTTGATCCCTGAGATTTTATTAATGATCTATTTAAATATATACATGTATGTTCTCAGCCAGGCATGGTGGCTCACACCTGTAATCCCAGCACTTTGGGAGGCCAAAGTGGGCGGATCACCTGAGGTCAAGAGTTCGAGACCAGTCTGTTCAACATGGTGAAACCCTGTCTCTACTAAAAATACAAAAATTAGCCAGGCGTGGTGGTGTGCACCCGTAGTCCCAGCTACTTGGGAGGCTGAGGCAGGAGAATTGCTTGAACCTGGGAGGCTGAGGTTGCAGTGAGCTAAGATCGTGCCATTGTACTCCAGCCTGGACAACAGACCAAGCATGCACTGAGGAATTAAGGTTTTCAAGGGAAAAGTGAATCATCCCTTGAGCAACAAAATCTGAGTCTTTTTATACTAACTTGTCAAGTAGCATCCGAAAGTAGACAGGCACTGGTAGCTGCCAACTGCCCTCTGTCAAGAATGCCCCTGTGTTCCGGGGCTGCTCTGCACAAGACCAGCGGGAATAACAGGCTCACGGGCAGAAAGTAGGCCACTGGCAAGGGAGCCCCTTCAAATGACAAATGGGCCTGGCCCATGCGCAGGAAATGCCTCGAGACATAACATTAACACAATTCACAAAACACATCTATTACACTGAAAACCAGTCAGCCAAAAGACAACTACTTCTTATAGCTTATTTTGGGCTCTTAATTTGTTTTTAAAAATCAAATTCTTTAGAAACTAACTGAAAAAGCAAGCCTGCTTTATTAACAGTTTACATAACCACTGTTTTTCAACTTACTATAAATGATTTTTTAAATTCCTATTTTGTAAGTTCTGTGCCAAGTTTTCCCTGGTTTTATATGGGCTTGTACATTAGGCTGGCATGTGTGTCTTGACATATTCGATAATAGATCCAGATTTATAAAATATCATTCCAATAATCTTTTCATTGGATTAACAGAGCAGCCAACCACGTTAATTGGTAGTTTTCTTAATGAGATCTTGAAATCCCAGGGTAAATTTGGGGGTGCTTGGGCACAAGGATATTCCCACATCCCATACCAAAGCCTCTCTGCCCACATAATACACCACACTCCAGCCTGGTCTCTGCTGCAGCCTGCCAGTCTCTCAGTGAAGTTCTTTCCGAGGGCAGAACTATGAGAGCAACATTTTAAGCAACGACATATGCCAGGCATGGTGTTTGTCACTATGCGAAACTATACCAAAAGGACATAATCCTTGCCCTAGAAAAGCTTCTATTCTAAAAATGGGCCTGATCATAATTTTATGAACACTGCAGAACTCAACCCCATATAAAAATATTACCAGAAGCAGCAATGTTAGATGGACTGTGAAGTATAGTAAAAAAGAAGAGACATTAAAAACATTAAGCTTCCTAAGACACTCAGACTAAGTGGGGCAGCTATTAAGAAACTCATTTGTTTTAGCTCTCCAGCAAAGGTTGAGCTTCATCTTCAGAAATGTTACTGTCAAGCATAGCGAACCCAATTTGGCCTAATGAATTCGCCTGCATTGCCAGTACTCCTTCACAATGACACAAATTACATTTAAACCATATGGCGGATTTAAGGATTACTCCCTTCAGACAAGGAACTTTCATACTGGTCTTGGGTCCAATCAATTTCACAATGGCAGAGTTATGAACCCCTTCGCTCCCAGCCTCGCAAAGACTCCAGCTCCCACTCGCATCAGCAGTGATACCTTCCCAGTAGAGCACAGCAGAAACCGTAGACTTACCAATGCTTTATTCACTCTTTCTTTTCTATGTTTCTTTAAAAAATATTTAATGGACAGTTAATAATGATGTCCCAGGCCCCATATGAGGGCTGGCCTGAATGGGTTCACCTCTTCACACCAAGAGTTCTTTTTTAGCAAATGTCCCAGCAGTGCGCATAAGGGATGGACCTGATAATCCTATTTCCAGGCATAAGCACTAGACAGAAAGGCAGAAATTTGGCTTAAAGCAGCAGGGTTAATCAGACCCCCCAGCCTAAGGCCCTCTGCTTGTGATGGCTGCAGATGCCTGTTCCAGAGGGCTTAAAGTGTTTGTCCCCAAGAGTGGAAAAAGGTCATTCATTTCTCCAGCCACCAGTAACTAGGCAGGTAGTAAATGCTCAGCCCCAGGCAAGGCACTACGTTCTAATGGAAAGGGCACAGGCTCAGCAGCCAGATACAACTAGGGGTCAAACCTTTCACTGTAAAATGTATGAGAGATACAATCTAGAGCACATTACTTAACTCATCTGAGCCTATAAAATGGGGATAGCTCTGAAGTTTGTTCAGAAAACTGAAAACAGGTCACATGTGAAAACACCCAGTACTGTGCCTGGTATAAGGTAGATTATCATAGCCGGGCGTGGTGGCTCACGCTTGTAATCCCAGCACTTTGGGAGGCCGAGGCGGGTGGATCACGAGGTCAGGAGATCGAGACCACGGTGAAACCCCGTCTCTACTAAAAATACAAAAAATTAGCCGGGCGTGGTGGCGGGCGCCTGTAGTCCCAGCTACTCGGAGAGGCGGAGGCAGGAGAATGGCGTGAACCCGGGAGGCGGAGCTTGCAGTGAGCCGAGATCGCGCCACTGCACTCCAGCCTGGGTGACAGAGCGAGACTCCGTCTCAAAAAAAAAAAAAGGTAGATTATCAGTCATTGTCAGCCCCCTTGTCCTTCTGAGCCTCAATTTCTTCATGAAATAATACCTCTCTCCCAAGGTTTTTGTGAAGGTTGCCTCACTGAATGTCTAGGAAAGCCTTTATGAACTGGAAAATGATGTAAAGATACGAATTTTTTTTTCACATTTTGAGTGAGGTTGGAGATAGAAACGAAGGTGGACGGGCCTCTGTTCTCAAAAAGTTCACATCAGAAAGGAGCCATCACAGCGTGGTGGCCTTGGTGCTATCCTGAAGGTGTGTTTATAGAGCTGTGGCTCTCAAGAGGTTGCAGTGACAGGGATGAGACTGCAGAAATAGTTGGGGCAAGTCTATGGAGCCTTGTGAATCGTGCTCAACTTTATTTTGAAAGTGCTGGGGAACTATGGAAATTTGTAAGCAAAAAGAATATAAACCAATATGTTTTTGGAAAGTTGACTGGCTGGCAGTGGTGCCTTGAATGGCTTGGAGAAGTAAGACTGGAAAAAGATTAACCAAGCCTTGCAAAAAGGGTTCCATCCTTAGCTGGGGTGGCTTTGAGGGTCCCAGTCAATGTGATCTTGTCTAGCACTGTTCCTCTGCCAGCTTTCTACACACAGCTTCAACTTTGAGTTCTTGGCCCAGTTTAAGCACTGTTTTTTTTGTTTTTTGTTTTGTTTTGTTTTTTCTCTCTTTCCTACTGTGAAGATACTCCTTAAACGACCTCTTTCCTCTGACCCTTCTTCCATACTGTGCTTTCTACTCATCCCCTCTCTTCTCTGAGAACTGTCCCCCAATTATGCGATGAGAGTGAAGGCCTGAGGCCATTTCTCTACGCCAGGACCCTGACTCCAGGCCATGAGCCAAAGGGGTAGACACCTGACTAAAGCCGGACCACTCATGTTTTCTCTCCTTGGAATCTAGAATTGGGACTCAAAAGTATACTAGTCAGATTAGGTTAGCCCTTGAACCAGAAAGACAGGTAAACTTATCAGCTGTGGGGCAAGAACAGTTGAGTCATGAGAATATCCACAGAACTGCTGCCGACAGCCTGACAATATGTGAGAGTCCGTGACAGCTATGCAGGATCCAACTCTGGATCATTCACACATCTCTAAGAGTTGTGGATCTGATGTACGGGAAGAATCAGAAAATAATTCGAAATAGAATCAAGCAGAAAATAGGTCCGATGAATCTTCTCATGTAGGTAGGGCTTGCAGATTCATCAGATCTGAGAATCAGGGAACAGGGGCTGGGAACACAAGCCACTGGAGATTCCCTTTTGGCGCTGGTATTCTGGACTCGGAGCGTCCACATCCAGACCCTTGGCCAAGCCACACCTCATCCAGCTGGTGTCACTCCAATTCAACTGGAAAGGTAACCCCTCATCACTTGAGGAGAGAAATGGTTTTCTAAGTAGGCATTTTAAAACATACTCTCTCAAAATTAAGTGTACAGATGATGAAGTATATCGCATAGGATACAAATAATAAAATGAACATAGCATTAATATTTTTGGAGTAAGTGGGGGAAAACTAGGTATATTTGGTATTTGAAATACATTTAAGAAATGTGGGATATTAGTTTATCTAAAGATCAGCCTTGTGGTTCCAGTTTATAATTAAGTGCAGGTTGTGTTACTTATTTAGACAGGATTTTAAGTTTAAGGAGGTATGAGAAGAATTTTATGAGAAGAATTTTATCAAAATTATAAACATTAGTGGAACATTCCAGAAAACTTGGACTGTGTTACATTTATAAGTTTAAGTCATTACATGCAGACAGTATACTATAGTACTTGAGGGAATGGACTCTAAGGCCAAAGTGACAGGGTCTGAACCCTTATTCCACCAGTTAGTAGTAATATGATCTTGGACAAGTTACTTAACCTCTTTGTGCTTCCATTTCCTCATCTGTCAAGATGGAGATAATGATAGCAGCTCTATTTTACTTGTTGTAGTCATGTTTGAATGAAGCAATTTACAGATAGTTCTGAAACCAGGGCGGCTATAGTATGCCCTGGGCAAGGATCTGCTGTTATTATTTGAATTACATGAGAACAATTTGAATACTTGAAAAGTTTTCCTTATTAGATAAGGAATTTTAAAAGAAAACAAATATTTGACTTAAAATTTTGAAATATTCATAGGTGCTTGATTAAATGAGTTTGTAAAAAAAAAAAAAAAATAACACACTGAGAAACCTAACTTCCATTGACAAATGGGTCAGCAGAGAGAGAGGAAAATGAAGCAGATGTGCTGAAGAAACAGGAGATGCTGCCTGGGTTCCTCTTGTTTCAGGGTCTTTTTTTGGGGGGAGACGGAGTCACTCTGTCTCCCAGGCTGGAGTGCAGTCGTGCAATCTCTGCAACCTCTGCCTTCCAGGTTTAAGCAATTCTCGTGCCTCAGCCTCCTGAGTAGCTGGGATTACAGGTGTGCGCCACCATGCCCTGCTAATTTTTGTATTTTTAGTAGAGACGGGGTTTCACTGTGTTGGACAGGCTGGTCTCGAACTCTTCACCTCAAGTGATCCGCCCGCCTGGCCTCCCAAAATGTGTCTCAGGGTCTTGAAGCCTGTGGCTGCAGGAGACACCCCTCTCTCTATGTGCAGTCCTTGTGTGTCAGGCCTCATGGGGGCTCACTGAACCCTAACTGGGCTTCTGCTACTTATAGCCGCTTATATCTCTTTACAGGGCTGACCAGGGCTCCGTAGTACCTGGGTCCTGTTTGCCAGCTGTGAACCAGGCCTCACCTGCTGTCCAGTACAGGCAAGAAAAGGAAGAGAGAACACTTCCTCCCCTTCTCCTTTGAGCTCCCTCAGTCCACAGCAAGGAGACAGGCCAAGTACCATTTTCTGACTAGGGGACCGTGGGCAAGGGATGTAGGCTCTTTGTGCCTCTATTTTCTCATCTTTGAAACAGGGATTGAAAGTAGTAGCTACTGTAAGGCCGGGCGTGGTGGCTCATGCTTGTAATCCCAGCACTTTGGGAGGCCGAGGCGGGCGGATCACGAGGTCAGGAGATCAAGACCACGGTGAAACCCCGTCTCTACTAAAAATACAAAAAAATTAGCCGGGCGTGGTGGCGGGCGCCTGTAGTCCCAGCTACTCGGAGAGGCCGAGGCAGGAGAATGGCGTGAACCTGGGAGGCGGAGCTTGCAGTGAGCCGAGATTACGCCACTGCACTCCAGCCTGGGCGAGAGCGCGAGACTCCGTCTCAAAAAAAAAAAGAAAGAAAGAAAGTAGCTACTGTATAGATTTGTTGTATAAAGAGACAGGAGTTTACAAATGTAAAGAGCTTAGCACCAGCTAGTTCTAGTGCTTTGCGAGCCCTGCGTTAAGTATTAGCCTTTAGCACTGCTCTGAATCTGAAAACATGCAGGCGTGTTTAATACCCAACTATTGGGATGGGCCATTGGCTTTGTGCATTTTAGTAGAGTTAGGAAATGTTCTCTAAAGAAAAGGAGAAATTACACTGAAATTGGAAGAAGGTACAAGGTCAGAAGAATTACAAGGGCCAGATGGCTTAGAGCTCTACAGAATCCCATGTTCACAAAGACTCCTGAAGTAGACTTTGAAATAAAAACAAACAAAACAGCTGCCTCAGAGAGTGTACAATCTTTAGCATGCGTCAGTTGGCTGTCCATCTGTTCACCCATCTACCTACCCAACATTTCCTATATAAACCTATGTGTCGTATTCATTTCACCAGGCACTGTACACCTCAGGAAGACTCAAGTTGCCAAGAAACTTTTGGTGCAGAAGGAGAGATAGATAAGCCAACAAATCATTTTAAAATGGAGTAAAAAGTACTCATCTGGGAGCCTACAAGAGAGTTATGAGCACTCAGAGGGCAGAGAGAAGCCATGGAAGGCATTCCCCATGTGCACAATTGCCATTCTGAACCCACGTGGTTACGTCTGAAACAATTTGAAAACAATCTCCTCAATTTGAAGACGTGCAAGGCTTAGGAACCCCTTTTCATAAGTAAAGCACATGTGAAGATCTCCTGTTTTATCAGAAATGACCCATATTCAAACATTTTGACCTATAAAAACAGCCATTTATGTGGTTCATATAACATTTTTCTATGTCTTTTATTTCCTTTTTGGAGAATTCTCAAAACAATTTGAATTTCAATCCCTTAAGAATACTCACTTGGCGCTAACAGAAGAACCTTCCCCGTTCTAGCTTACCAGGAGCACAATTATTAAAATTCTTTGGTAAAAAGAGAATCAGTTAAGGAATCGCTTGATTTTCAAATCATTCATGGTCAAATGTTTCCCTCTTGTGGTGGAAAATGGAAAAACAAGCAAGATTGCCAGCAGCCTCGTAAGTGGCAGTGCTTCACTCACCTCTGCCCAGAGCTGCCTTGCACAAATATAGGTGCTCCCTTCAGCAAGATCACAAGGGAAATTGTGCCCCTTTAAGTTTTGTGGCAGGCAGTGGTTGGCCCTCCATCAAATAATTAAAATATGGTGGGACTCTGGGGCTTTTAAGAAGAGGAGAGAACTCCTGACCTCAAGTGAACCGCCTGGCCAACATGGCAAAACCCCATCTCTACTAAAAATACAAAATTAGCCAGGCGTGGTGGCAGGGCCTGTAATCCCAGCAACTCAGGAGGCTGAGGCAGGAGAATCGCTTGAACCCGGGAGGCGGAGATTGCCGTGAGTCGAGATCGCGCCATTGCACTCTAGCCTGGGCAACAGAGTGAGGCTCTGTCTCAAAAAAAAAAAAAAAAAAAAGAAGAGGAGAGAAATGGTAAGGTTATTTTCTGTCTTCTCATTATTAAGATCACTTTCAGTTATATGGTCTGGCCAAAATAGGATGTCCAGCTGTAAAGGACATGAATGAAGGTGGCCACAAAGAGGGAACATCCTTTTCTATGGGGTCCTTGTAAGCCAGAGTTTCTATAAAATGGGGAGAGTGAAGCCTCCTTTAAAAGGTTCTGAAAGTAAATGAGGAAAGGTATGTGTGAAATAATTATCACAATGCCTGGCCATATAGTAGCCACTCAATAAATGTTATTCAAACTACTAAAAACAGAAAGGGGTGTTGATAAGGACTGATCGCATCCTTCTAACACATCCCCTGATCTCGAAAGCAGGTAAGCCCAGGTAGGAGGGCATAGATGCAATGGGTTTATCTGTGGATAAATACAGAATAAACATCTCCAATGGTCCAGGCACTGGGGGAATGGGACAGGTAGCAGAAGGAGGATTTAAAGAATCAAGTACAGTACCTGCTCTAACCACTGGGCTCTGGAGTCAAACAGGCCTGAATCTGAATCCTGGCTTTGCTTGAACCTTCTAGTGGTGTATGGCCTCTCTGGCCTCAGTTTATTTGTAAAATAGTAAGGACAATGATGCCTGCTTAAAGGTTGTTGTATATAGTAGAAGATAAATTCAGTAGGCCACAATGTGCTGAGTCATGTTTCAAATGCATTACAAGCATTAACTTATCTAATCTTCACAACTGTATAGGGGCTTATTATTCTCAACCCTTATCCTAGGGATGAGGAAAATGGGGGATATAGAGATTATGTCATCTGTCCAAGGTCAGGCAGATTGTGGAGATGGGCTTTGATTTAGTGAACTGTATATCATTCATTTTACATATAGATTTGATTCAGCCGACCCAAGTTAGAAGGCTTGCTCTAAGAAGACACCAGGTCATACGCAGTCTGTCTCCAGAGCCCAGACACATAACTGTCATGCTACCTTGCCTCGTAATGTAATATGCAGCCAGGTGAACAGCAAATACTCAATAAACAAAAGCTTTTAAAACAGCATGCGGGTAAATGTGGGCATCTATGGGAATTCCTGAGATGGGCAGTGGTTCGTGGGGGCAGCAGCAAGGCATTCTCTCTTGGCCTCAATCAAGGCTTCAGTGAGAGCAAGGCTTTAGGGATATAAAAAGTTGGACTTTCACTTAAAAAGTTTAGGAACCCCTAGACTATAGCACTAGATAACTATTAAAAGGGTCTTGAGGAATAGAGCACAGTGGAAATCCAGGTTCAAATTCCAACTCTTGATACTTTTTAGTATCTTGGAGATCTTGGGCAAATCACTTAGCTTCTATTTCTGCATCTGTAAAACAGGAGTCTAAATACCAATCAATTAAGAGTTGTTGAAAAGATTATATGAGATCATGTAAAGTGCTCAGCACAGTGAATATCATTACATGTAGGTTTTCATGCAGGCTTAATAACAACTCAGCAGTGTAGGTATTCTCACTATTCCCATTTTACCAATAAGGAAACTGAGGATTAGAGAAGTTACATGAGTTGCTCAAGGACTCACAATAAATTAGAAAGGCAGGCTTCAACGCCGGTTTTAAAGCCGAAGCTCATGTTTCTCATCACTGGGCTACGTATGGCTCCTTTGGATGATCACATTTGTTTAAACTTGAAGAAAATGAAGAGGAAATAGATCCCAAGTGACTCCCAAAGGGCTATTGGCCAAGTGCAAAGTATATGTGCTTTGGTGTCTGTACAAAACCCACCTGCATTTGGTGGACAGAGCATAGATGTCATGGTTGAATGGTGCACTACTCCCACCCCCTCCAAAAAAAAAAAAAAAAAAAAAAAAAGATATACTGAAGTCTTAACCCAGGTACCTGGGGATGTGACCTTATTTGGAAATAGGGTCTTTGCAGATGTAATCAAGTTACAATGAGGGCATACTGGATTAGGGTGGCCCTAAATCCAATGACAGGATTTAGGACAGGGAAATTTGGAGACAGAGACAGAAGAGATATATAGGGAAGAATGCCATGTGAAGACAGAGATAGAGATTGAGGTTACACTGCACCAAGGATTGCTAGCCACCACCAGAAGCTAGGAAGAGGCAAGGAAAGATTCTCCCCTAGAGCCTTCAGAGGGAGCATGGTCCTGCTGTCACCTTGATTTCAGACTTCTAAGCTGCCAGAAGTGCAAGAGAATAAATATCCATTGTTTTAAGCCACACAGTTTGTTACGGCAGATGGCAGCCCTAGGAAACTGCTAAGTGCTTAAAAAAGAATAAAGATAAGCCAACTCCTTTTGCAGCAGAGTGGCTGGTCTGAGTGACAGGCACTCTGGGTAGACTATTCCCCCACCCTGCCCCCAACCCCCTACACCTTTTCTTTGCTTCAGAGTGTTTGGTGTCTAGCATTAAGTAACCCTGCATGGGCCATGGCTCCATATATACAAACAAGCTTCCTCCTTTGCTCAGTGGTGTGGAGAGAGAGACTGCATCTCACTCATTTTTAACCTCAGTACCTGGAATGGGGTTGGGCACATACAGATAGTCAATAAATGTGTGAGTGACTAAAATATTTAAGTGAGAGCATCAAACGACCCCTGTAATTAGTGTTTCTGAGCAAGGAGGCGAGTTTTCAGGCAGTAGTCGGGAGTGGTTTCCCTTCCTGAGACCAACCTCAAATAGAAAATTACTCCCCTAATCACAGACAACTTCCCAAAGCACAAGGTGTCTGCAACAGAGGGCACTCTGCCTGGGAACTGGCATTCCAAGTAACTGCAATAGCACAAAGTCTTGTGCAACAATTATGAACAGAACTAGAAACTGCAATAGTGAAGGAAGTAGAGCCGGTTAGTCTGCATGGTTGAGGCTGGAAGCTTATAATTGCTTCCCAGGATAACTGCAGGCACAGTGATGAAGGAGGGGTCTTCATAGCGCTATTCAACATGAGGTAGAAAAGTGGTGAGAGTAAGAGAGAAATAGAGATGAATGCAAACAAGAAAAAGAGGGTCACGGCCGGGCGCGGTGGCTCACGCTTGTAATCTCAGCACTTTGGGAGGCCGAGGCGGGCAGATCACGAGGTCAGGAGATCGAGACCACAGTGAAACTCCTTCTCTACTAAAAAAATACAAAAAATTAGCCGGGCGTGGTGGCGGGCGCCTGTAGTCCCAGCTACTCGGAGAGGCTGAGGCAGGAGAATGGCGTGAACCCGGGAGGCGGAGCTTGCAGTGAGCCGAGATTGCACCACTGCACTCCTGCCTGGGCCACAGAGCGAGACTACGTCTCAAAAAAAAAAAAAAAAAAGAGGGTCACAGCTGAGCTAGCATCCCAGCCCCTTTCCTAATATTAGAGCAGTAGGATACAATACAACCACACTGTATGTCTAATTTTTTTTTGCGTCTACAAATGTATAATTTAACTTAGTGAACTATACATCAATCATTCTACATATGGGTTCAGGCCAGTTGACCCAAGTTAGAAGGCTTGCCCCAGTGAAGACAGTAGGTCACATGCAGATGGTGTTACGTGTCAACCTGCTGGTTAAAGAAAGATAGAGTCATAGCAAACTGATAGAGCCTTTTTTTTTTTTTTTTTTTTTTTGAGACAGAGTTTCGCTCTTTTTCCCCAGGCTGGAGTGCAATGGTATGATCTCAGCTCACTGCAACCTCTGCCTCCCAGGTTCAAACGAGTCTCCTCCCTCAGCCTCCCAAGTAGCTGGGATTACAGGCATGTGCCAGCATGCCTGGCTAATTTTTGTATTTTTAGTAGAGATGGGGTTTCACCATGTTGGCCAGGCTGGTCTCGAACTTCTGACCTAAAGTGATCCACCCACCTTGGCTTCCCAAAGTGCTAGGATTACAGGCCAGGTGTGAGCCACCACGTCCAGCTCCTGATAGCCTTAATATGTTACTGGGCAAATACTTCAACCCAATTCTCCTTACAAATAGCATTTTCTGAGAAGGAGTCTCGCTCTGTTGCCAGGCTGGAGTGCAGTGGTGCGATCTCAGCTCACTGCAACCTCCACCTCCCCTGGTTCAAGCGATTCTTCTGCCTCAGCCTCCTGAATAGCTGGGACTACAGGCATGTGCCATCACACCCAGCTAATTTTTGTATTTTTAGTAGAGACGGGGTTTCACCATGTTGCCCAGGATGGTCTTGATCCCTTGACCTTGTGATCTGCCTGCCTTGGCCTCCCAAAGTGTTGGGATTACAGGTGTGAGCCACTGCGCCAGGCCTACAGATAGCTTTTTACATTTTTGATCCTGTCTCCAAAATCCTCCCTTCCCTCAGGGCCATAAGAGAATTCCCAGGCTGGGCCTTAAGATAATTCCCAGACTGGATCTTAGGTTGGCCTGTGTATAAAAGAAAGCGTCAGGGATTAAGGACCTGTGTGACCTCACGGGTTAAGGCAGCTGAGTCACTGGTGGCCTCCCTCTTACCTTCCTGCAATGCTGGAGTTAGGATGAGTCCTACTTTACAGTCTAAGGCTGTGGTTTCACTTTCTACAAGGACCTCCTTGTTTTGCAAGTGCTGCTCCCTCTACATAGAATGTCTTCTTCATACCCCCGTGTCTACACTTTTTCCTGGCTTCCTCTTCATCATCCTTCAGTACTTGGCTTAAACACATCTCCCCTGGGAAGCTTCCTCTGACCACCTCTGCGTGTTCCCCTCCCTAGGGCCCCCAGTACACCCTAACGAGGCACTTCTCACACTATATTGCGATGCCCACTTGCAGAGACCGTTTTATGCACTACTGCATGCCCCAAATACACAGCACTGTATTAAGCAATAAGAAAACGCTCAGTAAATGTTTCAGGGATGGAAAGCACCCCATCAAATCTTATTCAGGGAGGTTTCTGGAGCAAGTGGACCCAACCAACTATTTACCACAACCACTATCCTAAAACTGTAAGGGGTAGACCTGGCATACAAAAACACCATAATCAGTACTTAAGCTACTCAGGATCAATTCTGCTTACTTTGGGGCTGGCTGCTGTGTTCTTTTGAGAAAAGTAAGTATCAGGCTGATGACATATTACTGAAAACCTAAAGTTATATAGAACAGTTCTCCCTCCCCTCAGGCTCTATGCATGAAACACTCTCTGTAAGAAAGACATTTCTGTTCTGAAATTTATAAGCTAACAGGTGTAGAGCATCTTGACAGGTCATTGGCAAATCTGGGAAGAAGAGAAGTTAAAATGAGGGGGTAATGGCTGGGAAACCTTTAGCAAGAAGTTTAAAGTGTATTTCCCATCAAAACCCCCAACATATTATTTTAATTTCACAAATGAGTAAAGACGCAGCTCAAGCAATTTGCCCAAGATTAAACAGCTAATAACTAGCATGTCCAGGAATCAAACTCAGATCTCACACCAAAGATTATATATACTTCTAACATAAATTTTAACATAAAAGATGTAATTTTGATATTCCACTAAGATTCTCAAAATGGCATAATGCCTGTAACTTTTTTTTATTATTCTTTAGCACATCTGAGTTTTGGACTTTGAGAGAACTAGACGAAACTGTGTGTACAGATTTGTTTTGGGCAAGAGGCTTAAATTAGTCCAGTGGAGTGACTTTCCTGAAGCAACAGTGGAGTTTCAAAAACAACCAAATAATTCATATTTGAGTTGCACCTTAGAATTCACAAAACCTTTGTATGTACATTATTTCATTCAATCCTCATAAAATTCTCTGACATAGCAGATATTGGAATTAATCCCACTTTACTGGCGAGAAAACAGTTTTAGATAAGTTAAGCGGAATACATAATAGTGTACAATTAATTATGAAATTGAGATTTGAAGCAAAGGCTCAAAGTCTTCACTTCCAACCCGCTACTATGAACTGAAGTTATGTGGTAAAATTAGGTAGCCACCAAGTGGCCTGACTTCCATTTGGAACTCATTGTAAGTTGAAAATATCATCAGTCAAAAATGCATCTGATCCACCTAACCTACCAAACGTCATGGCCTAGCCTAGCCTACCTTAAATGTGCCCATAACACCTACCTTAGCCTATTAGTTACGGAAAATCATTGAACACAAAGCCTAATTTATAATAAAATGTTGGAAGATCTCATGTAATTTATTAAATACAGTATCCTGTATTGTACATTACTGGTCGTTTACTCTCGGGACCGCATGGTGGACTGGGAGGTGCGGCTCGCTCCTAGAGTATCATCCTGCATTTTGCTAGCCTGAGAAAAGATCAAAATCCAAAACCCGAAGTATGGTTTCTACTGAATGTGTATCACTTTTACACCACTGTAAAGTTGAACAACTGTAATTCATCATTCCATGGTAAGTCAAGGACTGTCTGTTCTAGCATTCACACCCTGTTGTTGTAACTAGCCATGGAGTGCCTGTCTCCTCCACCAGCATGAGCACCCTAAGCACAAGGACTTTGTCTTACTCATCCTGTACCCCCAACCACTGTGCACAGTGCCTGGCACACAAAGAGTGTTCCATAATGCTTGTCAAATGAACACATCCACATGTCCTGGGAGGTTTCCAGAAATGCCAGCATACATTTCTTGCAGCTTCCCATCTGCAGCAAGACATTGGCCTGGACCCAGTAACCATTCCACAGATCCATCCTGAAATATCCATCCTTAGCCAGCCACTGCTAGCTGGTGACTCAAACCAGGTGAAGATCTTAGATTGACGGGCCTGTGGCTGAGATTTACAGCAACTGTGAACCTCTGCCTGACAGGTAAAGTCCAAGGGATAATGTGTGGACAGAGGCAGGATAGGACAGCCAAAAAGTGAGGGTGGTAGGAGGCACAAAGACCCTCCCTAGGCCCATCTTCTTGTCCCCTCCCTCTGCCTTCCAATGGCCTCAGTATTTGGGATAATCATAATAATCATAGAATCATCAGAATCTTCTCTTTACTAACCAGTTACAATGTCAGGCCCTACCATAAGTGCTTCACAAATTTTATTTGATCCTCACAAGAATGTTTCAAGGCAGATATTACGATTACTCTTTTGAATACCACTTCTACATATGGAGGAGCTGTCTATGGCAAACTGTGGGGTAAGTGATTTTCTCATGGATTTGACCACAAAGCGGTTGGAGTGAACTGTGGGCCCAGCCCAGAGAGGAAGCTGGGCTTTCATGACAGGTGCCAATCTTATCCCTGATTCCATCTGAGTTTTCTACACTTATTTCCCTTTTGCTTCATTTCAAAATCTTCCTTTAAAAAGCACTTCATCTTGTTCCACAGAATGCATTTTTCAAAGTCCCCATGGAGGTGGTGTAACCTAATAGTTTTATTGCTAAATCAAAAGGCCTTTCCCTGTCCCCACCCAGTTATGCCATCCCAGATCCATTTTCTGGCCTCTGAAGTCAGGGGACAATTTCACAGAGTCAAGGTGGGCACTGGCTTAGCATTTGGGTTTCAGGTTCTGTGGTTTAGAGCTGACACGACTCTCTTCCTCAGTCAGGGCCGGGTATTTGGCCATTTTGTCTGTTTATATTTTAACAAACCTTCCCATTTTGTACAGCTCCTAAATGCCTCACCTAAGCAGGTTTAAATGTTTACCAGAATGGAAGAGATCTGTGTCCCCGGGCCACCGCGGTAGGCTGCAGAAAGCAGAATGCCACACTCTGCCTCGGCAAGAACTGTCTCCTAAGCTCCTCTCTACAGGTCAACGTGCTTGAACAGTATAAAACACAGTAACTCCCTTTAAACAGTTATGCCAGAGTACATTCATCTCAATTAGCATTACCTCCTTCAAAACAATCACCTTGGGAAACAACATATTTATTCAAACAATGCTGACATCTCTCTAACTCTTTTTAGTGGGGAACTGTTTTTACTGTCTGTGGCACTTTCTTTGAAAGTCCTCAGTCATGACAAATTTCATCCTTTGAGAACAGATTTGAACTTTGGAAAAAGACAAAAATTGGCTGGAGCCATGTCTAATGAATAAAGTGGGTGATCAAATCTTGTTACATCGCTTTAGGTGAAAAATGAGGCATGACTGTAAAATAATGTGACTGGTTTTCCTAGGTGACCCATAAACCGACTGGCTGAAAGATAATTCCCATAGAGGAGTTTCAAATGCTCTGAGCACGAGACGCATCACTGGAGTGTGCGCACGGTTCCCAGAGTGGCGATTTGGCAGGGTACGATACTAATTTGGATATATAAGTTCAAATATGTTTATAAAAAAAGAAATCTGATTGCTTACCCTCATGAAAATGAAGAAGCTATTCTGGAGAAATGTCGCCTCCTTTTTTTGACAGCCTGGTCTGCTGTGGACAGAGTCTGCCGAGAAAGACACACTTATCTTCTGCAGAACTCCTTCGCCGCGCATACCACCCATCCTGGGCACAATCGCCTATCCCAGGCTGGCCCTGAGCTCCCACGGCCATCTCTTTTTCCTTTTGTGTTAGCTTTTATAACACCTAATGGTTACTGTCTGGTTTTGCATGTGTCAATCTTCCCCATTCAACTGGCAGCTCCTTGCGAATGAGGACATCTTTAACCCTCCCACGCTCAGGACAAGGCATACAGAAGCATGGGATACTAATTCCGCTGCTCCTGACACAGCCCTTACTTTGCTTCTCATGATCCTGTGGTTTCACTTGGTAAATGTAACTTCCCCTGCCTGGCAACCAAAACTGGACGTTTGGTCCATGTAAAGTCTACCCACACAAACGTAGAGACTGAAAGTAGACTAACGGCTGCTTAAGGCTGAAGGGGTAGGGAAGCAAGGGAGACTGGCTGCTAATGTAAGGGGTTTCTTTTAGGATCATGGAAATATTCTGAAGTTCGATTGTGGTGATGGTTGTACAGTTCTGTGAATATACTAAAAAATATTGAATGATTCACTTTAAGTGGGTAAATTATATAGTATGTGAATCGTATCTCAATAAAGTAGTTTAAGACTCTTGCACAATGGCAATGTTTGTGCCTTGGTTCCTTTCTAAAGTGGGGTTGGAATAACTGATGGCCAAGGTCTCTTCCAAAAATCTAGCTGCCCATATAAAATTAAGTTCTGTCTTCTTTCTGTAACACTATCACTTGAAAATGACAGTGATTTTCACCAAATTTGGAAGGAATGCTTAGGACAGTATAAACTATTGGTTGTTTCCCAACATCAATTCTCTGTTTCATTTAGTTTGTCAAGTCCCCAATGTTTAGCTTGACAGATGACACCCAGAATAAGACTGATATTTCACAGCCCTCCTTGCTGCTAGAGGTGGGCTTAGCTAAGTTTTGATTAATGGGACATGAGTGCAACAGATACGTTCAATCTCTGAGAAAGGTGTGCCTTCCTCCATCTTTCTCCCCCTGCTGGCATGTTGGCTGGCATGAAGGTAAGGTGGTGGGCAGCCATCCCGGACCTAGATAAGAGCAACACTCCAGGGAAGGCTGCACAACAGAAGAAAAGGGGCATGGGTCCCTGTGTATAATGGAGCCACACATTAACCCTGGACTGCCCACACCCAGGATATGAAATGAAGGGTTCCATTACTATCAACTTTTAAGTACTTTATTTAGAAACTCTGCTAACAGCAGCCAAACCTAATTTTAACAAAAAAGTTGGTATTCTGTACCAAAACAGAATCTAAAACATGTGGCATCAGCATGCTTTTTATGGCATGGAAAAATTTGTTGCCTCTGATAGCATGGAAGGCAGACTACTGGCCAACCAAATTTGTAGCTTGAGACAAATGGTTGGAGAATTCAGAACATGAGTGCTTGTCGACTACCTCGTGCTACAATAAAGATGGGAGCTCAGGCAAAGGCTGGCCATTCTGTAGACAGAAATAAAGGCAGGTTGGGCTCTGCTAAGGGAAGTTTTTTTTTTTTTTTTTTTACTGTGGCCTGCAAATGATGCTGCCCAAGTCCAGGAATTTGTGGCATCGCAGAGTTGAGATGACAACTATCTGTGCAACCAAGTTAAATCAGCTATACAGTAAGCAGCAGGCTTAGCAGAGAAGGCTGTGTCTAAAATCTTTCCCAGCGCCAGGTGCGGTGGCTCATACCTGTAATCCTGACACTTTGAGAGGCCAAGGTGGGTGGACTGCTTGAGCTCAGAAGCTGGAGACCAGCTTGGGCAACATGGCAAAACCTCATCTTTAGAAAAATACAAACAAGTAGCCAGGTGTAGTGGTGCATGCCTGTAGTCCCAGGCTGAGGCTGAGGTGGGAGGATCACTTGAGCCTGAGAATTCGAGGCTCCAGTGAGCCTTGATCACACCACTGCACTCAGCCTGGATGACACAGTGAGACCCTGTCTCAAAAAAATAAAAATAATAATAATAAATAAAATATTCGCCAGGATTGTCTGTCAGACAATGGGAACTAGCCCATCAGCAAAATCAGATTAAGGATACTGTCTTCGTACTAGCCTATCTTTTCCACCTGTCTCAAGGTGGCCATCAGTAATAGAGAAATCAAGGCAGGGACAAAGCATCCAATAAATACAAGTCAAAGTTTTTAGGTTTCAAAACTATCTCGGTGAGAACTTTCACTGTGATTACCAGCACATGTAACTGATCAGGACAGGCCAGAAGCCTACTAAATTTGTGAAGGTACTGTACAGTGAAACAGCCAGGAGCCTGGCCTGCAAAAGTCACCCCTGCCTCTTTTCCTCCAACTTTCATCAGCAGGAAGCAGGTTACATAAGCTGTACAGCCCCAAAAGGACTTTTAGGGCCTTCTCCAATGTCCACTCTTACTCAATAAATATATTTACTTAATAAATATATTTACATGAGCAGGTAGATAGAGTTCCTCCCTAAGGGTGGTCCACAGGGAACTGCGGACCTACTCCTCCATTGCCAGGACAGGAGTGCGCATTCCCAGCCAGCACAATGCGACAATGTGAACACTCCTATGGCTAGTGACTGGTCTACATATGTAAATATACAACTATATCCCCTTTCTTTATACACACACACAGAGTTATGTAACTCCCTCCCTATATAGTTACACATAGTTATGTAGTGGGGATGGGGGGCCTGATAATTTGCCTTTAAGTTTACACAAGGAGCCACACATGGGCTTGATGGAGAGAACTATGAACACTGAGTACTGACTGGGTAACTGGAAGGAATTTGGGGTGCCTCCACTGGAAAGGAGTGCTGTGTTTCATGGGCAGGAAGAACAATGGGCATGGTTGTCTTCATGGCCAAAGAGGTGGACCATGGCACCTATTTCTAGTGTTCCTTCTCTTCTTTAAGGTAACAGAACCACTCATTTTCAGGGGGCCATATGCCTCTCAATATAGAGTCTACATTTTCAGCCCTTCTTGCAAGTAAATGTGGCCTGCATGTTAGATCTAACCAATGGATTGTGAGCAGTAGTTAGGTACGCAATTTCCTGATTTTAAAGGGGGAAGACACTCTGCCCCATCTCTCCCCTGTGCCCACTAGCTGAAATGTGGATGTGATGGTGGGAGTCATCTGCAACCAGATGCGCAAGGGCAACACCTTCAAGATGGCAGAGCAACAGGATTAAAGAGGCTGGGTCCCAACATCATGGATCCATCATGCTAGTCTTGGCCTGCTGACACCAGAATATTCCACAAGACAGAAAAACATCTTGTTTAATCCACTGTTGTTCTGAGTCTCTGTTACAACAGTTGATTGAACCTATAAAATTGTAAAAATTCCTTATAGGCTACGTGGTGTACATCAAATTCGCTTTGGAAGACACCTCAAACTATACTCTTTCAGAGTGGTCCAAACACATCTACAGCGGTAAGACCAAGCCTTGACAGGGAAATCTAACAGAGATTTCAAATATAAGCCAGGTAGAAAGGCACAGGGCATAAGTGCTCCAAGTTGCATGTGTTGAATTATGATTGAGATGATTCTCATATGTGCACTCTGAGTAGCATCAAGAATGTGCAGTGTAGGCCGGGTGCGGTGGCTCACGCTTGTAATCCCAGCACTTTGGGAGGCCGAGGCAGGCGGATCACGAGGTCAGGAGATCCAGACCACGGTGAAACCCCGTCTCTACTAAAAATACAAAAAATTAGCCGGGCGTGGTGGCGGGCGCCTGTAGTCCCAGCCCCTCGGAGAGGCTGAGGCAGGAGAATGGCGTGAACCCGGGAGGCGGAGCTTGCAGTGAGCCGAGATTGCGCCACTGCACTCCAGCCTGGGCGACAGAGCGAGACTCCGTCTCAAAAAAAAAAAAAGAATGTGCAGTGTAGTCACATCATACAAGTATTTACCTTGCACAAATTTAACTGTTGTATATAGAACTTCTAGGGAGACAAAGAAGAAAAGAGTGAAATTTAAACAGCATGGGCAATTCTGCCACCATTTCACCCAGTGACCACAGGCCCTAGCTCAGTCTTAGTCCCCACGTGCTTCTTGAAAGTATGGGCATTTTGAGTGTCCTTCTGCTATTTAAAGACATACTCTGTTGTGTTACACCTTGTTCTCCAATGTGGTACTTTCCTATGGGACTTTAAGATGATTTTGACTGAAGTTTCATCTTCCACTCGAACTCTAGAACCCATTCCACTGTAAAATGCAATTTCCTCTGTTAACTAGAAGATAGTTAATGGCTTGCGCCCATTGATCCTGGGAAGCCATCTGGTCTTAGGATTCTGTTCTACTGACTCAGTTTTCATTTTTTTACATGAAACATTTAAGGAATAAAAACCAATGTGCCTCGAGGTGGATTTTGCCTTTTGTTTTACATTGTGATTCCAGAAACTGGTTTTAATTCAACCCAGTAGTAAGAAAAGTAGCTCTGACTTACATAGCAAGATCTCTGCACTTCCCTACTCCACATACTCATTTCCTGCTTAAAACTTTGCCCAGATTGGCATTATCCTCAGCCACTCTCAGTGGGAACCTGGTATTTGGAACATGGCCCAACACCTCTTACATTCTAGGAAAAGTGGGGGCAGTTCCCAGGCTCTTTTCCTGACTTTGTGACCTGGGACACCTGAAAGGTTTGCTGTAGACAGGAAATAAGGCCATGCATGTGGCAGTAACTTGTAAAATAGAAAACATGAGGTACATTTTTAGTGCAGTTGCTCCTTGTAGAGTATGAAACAAAAATATGGAGTTGGGGGGCAGTGAGGCGAGCTTTCTCTTCAACATGCCAAATTCTCTCACCTCTGGTTCTGCCTGGAACATTCCTCTCTGCTCTTCACCTTCAGGTCTGGTTTTAGTTGTCATTTACCTACTCCCTCTGCTGGAACCAGGCACGCCTCCTTTGTGCTTTCCTAGCCTCCTTTGCTCACCTCCATCCCAGTGCTGACAGCACCTTGTGGCAGTTCTCTGCTTGTCCGTAACCCACCTAGCCTCCAACACAAACCTTCATCTTAAGTCCCAAGCATGTGAGGACTGGGCCTGTATTGTTCTCTGCTGCATCCTAGGAGATCACCATAAAGTTTCACCAATCAGCTCATTTTGAGCTCCCTGCCAGTTTACAATCCTCTCACTTGTCGGTTTAGCCCCCAAATGGCTATGACACCATGCAGATTAAGCCCTCTGGACTCACACAATGTAGTAGCCATTTCAATTCACTCTTGAGCAACAGAGATGCTTGTGAGCATATTGGAGTACAACATACAGGACTAATATTTGGTCAGAAGGACTTTTGTCACTTACCTCATAACCCTACATGTGGTGACCTGGTTAGAAAATACTTATTGGGCTGAATCAATCACACTCAAAGCAGCCAAGAACAAATTCATATATTAGTTGCCAAAATAAGCCATATGGTATAAATGGATACGAAAACAAAATTTCACCTTCCCTGCATGCCCTTAAATGGCAGTTTAAAAAGAAGAAACTTAAATGTGTGAAGATTCTTGTATAGTATAGATGGTCCTATTAACCCAGCATGGTATAGATTGGTATTTCCCAAAATTGTTCTGTTTGGGGTCCTTTTACAAACTCTCAGGACTCATATATGAAAAGCTCTGAAACTCCTACTTAACATTGCCCAAGCCAGTTTCTCCATGCTATTAACCAGGATATTATAACAATCCCCAGAACTACTTGCTCTGGGATATATTTATTTATGGAAAAGACCAACCAGATGAAATATCAGAAGACTGGAGTCCCTGTTCCAACACCATTAGCATACTGGACAAGTCAACCAAATATTTCTGTCCTACCACCTATCGCATTTCATCCTTCAAAAACACTTTGGGGTACTCATGGAGAAAAAAAGAACATCTTTCCAATATGAAAACATAATTTTCCAAGTGTTTCTGATTCATGATTAAATCTTTATTGGCATGACTTAATTAGCATTCCCCACTGTGTTAATTCAGGGCTGTCTTTGCACCTTGGGGAATCAGCTCAGTGGTGATTTGGAGAAGCTACAGGAAGGAGGACTTCCAACAGCTGAAGTTTAAAAAACTAAACAAAATCAAACCCAGCTTACATCCATCCACATATCCCAACACTAAGCACAGCCTTCTCACCCTTTCCAAACAACTCCCTATGCTGCCCCCTTGTGATTTATTTCCCCTTTGAGGACCCCAGGGGAGAAAAGTCTTCTCCACAGTCCTCCCAACCGAAACCCTTGGCTAGCCATTATTTACTTAACACACTCAGGAGCCATTTTTTCATAGGTGGATCCCAACTGTGAGCACAGCTTCAAAGTCAACAGAGTAACTGAATATGTCTCTGTGGGCCTCAAGGGAACTTGGAGGAGAATAAAGGGATCAGTTCAAACTTTCCTGCTTCACTTTCTTAGAAGTGTAGCTCACTCAAATCATTCTCCTGAAAGCTCTTCTAAAGTCTAAAGGGGTCCAGACTATACCAGTGTGACATAAAAATTATTTTGAGCCAAAGTCATTTAAAAATAGGCTTTTTACTAAACTCCTTCATCTGTCTTAAAAGCAGCATGCCCCAAAGGAACTCTGGAGTTTCACAACCAGGGAAGATCGACTCTTATTACCATAACTAAATAGACACTGGCATAAAACTACCACATCTCCTACCTATTCTCTTAAGGGCTGATTTATCTTCCCTAAAGTCGTGGTTTCCAGCAAATGCTCTTCTCCTCCTCCGCCTTCCCCTACTGAGATGATGTATAGGCCCCCAAGTCTAATTGCCTCCTGTCACATTTTTCTGTAAACTCCCACAAATGTCTTTGTGTTGCTCATTTGTCCTTTACATTTAATTTGCAAGCCCCCAATATATAAACTAGGAGAGTAGATGAAAAGTTTTCCCTACCCTAGAGTCCAAGAGAGAAAAAAATTATTGTTAAATATTTGATCAATGCTGATTACACATCTTATTATCCCAAGATAAATTTATAATAGAATAATACTTATAATCTGTATGTAAAATGTCATAGTATATTGGGACGCTTTATACAATAAAATGTATGCTACATTTATTTACCTGAGGCATAATTTTATAACATTAAATGATTATATGTGTTTATCCTTTCCATCTAACTCTTCCTCTGTCTGGAAGTCTTTTCATGGATATCTGCATGGCTCACTCCTTCACTTCATTCAGGTCTCTGCTGTCATGAGGTTTATCAGACATCCCAATTGCTGCACTAAAACGAGCAGCCCATCCTCTAATGCTGTCCCCTTTACTGGGTTTTATTTTTCTTCAGAGAACTTATCTTCATTTGACATGTTTATCATCTGTCAGGCTCAACGAGAACCCCACAGCTCTGTAGAGCAGAAACTTTGTTCAATTCACTGTTGTATCCCTAGTACCCAGAACCTAATAGGTGCTCAATAAATATTTATTGAATGAGTCACTCTTTCCAAAACAGTAGAGCACTCTTCCCTATGTTATCTTGTTTACGAAAACAAAACAAACCCTCTATCTCAAAAAGAGAGAATGTTTTTCTTTTTATTAGACAAAATTTCATGAGCATTAGATTTGATTAAAAAAGAAAGAAAGGCCGCCCATCGTCTGGGAAGTGAGGAGCGCCTCTGCCCGGCCACCCATCGTCTGGGAAGTGAGGAGCGCCTGTGCCCGGCCACCCATCGTCTGGGAAGTGAGGAGTGCCTCTGCCCGGCCACCCATCGTCTGGGAAGTGAGGAGCGCCTCTGCCCGGCCGCCCCGTCTGGGAAGTGAGGAGCGCCTCTGCCCGGCCGCCCCGTCTGGGAAGAAGTGAGGAGCGCCTCTGCCCGGCCGCCCCGTCTGGGAAGAAGTTAGGAGTGCCTCTGCCCGGCCGCCCCGTCTGGGAAGAAATGAGCAACGCGTCTACCCAGTCGCCCCGTCTGGGGCAACGCCTCTGCCCGGCCGCCCCGTCTGGGAAGAAATGAGGAGCACCTCTGCCCGGCCGCCCCGTCTGGGAAGAAATGAGGAGCACCTCTGCCCGGCCGCCCCGTCTGGGAAGAAGTGAGGAGCACCTCTGCCCGGCTGCCCCATCTGGGAAGAAGTGAGGAGCGTCTCTGCCTGGCCGCCCCGTCTGGGAAGTGAGGAGCGCCTCTGCGCGGCCGCCCCGTCTGGGATGTGGGGAGCGCCTCTGCCCGACCGCCCCCGTCTGGGAGGTCTACCACGGAGGCCAGAGGCAATGTGGGGGCTGGACGTGGTGGCTCACGCCTGTGGTCCCAGCACTCTGGGGGGCCGAGGCGGGTTGATCACTTCAGGCTAGGAGTTCGAGACCAGCCTGGCCAACATGGCGAAACATATGAAAAATACAACAGACAAACCAACCAACCAACTCAGTGACAACAAAACAGGTCTACCCTGGAGTCATACTCTAATTTTTTCTATTTTCCTCCCTTTCTGATCCTTTATCCCACTTTCTTTTTCTTCCTCTTCCTTCTCCTTCTTCTTTGTCAAATAGAGGATTGAGTTATTATCACTGATCCATATAAAGTCCCTCTCTCATTTATTTTAATTCCCACCCCCCATTTCTATTCCCCAACTTCCCATGTGCAACCTTCCTAATATGTTTGATACGTATCTTTTTGTTTGTATGTATTTTTAGAAAATGTTTGTTTTTGTGTGCAAAAAAAAATTAATAAAAAAAAAGAAAAAAAAAAAGAAAGAAAAAGGAAAAAGATGTTTCACCAATAGCATTAGTGAAGCCAAGAAAGAGAAACTCCCAAGGAAGTTGATTTAAATATTTTATGTAACAAACATTGTTTAGTGACTAAGTGCCTGGCTCTAAAAAAGAGTCCTGCCTATTCCCTCTTTCTCACTTCTCTCGGCAGGTCCCCTTCCTGAAGGGCAGCCCCATCTTCTATCGCACACTATCCACTCTTCAAGACATAACTGGTTTTAGGTGCAGGCACCTCTTCTTTCCCAATCCAAAATGTTCTCTCTCTCTCGCTGAGCTCAGCATGTCTTCTAATTCTGTTCTTTGTATGTCTATGTGTTTCTTCCGTCTTATCTCCCCCAAAAGATTGTATGCTCCTGGATGGAAAGGACAATAGGTTACCCATCCTGGCATTCAGTGCTGATTCAAAATCAGAAAGTGTAAACAAGGGGAGAACAATTGTTCAAAGCCCACCATAATTCATTTTATATTTATTTATTTATTTTTGAGACAGGGTCTTGCCATCGCCAAGCCTGGAGTGCAGTGGTGCAATCACAGCTCACTGCAGCCTTGACCTCGCAGGCTGAATGTGATCCTCCTACCTCAGTCTCTCAAGTAGCCAGGACCACAGGCGCCTGCGACCACACTAGGTTAAGTTTTTTTATTTTTTGTAGAGAAGGGGTTTCACCATGTTGTCCAAGCTGGAACTCCTGGGCTCAAGTGACCCACTCAAGTGCGGTAAGCCACCATGCCCGGCCTCACCATAATTTAAAAAGTGTTTTGTTTTTTTTTTTTTAAAGTGGGGGTTACAGCATATTAAAAAGTGACTTGGGCCAGGCGTGGTGGCTCACGCCTGTAAACCCAGCACTTTGTGAGGCCTAGGCGGGCGGATGACGAGGTCAAGAGATCCAGACCATCCTGGTCAACATGGTGAAACCCCGTTTCTACTAAAAATACAAAAATTAGCTGGGTATGGTGGTGCGCGCCTCTAGTCCCAGCTACTCGGGAGGCTGAGGCAGAAGAATCACTTGAACCCAGGAGGTGGAGGTTACAGTGAGCCAAGATCCTGCAACTGCACTCCAGCCTAGGGCAACAGAGCAAGACAGCGTCTCAAAAAAAAAAAAAAAAGTGACTTGAAGGTGTTTCTCTGCCAAGTCATCACTGCCCCAGGGATATAAGGTTTAAAGTTAAGGTAGCAAGGTGCCTCCACCTAACTCCAACTACCCAAGAGTCTCAAAACCTTCCCTTTCCTGCTCAGTGTTCTTTTATTTTCTTTTCAGGAAATGTGAACTGCTATAGCCAGAAACATGTTCCTTCAGCAGTGTTTGCAGATGGATCTCATGAAAGTTCAGAAAAGGGTGGTTCACTTCAAGCGGGAGACAGTGGAGTTCCTCCACTATAAGGCGAAGTTTGCAAAGTCCCACTAGTTTGCTCTGAGAACATGAGACCCTTAACCTCTGGGTCATGTGTTTGAGGTCCATTTTGGTGCAGGCATCATCTGACACTAAAAAAGGATCATTGTTTAGTGTGGGGTTCTTAACTTGGGATGCTTACACCCCCTTCCCCTACCTCAAGAGGTGCTTGGGTAGAATTCAGTGGGATCCATAAATATGAATGACAAAATAAACAAAACAATCTTTATTTTCACTAACATCTAACTGAAATTTAGCACCTCCTTTTATTATAAATGTAGGAAGCAAACCACAGTATTATTACTACTACTGCTACTATTACTACTACTACCTAGGAATTTATCATCAATAAAAATTATATTTTCATATCCTATTATAGTTATCTCAAAATACTGAGATTGCAGACGTCTCAAAACATCGTTTATACTCACCACTACTCTGAAGTAAGGCAGTATTAAATCCTCCACAAATCTTGCTATCTAATATGTCAGTAAAGAAGCATGTATCTTGATATATCACGAATCTGGTTTTTTAATATTTTGATTATACTTCAGTATAATTTTGCTTCCTTTGTAATGCTTTGTATTTTGGTTTATTCACTTAAAAATAAAATTACTCTGCCCGGGCACGATGGCTCACACTTGTAATCCCAGCACTTTGGGAGGCAAGGCCAAGGCAGGCAGATCGCTTGAACCCATGAGTTCGAGATCAGCCTGGGCAACTTGGTGAAACCCCATCTCTACAAAAAATATAAAGCAATTAGCCAGGCATGGTGGCACGCACCTGTAGACCCCAGCTACTTAGGAGGCTGAGGTGAGAGAATCAACTGAACCTGGGGAGACTGAGGCTGCAGTAAGCCACAATCGCGCTACTGCGATGCAGTCTGGGTGACAGAGTAAGACCATGTCTCAAATTTTAAAAAATATATATTCTGAGAAGGGGCTCCACAGTTTGCACAAATGAGTAGCAAAGGAGTTGTGACAAAAGAATCCCTGTAACTTGACAACAACAACAAATACCCTCCTTACTCATAAGTTCCCACGAAGGCATTTATTTTAGTTTGCTTAGGGTGGTGATAAATCATCCTTCAAAATATGCACACATTCATTTACTTGTGAGCTTAAACTCTCCTCAATTTCTGATGCTGGTCATTTGCAGAGCATTAGACCCAGAAGTGATTTTTAGAGACCAGGAGTAGTTTCAACTAAAGAATTCATTGGGATTCTCTTGGACTTTTCAGTAACATGGGCCAATAAATTCCTTTTTCACTTGGAGTAATCCAAGTAAGGTTTTTGTCATTTGTACCCAATTGGGTTCTGACTAACACGGAACCCCTCTATATTGGTTAAGAGGCTGTTGAGGATTAGAGGAAGGTGGTAGACCATCTGGGTGGCTCATATCTGCATCGGGTTGGATTGTGTCCTAATACCAACAAAACATTGATAACACATCTGTCATTCCAATAGTTTCCAAGTGAGGTACTTGTAAATATGTTGTTTCATCTAATCCTCACAACAGGCTCTCCGGGTATGTATTATTCCCAACCTTTGTGGATGAAACAAAAAAGGATTAGAAATTTGTATTTGTATCTAATCTAAACTCCCTCAATTTGTATTCATTCTGCTGAGAATTCCTCCTACCAGACAAACCCACTTTGGGAACTCCAAGTCATTCTTTAAGACTCAATTCAGCTACCACCCCTCTATGGAGCCTCCCTCCCTTCGTCTTCCCTTCCCAAGTACAGTCCTTCGGGTTAAAGACACCTGCACATCCCTCCATCACAACACCTGACACATCGTGCTGTCTGCTTGCTCCTGTCTATCACCCCTCCCAGACTATGTCTTTCCCAAGGGCAAAAATATTTTGTATCTCAAGTACAATGTCTGATGCAAAGCAAGCACATAATAAATGTTTGATGTGAATAAATTTATTGGTCACCAACTATATGCTGGCTTTAAATCAAGTGCTAGAATACAAAAGTGACTCACAGTTCAGAGCAAATAAACAAGAATTCATTGAATGCTACATAGTCCTAGGCATTGCAGATACACGTAAAACACAGGTCTGACTTAAAGAAGCTTACTCTCCAGTGGGAGGCTGTGACATGTAAACAGAAAATTTCACTAGAATTTAATATATATATTCTAGAATTATCTATGGGAAAGTGGCACTTAATAGGTGGAGAAGAGTGGTAGGGATGGGGTATCAAGAAAGCTTTCTGAAGATGCTATCTGGACTGAATCATATCACAAGAGAAAGAGTGGCATATTTAAATCCCGAGTGAGTAGACGGAGTGAACAAAATCAGCGAACAACCTGAGCGTAGAAACCTAGGGAATAGGCCAGGCGCAGTGGCTCACGCCTGTAATTCCAGCACCTTGGGAGGCCGAGGAGGGTGGATCACCTGAGATCAGGAGTTCGAGACCAGCCTGGCCAAGACGGTGAAACCTCATCTCTACTAAAAATATAAAAATTAGCCAGGTGTAGTGGTGCATGCCTGTAATCCCAGCTACTCAGGAGGCTGAGGCAGGAGAATTGCTTGAACCTGGGAGGCAGAGGTTGCAGTGAGCTGATTGCGCCACTGCACTCCAGCCTAGGCGACAGAGTAAGACTCCATCTCAAAAAAAAAAATAAAAAAGAAGAAGAAAGAAAGAAAAAAGAAACCTAGGGAACAGTCAATGTGCAGCCCCTGAAGGAACTTCCAAAAAGTGTGAGTAGAATCAGGAGAGTAAGCAAGGCCAAGGGAGGAAGAACTTTACAAGAGTACAAAATCAGGAGTGCCAAATGCAGCAGAAAGGCCAAATAAGATTAGACCTAGAGTGTATTCCATGAATTTAGCAACTGGCAAGTCACTAGTAACTTTCGTAAGAGCAATTCTACTGGAGTAGTGGAGGGGGCAGAAGCCAGATTGCAGTGAAATGGCGAGTAAACTGAAGGTGAGAATGAGAAATAGTGAATGCAGAAAGC